>NC_084485.1:4981446-5289036 GCF_030035675.1 Rhineura floridana
GCCAAGGAAAATGTTTTAATTTCCGAGGTTCAGGCTGCTGTGAAATGCACAGGGGCAGTAAAAGCCAAACAAAAAGGGTACAGGGCTAGCCCCGACGGTGCCCCAAAGAGAGCGGGTGACTCAGAAAATGCTGCCGTTTGGTCCAGTTGTCCATTGGCATCTGGGTTGCCAGACGTTTGGAGCAAATGGCAGGAAACAAATCCCCCCCCCCCGTTTCCGTGGACTGTTTGTTCAGCAGTATCGATCAGCCTGAATGGAGTCCATCGCCTGGGTGAAAGGGAGGCCTTGTTGAGGGCCAGCCTGGGGCACTGCATTGGAAGCAAAATCTCAGGTTTGCAACTTTGAGCAATGCAGAAGCCCACCCAGCCTTAGAGGAGGCAGAATGGGGCGCTGCACCCTTCACTGCCCCTGACGGTGTTACGAGCTTAAAACACAGCTTGGGAGGAAACATGTCCAAACACAGTTACTTCATAAGAAACGACAGGAGAGCTACAAGATGGATCTGGCCTGTGTTGGTGTGTGTACACTGCTTCCCAAACGAGTAGTGGGAGCATACTGGATGCAGAGTAAACAGGAGTGGGTGTGCAACCTTGTTATTCCTCTACAAGTGTGGATGGAAGGAGTGTTGTGGCTGGTGGAGCCCCGAGTTCAAATCCTGGCTCAAGTGCAAAGCTCACAGGGTGGCCTTGCCCCACGCACGCTCACTCGGCCTAACTTAACTCACAGGATGGTGGAGAGGATAAAATGAGGATGACCTTATTCGAGCTGCACTGAGCTTCTCGGAGGGCAGCTGAAACAAACGTGGTAAATAAAGGAGGTTAATTTCCCAGGGATATATGTGAGGTTTCTACGTACCAAAGGGTTCCTTTACATCCGGATGATTGCCCCTTGGTGGTTATCCTGAAAAGAATCAGAGAGTTGGAAGGTACCCTAGAGGTCATCTAGTCCAACCCCTGCTCAGTGCAGGATCTGCAATGCAGGACACAAGCAGAGCACCCCTGACAGGTAGGTAGCCAGCTTCTGCTGAAATGTTTCGAGTAAAGGAGAGCCCAACACCTCCTGAGGCCACCTGTTCCATGCCAAACAGCTTGCACCATTAGGAAGCGCCTCCTACATGTTTAGCCTAAATCTGCTTTTCTGCAGATTTCCACCTATCAGTTTTAGTCCTGACCCCCTGAAGCAACAGAGAGCAAGTCTACTCCATCTTCCACATGACAACCTATCAGATACTTGAAGACAGCTATCATTTCCACTCGCACACACCCCCAACCTTCTCTAGGCTGAACATGCCCTGTTCCTTGTAAGATTTGGTTTCCTGACCCCTCGCCATCCTGGTCACCCTCCTTTTTTCTCTCTAAATACAACATTACCCTAACTTTCCCTACCTAGCTGTTGGCTCCATGTCAGTGAGTCAGTGGAGTCCACTCCTGGTTTTAGTCTGAACTTTAGAGGGGACTAAAACCCGGAGTGGATTCCGCTGTCCCACTGACATGGAGCCACCAGCAGCCACTGTTCACTACATTGCACCCCATCCATTACTCCCAGCCACATTAAAAAAATTAGTTCTAAAAGGGAACTCAGAAAAGTGGGGGGGGAGAGATATCCATTCATGAAAAAGGAAGTTCCAGTTTCGTCAGTATCGTCTCTTAAAATGTGGTACCTAGTAGAACACTGTGCAATCAGGGACCCTGATCAAGTTCACACATTACACTAAACGCAGCTGCAAGCTGTCTCCACACGTACAAATGTTGGTGTGAAAGAGTGTACACTTGGTGATCTCTACAGCTCATGATTGTGTACAGAGGTGCACAGACTGCACACTCATACATCGGAATAACTGTATAGGTAGGCAGCTGAACTGCTTGTGTACACAGGTACTCATGTTATACGCTCACTGAATGTAATGTGGTGAATGCCTCCTAAGCAACAGCCTCCTACAGGCCTCGCTGCTCAGCATGGTCGGTCAGGGACTGCATGACGCACATGGGAACACGGAAGGGGGGGCTTGCGTGCCCAACCCTGCCTCCTGTCCACGGCTACATTGTTCACACGTTCAGGCAAATGGTTAAATGTGTTTTACTGGATTTTCTTATCGCTCTGAATTCCTGTCTACACAAACCAGGAATTCCAGGTTGAAATGGACACTGCTGATTTCTTTAGGTTAATGGACAGAGGTACAATTCCAGCACCCTTAACAAACTACAGTTCCCAGGATTCTTTGGGGGAATGATGTGCTTTAAATGCATGGTGTGTACACAACCTAAAAAGTTGCCCCAGTTAATCAAGCAGCCAATTAAAAAAAAATCTGAAGAGGGTAATGCAATTTAGAGATTTTAAACACTATGAGAGAGAACAAGGAATGCTTGTCTAAGACAGAGGTAGCCAACATGGTGCCCTCCAGTTGTTTGGGACTACAACTCTCATCATCCCTGATCATCGGCCATGCTGGCTGGAGCTTATGGGAGTTGTAGTCAACAACATCTGGTGGGCACCACATTGGCTACTGATCTAAGATGACAAGTGCTATAAAACAAGGGGGCAACTTCTGAAAATATCAGAGTGCTTCCCACCCACCCCTTTAGAATGACTTTTTTTCTCTCATGTGCAAATGTTTGCAGGCTCAGTCCCATTAATGAATCAAGTAATTGACACGTACAATTGATTACCTAAGGTCTCTTTAATGATGGTGTTTTGTGTTTTTTCTTTTAAATGGAAAGTCCAGTTTATTATCATATCTGGCTCAGAAGCCAGCACAGTACGAGCTACTGCTAGGTCACCAAATACATCCCACGGGAAAAAGCCTTCACAACTGTTGCAATAGCGGATGGGTCAGTCATGTGGTGATCCTTCGAGTGCGGATTTCGTCTTTAAAGCATTTTTACATTGCTTACACACAACACAAAAGGAAAAGGGGTAGGGTAGGAGGAGGAAAAAAGCAAACTCGGGCATTAGTTTTAGTTACAGATTGGGGTGTTATACATACATTAGACTGTCTGTTTTTGTTCTCAGGCAAAGCTTGGAGAGTGCACATGTACAGAGTGGCAGCAGGCCCTCTGAGAGCCTTGCGGTCGTCTGGGTTTTGGCTGACAGCTTATGCATGTGCACTAATCAGCTGAACACAATGCTGCTTGGAGTCCTCAAGTTATGGAGTTGCTTGGCTCCCTTCAGCCGTTTGGCAAGGTGCAGGGCAGGCGATGGGGGGCTGAAGACGCTTTAAGACTCCTGTGATGTGTTCAGTCCAAAAGCTGGATGGATGCACAAGGGCTCCAGTGGAAGAGAGCAAATGAGGCACTCCCCCATCAATCTTGGTCTGTTGCCAGCCAGCCCACACACACACACACACCTTCTTGCCTTGTCACTTCACATCCATTCCAGGGGGTGGCAATGCCTGGGGCTGCCCCCTTTCCCTCGCTCTCAGTGTTGCCTTTGTAGAAGTTAGCAGGGAGAAGGAAGATGGAGACGCAACTAGAATTAGTTGGCAAATCCCGTGCTAGGGATCGTTAGGAAAGTTATTGAAAATAAAACTGCCAATATCATGACACCATTATATAAGTCTATGGTGCGGCTGCATTGGGAATACTGTGTGCAGTTCTGGTCACCTCCCCTCAAAAAGGATATTGCAGAGCTGGAAAAGGGTGACCAGAATGATCAAGGGGATGGAGCGACTCCCCTATGAGGAAAGGTTGCAGCATTTGGGGCTTTTTAGTTTAGAGAAAAGGTGGGTCAGAGGAGACATGATAGAAGTGTATAAAATTCTGCACAGCATGGAGAAAGTGGATAGCGAAAAGTTTTTCTCCCTCTCAACACTAGAACCTGTGGACATCCAATGAAGCTGAATGTTGGAAGATTCAGGACAGATGAAAGGGAGTACTTCTTCACGCGGCACATAGTTAAACCGTGGAACTCTCGCCCACAACCAACTTGGATGGCTTTAAAAGAGGGTTATACACATTCGCAGAGGGAAAGGCTATCAATGGCTGCTTGTCATGATGGCTGTGCTCTGCCCCCAGAGACGAAGGCAATATGCTTCTAAATGCCAGTTGCTGGAAACTGCAAGAGGGGAGAGTGCTCTTTCCACTCAGGCCCTGCTTGTGGGCTTCCCATGGGCAACTAGTCGGCCACTGTGAGAACAGGATGCTGGACTTGATGGGCTGCTGGTCTCATCCAGCAGGCTCTTTTTATGTTCTTGTTTTAACAACTTGGGCCTTGGGACAGGGTTGGGGGCAGTGTGTGAAGGCGGTGCAAGGGTATCATAGAATCATAGAACAGTAGAGTTGGAAGGGGCCTGTAAGGCCATCCAGTCCAACCCCCTGCTCCATGCAGGAATCCAAATCAAAGCATTCCCGACAGATGGCTGTCCAGCTGCCTCTTGAAGGCCTCCAGTGTCGGAGAGCCCACTACCTCGCTAGGTAATTGGTTCAGAGCACATCTGACACAAGGCCCCACAATGCCACGCGTTTTGTGCCTGGGGAGAGTGATTAATGAGCTGGCCATAACTCAGAGCATCTGCCTAGCAGTCAGAAGGCTGCAGGTTCAATCCCCAACACCTCCAGTTAGGTCTGGGAATGCCCCCTGCCTGAAACCTGAGAAAGCCACTACCAGCCAGTGTACTGAGCTAGGTGGACCCAGGGCCTGGCTCATTATAAGGCCGAATCCTGTGTTCCTGTTTGCATAGCAGTTGTATTCTGCATGATGCATTGTGGACAGGCCTCGTCCCAGTCATCTTCACAACAGTCTTGCGAGGGAGGTGACAGTTATTCCCATTGCACAGGTGAAGAGCTGAGGGAGAACAGGGAGCCCACAGCTGAGTGGGGCAGTGGGGGTTTGGAGTCAGGATTCAAGCCCACACTGCAACTCCAAGGGCCGCTTAGCTGACAGTGGGCCAAAACCTCCTGCTCAGGCGCAGTCACTGGCTAGGCCAACAACCTGCTTGCCATCAACTATAGGCTGGGACTCGGATACCAGGGCCTGGCCATGGTGGGAGACAGGCTGCAGTTTGTCCACTGCAGATTGCAGATCCTGAAAGGAAGACAGCAATAGGGTTGGATGGTGCTTGTCCTGACTCAGGAACCCAAGCAATTTTGCATTGTTCCATCCCATCCTATCGCATCTCCTCTCTCCTTCCCACACGCTCTCTGCTGCCAAACCGCAGCTTGTCCCAGTATGCCACAGGACACGTTACTTGATACATCGTCAGGCCAGCGAGGACCAAACTTGGGTCCAAGTCCTCATGCTATCAGTCCCTCTGCACCCTCTTCTTCCCCACGCCTGAGTCTTCGGTGAAAAACAATATTTTGGGACATACATCATGCTGGCGTCTGAAAAGCCGTCTGCAGCACAGGGAACATTTGGCCTCGGCTCCCCTCCTTCCCACAGTCCCCGGGGGCACTGAAGGAAGCCAGCCCGGATGAACTGTGCCCGGGGATGTCTGGTTCCCACAGACCCAGCCGGAGCCTCAGTCAGCCCTTGCACCAGCTCCAGAGCCGGGGCTGGGAACGCTGTCTCCAAAACGCAGCTGCCTGCCTCGCTGCTCCCAGGGACGGGAACTCTCACGCAGCATGAGATAAAGGGAGAGAACACGATTCCTCCTCGGGGAGCCGGGCTGTGCTGGAAGGAAAAATGTGGCGGCAGAGAGGAACCCAGATCCAGGAGGGTGGGAAGGCAGGCGTGAGGGAGGACAGTGTAGGTGTGGCATGAAAAATGGACATGGACTGCCTTCCAGTCGATCCCGACTGATGGTGACCCTATGAATAGGGATTTCATGGTAAATGGTATTCAGAGGGGGTTTCCCATTGCCTCCGTCTGAGGCTAGTCCTCCCCAGCTGGCTAGGGCCTGCCCAGCTTGCCACAGCTGCACAAGCCAGCCCCTTCCTTGTCTGCAACTGCCAGCTGGGGGGCAACTGGGCTCCTTGGGACACTGCAGCTTGCCCACAGCTGCACAGGTGGTAGGGCACGTCACCCCTGAGCCACTCCCTGTGGGGTGATCTTTAGCTGGCCCTTGACACCCAGGAGACACGAGCAGGGATTGGAACTCACAGACTCTGGACTCCCAGCCAGGCTCTCCTCCCCACTGTGCTATACCAGCTGTACATGTGGCATGTGGGGTGCTTATTACCTGTTAGGCACAGGCCCTTGTGTATCATGGAGCTGTGCAGACCAACTTTGGGCTGTTGCTGCTAAGCGGGGCATCCTTCTTGACTTCAGACCTCCTTGGTTTTTCAAAAGCTAATTTTTATATATCCCTAAGCTTGTCTTGGGAGGGCCTGTTTCCTGACATCTTAACCCTCAGCCTGGAGGATTTGGCCTGCAAGAACATGGAAAGGTGTGTAGCTGAGTGGCAGACTATCTGCTGTGCATGCAGAAGGTCTCGGGGTCAGTCCTCAGGTGCGGCTGGGAGGGACTCCAGGTCTGAAACCCTAAAGGGCTACTGCCAGTCAGTGTAGACATTACTAAGCTGAATGGACCAGTGGTCTGACTTGATACAAGGCACCTTTCTATGCTCCTGTGCAATAGGTCAGCCATCACTTAACATTCCTGTTTTTGAATGTGCTCCAGTGTAAAGCTCTCTGAGGCTGTATGGATTATTATTTCATAGCCATAACAAGGGGCTCAGCCTGGGAGCGAACAGATCAAAAGACACAAGCGAGCAGCTGGTCTAAGTAGTGAGCTCCTCTGGCATAATCCTCCTGGCCTGGGGAATCAGGGGACACCAGAGGGCCAATCAAGTGCCACTGGCTGATATATACAGACTAGGATTGCCACGTTCAGGGCCTGAGACTGACCCTGTGTCTTTAGGAGAAGAGAAAGTCAGCCAAGTGCAGGTGTTCTTGCAACACTGTAATGGGAAAAGCCACAAGGTGGAATTCTCCCTCTCCCCCTCCACAACATTTAAAGATACAGAAGACCTCTTGGTTGCCAGGCCCAGCCTCCAAGAGGTCTTCTGCATCTTTCAAAGTTGTGCAGAACGAAGGGAGAATTCCGCCTTGTGGTTTTTCCCATTACAGAGTTGCAAGAACACCTGCATTTGGCTGACTTTCTCTTCTCCTAAAGATACAGGATCAGGCCAGGAACCTGGCAACTCTAGCTGGGTCCTATGGCTTATATGTTAGGGTTGCATCATCATCATCATTATCATGCACTATCCACACCTTTACTTTCATGTCTTTTGGAATACCTCTCCCAGTATGAACTACCAGACCCTTTGATCTCGGCCTGAGTCCCTTCTCGGTCCCCCCCTGAGGGAGGCTCCAAGGGAGGGCCTTTTCAGTTGTGGCTTCCTATCTATGGAATACTGTATATTCCCCAGCGAGTTCCGTCTGGTGGCTTCATTGATATCTTTTCAGCGCCAGGTGAAGACTTGCCTCTTTTCCCAGGCACTGATAGAGTGAGATGATCTTGTTTTGTTCTTAGTGTTCTGCCAAAGCTTCCCATAGTGTCTGGGGTGGGGGTGGGGGATTTATTGTTTTGTAGTACCATATATTTGTTTTTGTCTTTGACAGTGTTGTAAGTCACCTGGAGACCTTCAAGCAACGAACAAATCTAACAATCATCATTATCATCACATACCAGAGCTTTAGGTTTGCGCATGTAAAGTGGATTAAGAATCAGACTTTTTGTGGTTTCGAAAGTGACAGAGAAATCCATTGAAAAGTGTGGGATGAACAAATGAAGATGTGTACACAATGTGCAAGCAAATCAAGGAGAATGCAGGACCAACACTCATTGCCATGCAACCTCCTCATAAACAAATCAGAGCAAAGACCACCTAAGCCTTGTGCAAGCGAACCAGGATGAGTGCTCAATAAACAGCTTAAACCGAGAAGCCCTCAATTTGCTTCTCTCTTTCTCTGTGTGTCAAACTGCAGATCTCTCTCACACACACACATTCATACACACCCCGCTCCCTCCCCCCCCCCAGCATCTCCCCCAGACTGATGGGTTTCTCCTTCACACACAGATTGCCAGCTGTCTTTCCGGTCACAACCATTAGTCCCTCATTTGGGACTATTACCATAACAAAAAGACTTTGCACACAGTGGAATAGGTTAGATTCTCAGTGGGTCTCCAGGGCAGAGAGTGCAGCCTCCTTCCCAAAAGGAACTCCTTTGCTTTTTCCAAAATAAGTGAATGGCTACCATTCATAAGAAGAGCCTGGCTGCTGGATCCGGCCAACAGGGGGCCAATCTAGTCCAGCCTCCTCTTCTCACAGTGGCCAGCCAGATGCCCAAATGGGAGGCGCACATGCAGGACCTGATATTTTCATTCATATAAGGAAAATGTTGCACTGACAAAGGGCTGCGCAGATTTCCTTTTCTTCCATCCCTGCCATGGGTGGTCTGGCCTTCCCTGCCAAAGATCCTACAAGGAGATGCAGTTCTGGAGACTGCATGCTGTGCACGCACCCACACAGACCAATCCACACCCAGGCATCCTTGCCATCCATAATCCTCACACACACCACCATGACCTATCATAATTATGTGCATATTCTCAGTGTCCAGCACCGATGCAATGCACCTTAAAATGTTTAAAGCAAATCAAGAGTTCCCAGACTGTGGTCTGTGGATCACCATTGCTTGGTAAATGTCATTCAGGTGGTCCGTGGTGTGTGAATATGAAATACTAGGGGCTTTGCCCCTGCTAGTTTCACTCACCAAACTTGCCTCCTGTTGCCAGTGCACCCCCGCCCGGGTTGCCAGCACTCTTCCCCCTCATGAGTCTCCAGTGCTCAGTCCCTCCCTCCCTCCCCCCACAGGTCACCAGCCCTCCTCTCATGGGTCCCCCTCCCTCCCCATGTGTCTCCCTCCCTAGCCCCATAGGTCTTCCCCTCCCCCCATGGATGCCGTCCACCAACCTACCCACCAAGGGCCAGGCTCAGCCAGGCCCAGCCACTGCCAGACACCTCACTTGCCTCTGCTCTACTCGCTCACTCACCTGCTTGCCGTGGACAGCAGCAGCACCACCACCAGGTGACTCGTCCACCACTGCCACCCCCATCGGATGCGTCAACTGAGTGGTGGCACCACCACTGCCCACCCCCACCTCACAGCATCGTGCTACACACGAATGCTTCTGCCCAGGCTTGTGGCTGCACAGATGCACGTGGCACGATGCTTACAAAAATATTATACAGGAAGAAAAAAAGCAAAACAATTAAAGATTATACATTATCTAGCACAGTGCATTACAATGGCTACAACAGGCAGAAAAATCATTAAGTGGTCCGCCAAGACTCTTAGGAATTTTCAAGTGATCTGTGGGGGGGGGGAGTTTGGGAACCCCTGCATTAGGCCACCACCGGATGGGCTCGTGGGAGAGGCCAGATTCCTCTTAGGGGAAGGGGAGCCTTGCTTCAGGAGGGGGGCGGAGGGGCAACCTTGGCATAGGGAAAGCTCTTTTACTCCTTTTGCAACAGCCAAACAGATCGAAATGCAAATAGGAGAAGTTTGTTCTGCAACTGAAGGAGCAGTGCACATTACAGGCTAATATTCGCTCTAACATGGTAAGTCTTCCTCTCTCTCTCTCTCTCTCTGAGATAGTTTCATGCAAGCAGTTCCTCCTGTGAAACTGAGGGAGGAAAGCTGGTGGACGAAGGCTGTGGCCCATAAGGACTCTACCGCCTTACAAGTCCATGCCTCCATTAGCCCTTGGAATTGTGACATAAAGATACTGAACTTACATGCAGAGTCAACACAAACACACACACACACACAGGTTTGATTTTCCATTAACAAAACTCAATTTAAGAATGGAACTAAGGAAGAATGATCAAAAATGGGTTACAGAAACTAAAATATTGAATAACTATAAAATAACCAACTCCAGGAGCACTTTTTAAATCGGCATGTGCCTTATGGGGACATTTGTCGTGATGTGCCTCCAAGTCGACCACGACTTATGGCGACCCCATGAATCAGCGACCTCCAAGAGCATCTGTCATGAACCACCCAGTTCAGATCTTGTAAGTTCAGGTCTGTGGCTTCCTTGATGGAGTCAATCCATCTCTTCTTTGGCCTTCCTCTTTTTCTTCTCCTTTCTGTTTTTCCTAGCATTATTGTCTGTTCTAATGAATCCTGTCTTCTCATGATGTGTCCAAAGTATGATAACCTCAGTTTCATCATTTTAGCTTCTAGTGACAGTTCTGATTTAATTTGTTCTTTGTTGTTGTTATGTGCCTTCAAGTCTATTACGACTTATGGTGACCCTATGAATCAGCATCTTCCAAGAGCATCTGTCATGAACCACCCTGTTCAGATCTTGTAAGTTCAGGTCTGTGGCTTCCTTTATGGAATCAATCCATCTCTTGTTTGGCCTTCCTCTTTTTCTTCTCCTTTCTGTTTTTCCCAGCATTATTTTCTTTTCTAGTGAATCATGTCTTCTCATGATGTGTCCAAAATATAACCTCAGTTTCATCATTTTAGCTTCTAGTGACAGTTCTGGTTTAATTTGTTCTTTGTTGTTGTTATGTGCCTTCAAGTCTGTTACGACTTATGGTGACCCCATGAATCAGCGACCTCGAAGAGCATCTGTCATGAACCACCTTGTTCAGATCTTGTAAGTTCAGGTCTGTGGCTTCCTTGATGGAATCAATCCATCTCTTGTTTGGCCTTCCTCTTTTTCTACTCCCTTCTGTTTTCCCCAGCGTTATGGTCTTTTCTAATGAATCATAAAGAATCATGAATCCCGCAGAAAAGGAAGTGTCAGAAAATAAAAGCAGGAAGAGGAACAAGGCTTTGGGGGGTTCGGAAGGCGAGAACAAGAAACATGCAAAATCCGGGAGCAGACAGGAAACCTGTGGACTTAAAATGGTTGATCCTGACTTATGGCGACCCTATGAATCAGCGACCTCCAACAGCATCTAACCACCCTGTTCAGATCTTGTAAGTTCAGGTCTGTGGCTTCCTTTATGGAATCGATCCATCTCTGGTTTGGCCTTCCTCTTTTTCTACTCCCTTCTGTTTTTCCCAGCATTATTGTCTTTTCTGGTGAATCATGTCTTCCCATTATGTGTCCAAAGTATGATAACCTCAGTTTCATCTTTTTAGCTTCTAGTGACAGTTCTGGTTTAATTTGTTCTAACACCCAATTACTTGTCTTTTTTGTGGTCCACGCAGTCTATGAGGTCATAGGAGTGCTTTATTGTTAGCAGTTGTGTTTATTTTATCTTATGGTTATTCAATATTTATTTTAGTGCCTGCAGCTCATTTTGGATTATTCTTCCTTGACTCTGTTCTTTCTTACATGTAGGGTTGCCAACTAGCCAGAAGAAAATGTGGCCCGGCCTGCTCTTGTTTCTTCAACAGCAACTTGATATGCTGCAGGAGGGGAGCCATTTCTGAGTGCTATTGTTGGCTAATGTCAGAGCAAACTACTGTTAAAGGCGCAGGTACGGAGGCCAACTGAAACATTGGTAACTCAGCATAGTAGTAGGAGTCGTAGTAGTAGCAGTAATCTGTGCCATCAGTGTCAATGACATCTTATACAGCAGGAGAGGGCAGACCTCAGGCTTCTCGGTTCTATATAGTTTTTTTACTTTGTTGTTATGTGCCTTCAAGTCGATTATGACTTATGGCGACCCCATGAATCAGTGACCTCCAAAAGCATTTAGTACAAACCACCCTGTTCAGATTTTGTAAGTTCAGGCCTGTGGCTTCCTTTATGGAATCAACCCATCCCTGGTTTGGCCTTCCTCTTTTTCTACCCCCTTCTATTTTTTCCAGCATTATTGTCTTTTCTGGTGAATCATGTCTTCTCATGATGTGTCCAAAGTACGATAACTTCAGTTTCATCTTTTTAGCTTCTAGTGATAGTTCTGGTTTAATTTGTTCTAACACCCAATTATTTGTCTTTTTCGCAGTCCATGGTATGCGCAAAGCTCTCTTCCAACACCACGTTGCATTTTGGATACTCTGTTCATAGGGTTTTCATGGTAAGAAGTATTCAGAGGTGGTTTATCATTGCCTCCCTCTGATTTTGGATGCATCTTAGTCTGGTGTCTCAGCTTTGACCCTTCCACCTTGGGTGCCCCTGCTAGGAGTCTAGCCTCTTGGTCTAGACTCCTGACGGCATTGCTCTCAGCTTCTTCAATACTCTCAAACCCCCTCACCACTTTAAGGTGTGCATCCTAAAGGGGGAGTTTTTTCACTAGAACCCCAAAATCTGCCTACCAGAGTTAAGTGCAAAAGGCATAAAGTTAGAATTAAAGGGTGCCTTGGCACATTCTGAACCTAGGAATGTTTTTTTCAAGAACAGAACACAGGCCACAGTCTTTTTGCACAAAACTCAATTCCTGTTTAGTTTCCTTCATTTCAGCAGCCTAATTTAGGTGGGAAAGTCTTTCGTCATCGTTGCTATCATTAAACAATTGAGAGTCAGAAACTTGCCAGTCTGCTGCACATCAGCCAGAGATCTACCAGCAGAGCTTGATCTAGCTCCAGCTCAACCCTGTGTGCAGGATTTGCCTGCCAGGGATTTTGGACTACAAGCCCTATCAGCCCTAGCCATCATGGCCTGAGAGTTGTGTTTAGGGGCTGGGGGCAAAGGGATACCTCATGCAGAATCCATTGGGGGAGCCACAATGATCAAACTGATACAAGGCTGAAGTGCAGGCTATTGCTGCCAAGTTGACTTTGCAGGAAAAAGCAGCCCTGTGCCCCATGCTGCCTTATAGCTTATGAGGGTGTTCTTATAGCAAGGCTAAGGAGCCTTTAGCCAGGATTCTGTACCCGACTGCTCAACGGCACCACTAATAATGTGCCAGCCACAGGGAGGAAGAAAATGACACACACACACGCACACCCAGAGACACCTTACATGGAAATCACACGTGCAGACCGGCAGTCTCAGGCATCTCTTCAATGCATCCGCAGTCTTTGGCTCCTGTTCCTGCCCACCCACCTCTTCCCTGTTCCTCTTGATGGGTGGTCTGGATGAGTGCCTGCACAGAACAGGATCTTGCAAAAGTTCTTCCTGCGACTGGACAAAACAAGGCTGAGGTTCCACACTGGGTCTGGCCCAGGAGCCAGCAAAGGGCATTTGCAGCTACAAACGGTGGTGGTGGGCCAAGATCAGCAGCAGCAGTGGGGATCAAAGCGCCAGTTCCCAGTCCCCCACTGCCTCTCACCAGTCCTGGTGCTTAAGGTGTACTTGAGAAGAGCAAAAGGAGAGGATACAGAAATGGATAATGTTGCAGAGGGACAGAAGGGCAAATGTTTCTCCTATTATTCTGTGCAATCTTCTCACTCAGGGCACTTCCAGACTGTCGCTATATGTGGGTGGGATTCAATCACTTACTGGCAAATTCAGGTTGCACAGTTACAGTTGATTGGGATTATTGGAGGTCTTTCCCCAAAAGATCAGGCTTTTTCCCAATAAGGAAATTGACACCAGAAAGTGTTGGATCTTACTTGCTTTGATACGACATCATCTCACCTACTGGTAAACAAATCAGAATGAATGCATAGCCAATATGGTCATGGAACCGACCAGAGGAACGGCAACCCTGGACTTAATCCTCAGTGGGGACCGGGACCTGGTGCAAGATGTAAGTGTTGTTGAACCGATTGGGAGCAGTGACCACAGTGCTATTAAATTAAACATACATGTAACTGGCCAATTGCCAAGAAAATCCAACACGGTCACATTTGACTTCAAAAGAGGAAACTTCACAAAAATGAGGGGATTGGTAAAAAGAAAGCTGAAAAACAAAGTCCAGAGGGTCACATCACTCGAAAATGCTTGGAAGTTGTTTAAAAACACTATATTAGAAGCTCAACTGGAGTGCATACCGCAGACCAGAAAAGGTACCGCCAGGGCCAAGAAGATGCCAGCATGGTTAACAAGCAAAGTCAAGGAAGCTCTTAGAGGCAAAAAGTCTTCCTTCAAAAAATGGAAGTCTTGTCCAAATGAAGAAAATAAAAAAGAACACAAACTCTGGCAAAAGAAATGCAAGAAGACAATAAGGGATGCTAAAAAAGAATTTGAGGAGCACATCGCTAAGAACATAAAAACCAACAACAAAAAATTCTATAAATACATTCAAAGCAGGAGACCATCTAGGGAGACAATTGGACCCTTGGATGATAAGGGAGTCAAAGGTGTACTAAAGAACGATAAGGAGATTGCAGAGAAGCTAAATGAATTCTTTGCATCTGTCTTCACAGTGGAAGATATAGGGCAGATCCCTGAACCTGAACTAACATTTGCAGGAAGGGATTCTGAGGAACTGAGACAAATAGTGGTAACGAGAGAGGAAGTTCTAAGCTTAATGGACAATATAAAAACTGACAAATCACCGGGCCCGGATGGCATCCACCCGAGAGTTCTCAAAGAACTCAAAGGTGAAATTGCTGATCTGCTAACTAAAATATGTAACTTGTCCCTCGGGTCCTCCTCCGTGCCTGAGGACTGGAAAGTGGCAAATGTAACGCCAATCTTCAAAAAGGGATCCAGAGGGGATCCCGGAAATTACAGGCCAGTTAGCTTAACTTCTGTCCCTGGAAAACTGGTAGAAAGTATTATTAAAGCTAGATTAACTAAGCACATAGAAGAACAAGCCTTGCTGAAGCAGAGCCAGCATGGCTTCTGCAAGGGAAAGTCCTGTCTCAGTAACCTATTAGAATTCTTTGAGAGTGTCAACAAGCATATAGATAGAGGTGATCCAGTGGACATAGTGTACTTAGACTTTCAAAAAGCGTTTGACAAGGTACCTCACCAAAGGCTTCTGAGGAAGCTTAGCAGTCATGGAATAAGAGGAGAGGTCCTCTTGTGGATAAGAAATTGGTTAAGAAGCAGAAAGCAGAGAGTAGGAATAAACAGACAGTTCTCCCAATGGAGGGCTGTAGAAAGTGGAGTCCCTCAAGGATCGGTATTGGGACCTGTACTTTTCAACTTGTTCATTAATGACCTAGAATTAGGAGTGAGCAGTGAAGTGGCCAAGTTTGCTGATGACACTAAATTGTTCAGGGTTGTTAAAACAAAAAGGGATTGCGAAGAGCTCCAAAAAGACCTCTCCAAACTGAGTGAATGGGCAGAAAAATGGCAAATGCAATTCAATATAAACAAGTGTAAAATTATGCATATTGGAGCAAAAAATCTTAATTTCACATATACGCTCATGGGGTCTGAACTGGCGGTGACCGACCAGGAGAGAGACCTCGGGGTTGTAGTGGACAGCACGATGAAAATGTCGACCCAGTGTGCGGCAGCTGTGAAAAAGGCAAATTCCATGCTAGCAATAATTAGGAAAGGTATTGAAAATAAAACAGCCGATATCATAATGCCATTGTATAAATCTATGGTGCGGCCGCATTTGGAATACTGTGTACAGTTCTGGTCGCCTCATCTCAAAAAGGATATTCTAGAGTTGGAAAAGGTTCAGAAGAGGGCAACCAGAATGATCAAGGGGATGGAGCGACTCCCTTACGAGGAAAGGTTGCAGCATTTGGGGCTTTTTAGTTTAGAGAAAAGGCGGGTCAGAGGAGACATGATAGAAGTGTATAAAATTATGCATGGCATTGAGAAAGTGGATAGAGAAAAGTTCTTCTCCCTCTCTCATCATACTAGAACTCGTGGACATTCAAAGAAGCTGAATGTTGGAAGATTCAGGACAGACAAAAGGAAGTACTTCTTTACTCAGCGCATAGTTAAACTATGGAATTTGCTCCCACAAGATGCAGTAATGGCCACCAGCTTGGACGGCTTTAAAAGAAGATTAGACAAATTCATGGAGGACAGGGCTATCAATGGCTACTAGCCGTGATGGCTGTGCTCTGCCACCCTAGTCAGAGGCAGCATGCTTCTGAAAACCAGTTGCCGGAAGCCTCAGGAGGGGAGAGTGTTCTTGCACTCGGGTCCTGCTTGCGGGCTTCCCCCAGGCACCTGGTTGGCCACTGTGAGAACAGGATGCTGGACTAGATGGGCCACTGGCCTGATCCAGCAGGCTCTTCTTATGTTCTTATGTTCTTATGTAATATTGTTTAATCTCCCTGCAAACAAATTAGGATGAATGCTCAATAAATAAGTCATGTAAAGAGGTCAAAAGCACCTACCCTGTGGAATTCCCTCCCTCTGAATATTAAGCAGGCGCCATCTCTGCTATCTTTTCGGCACCTTTTGAAGACTTTTCTTTTTCAACAAGCCTTTTAAGTTGAGAGCTATCCCAGTCTGTGTCAGAATTGCTTAATATGTTTTTTAATAATGTTTTTAACCCTTTAAAAAAAGTTTTTAAAATGTTTTTAACGCTGTTTTGTCTTAATGTATTTTAAGAGTTGTTTTTATGATGTTTTAAAGTGTTTTTACTGCCTTGTTTGCCGCCCTGGGCTCCTGCTGGGAGGAAGGGCGGGATGCAAATTAAATAATAATAATAATAATAATAATAATAATAATAAACAGACAGTTGCTTAAAATGTCTCTTGAGTAGCCAGTCATTTTAATTATTGTGATTTCTTAAAAATTTATGTTGCTGTACACTGCCCTGATGCTTTGTAAGAGGGCGGTATGCAAACACTTGTATCAAATAAATAAAGGTGCCCTCTGTTCACCTTCCCTAGAACACACAGATGTGAACCAGCCCCCAAAGATCCTCTTTTTTGAGAGTATGGAGTGTCTCTTGACACTTTAGCCTGTAATGAAGCCGTGGATGGGCTCCAAATTTGATCAGAACAATGGTGAAGCATATATGCTTAGCCCTTTCCCCATGGACTCAGAAAAGCAAACCTCTCCCCAGGCTGCTTTCTTATTGGGGGGGGGGGGAGGAAAGCAAGATAATAGGTCATGGACAGTATCTTTTCACCAGAAGGGAGAAAAGCAGCTGGCGGGAGGGAGAATTTCAATCAGGATAGCATCCCCCATCAAAAGGGTTAATCCATCCCCCCTGCTGCTTCTCCAATCAATTTTAGATACACCTCCCCACAGATGCAGCTGCGTGAAAATATTTTTTTAAAAAAACTGATAGGAGACATTCTAGGAGCATCCCATGTTACATCTTGTTTGACTGTAAGCCAACCTTTTTCAAACTGTGAATCCTATTCCCGCTTTTAAACTTAGGGTATGTGCACATGTGGAGACAACAGAAGATTTATGTAACTTCAGAGTTGATAAGGAGGACATTGAACTTGTCAAGGATTATCAATAGCTTGGCACAGTCATTAACCAAAATGGAGATAATAGTCAAGAAATCAGAAGAAGGCTAGGATTGGGAAGGGCAGGTATGAGAGAACTAGAAAAGGTCCTCAAATGCAAAGATGTATCACTGAACACTAAAGTCAGGATCATACAGGCCATGGTATTCCCGATCTCCATGTATGGATGTGAAAGTTGGACAGTGAAAAAAGCAGATAAGAGAAAAATAAACTCCTTTGAAATGTGGTGTTGGAGGAGAGCTTTGCAGGTACCATGGACTGCGAAAAAGACAAATAATTGGGTGTTAGAACAAATTAAACACTAGGAGCTAAAATGATGAAACTGAGGTTATCATACTTTGGGCACTTAATGAGAAGACATGATTCACGAGAAAAGACCATAATGCTGGGAAAAACAGCAGGGAATAGAAAAAGAGGAAGGCCAAACCAGGGATGGGTTGATTCCATAAAGGAAGCCACAGGCCTGAACTTACAAAATCTGAACAGGGTGGTTTGTAACAAATGCTTTTGGAGGTCACTGATTCATAGGGTCGCCATAAGTCGTAATCGACTTGAAGGCACATAACACACACACATGTGCAGATGTACTTTAAAAGAGGCAATATGCCTTGGTTCTGCCTTCCCCCCCCCCTCAAAAAATTGAGCTTGGCGTCCTCCACTTCCAGCTTCACAGTGCTTTTGGCACCATGTGAGTGCTCAAAGGACACACTTCAGAGTGTGTTCGCTCAATCTTGTGTGGCGTACTCGCCCCTGTAAACCAGGATGTGCCTAGTCAAACTTTCCTTTCTTGGTGACCTCAAATTAATTGGCAGGGGGTTCAGGACAAATCCAATTAAAATTGTTTTTTGATTTAAATTTTTTAATTAAAAAAAAATGTTGCCAGCAACCCATTTGGGATATCTGAACAGCCCCTTTGCAATATTAAGTTTCTGTCTGGAGGCACCCATAAATGCATTCTTCCCCCTCCTTCATACTAGGACCTGATGAGCTCCTCCAAAGAAGCCACATGTTGGGATATTTTTCAGGACAGAAAAAAGGAAGTACTTCTGCCCATAGTGCATAGTTACAAACTATGGAACTGCCTGCCACAAGATGTAGTGTTGTCCCCCTCTGTGGGCAACTTTAAAGGGGGTTAGACAAATTCATGGAGGATAAGGCTATCAGTGGCTATATATTACCTCCACTGTCAGAGACAGGGTGCCTCTGAGTGCCTTTCACTGGGGATCCCAAGTGAGAGAGGGCTATTGCACTCAAGCCCTGCTTGTGGGCTTCTTCCGAGAGACATCTGCATGGCCACCACGAGAACAGGATGCTGGACTTGATAGGCTTTTGATCTCTTCTTATCTTCTCCAGGGTCTTGGGCAAACAGGGCTCTCACTCACCACCTGCTACTTGACACTTTCAACTGGCCCAGCTCCACCACTGAGCTATGAACCCTCCCTGTTGCAAAAGTGCTGGCACTCTGACCTGTGGCACCCTGACAAGCTGCCCCATCTGCTGGGTGAAAAGGAATCTCCACTAAAGCCCTCTTCAGATTGCAAGTGAGAGAGATGTTCACCTAACCAGCTCAGATGCACTCATTATTTTGTCATTATGCTGCACATTGTTGGGGGATGAATTCAGCCCTCTCTCCAGTCTGAGTCTCTTGCGGTTCCAGCAAGAGAGCACTGCACTTGGCCTCTGCCTCATCTCTCAGGGCCGGCTTGAAGGCTGTTTGTCCTCCTGGCCTCCACTGCGGCCAGCCAGGGGGCCATTTTTAGCCTGGAGCCAGCCTGGCAGCCAGAATTACCACATGTCTGAAAGATGTGAATCAAAAACCAAAAGCCACTTTAGTGGGCTGGGAAACTCCCATGGGGAAGTAGGTCGGGACGGAGGCGAGCAAAAGCAACCCCAAGATGTGCCCAGCCTAACGAAAGAATTGGCCAGCCCTGGGAAGGGCAAAGGAATTAACTCAGGGCGGGTGGCCTCCTTCTCCTTGATTTATCTCACCAGCCATGCCTGTCTGCTGGTTTCTGAAACTCTTGTCTCTCTCCAGATCCAGCCTCATTCCCCTTCCTCCTCTCCCCACACCCAGCCCTGAAGGTGGGCGACAGAATTTCGGGCAGAGCCAAACTCCTGGGAACCAGACAGGAAGGAGACGTCAGCAGCTTTCGGGGTAATTCAAACCAGATGCTGTAGCTCTGATTCCCAGCCAGGGCCGCAGGGTGGTCACCGACAGGAACTGGTCAGGGGCTGTCAGCAGGAAATGGTCTGGGAGGAAACTCCCTCGGCTCAAAGTGAGATGGAATAAGTTTGCTGGCACCGTGGAGCACATCGCTCTGTGCCTGCCACTTACTTAGCAACCTCACGTCGCGGCTGTGCAACCCTGCAGCGCTACCTGGGTGCCAGTTGCACTGAGCTGGAGAGGGGGAAAGGTTTCTGAGCAGCAGGTTTCTTAAGGTGGCATCCCACCCAGAGGGGCCTGTGCCTGTGAAGACGGGTTGATTTTTTCACTCAGTCTCTGGTTTGTGCCACATTAACAAAGAGCTGATAGGGAACGAAAGCTCTTGGCTTGAAGCTCCAGGGTCATCTTTTTCCAGCCCTACGCGGTCCAGGCTGCAAGGAGAGGACTGCTGCTGGAAAGATTCAGCTCAGATAACTCAAGTGAGTGAGTCAAGCCACACCCTGAAAAGGGCATTGCAGAAGACAAGCACGGACTTAGCTATGTTGCCCTAACACTAGTAATTAATGTAACCTAATGGGTGATCAAAGCAGCAACAGATCCCAATTGCTCTCTAGACAGTCAGTACTGTCTGCCAAATGGGAAAAACTTGTGAAGCTGGTTTTCCAATAGACCAAGAGACCTGAATGTTTGAATTTTGCCCAAGGGGGTAGTGAGTGGGAAGCAGCCCTTTTTGGGACTGTTTGGCACCTGCAGCCTTTCTACTCTTCCTTTGTTAGAACAGAAGTTGCTGCCAATGTCGGACAGCCTCCTGTGTGCTTGTTTCTGCAGCCCATATAATACCTCCTTAATGGTACTCTTCATGCTTGCATTTTTAAAAGTTAGAAAATGCCATTAAATATCCAGTACTTTCTTCTCATAAGGAAATTGACATTGCAAAGCTGCCCTGGAACTTTTTTTATTTATATAAATTTTAATATGCTGTGCTTTGTCCCCAGACCAGACTCATAAAAACATAAGAGCCCTGCTAGCTCAGGCCAGAGGCCCATCTATAGTCCATCATCCTGGTCTCACAGTGGCCAGCCAGATGGTTATGGGAAGCCCACAAGCAGGACCTGGACCCCACAGCACTCTGCCCACTTGTGACTCCCAGCACTTGAGGCAGAGCATAGCCATTGCTGGCCTTCTCCTCCAAGCATTTGTCTAATCCTCTTTCAAAGCCATCCAAGCTGGTGGTCCCAAAATTGACTTCCCACTTTGGGGCATGCATGAGACAATACACTTCAGGATGGGATCTCAATCATGCAATTATCGGAATATCTTCTCTGGCTTGGAGCTTATAATTGTTCTCCCTTTGGATTTTCCAAAAGCTGGCAGGTATGTCTCTGCTGAAGCAAAACCACCGCCCCCACCCAAGCATTGCCCTAGATGGCCTCCCCTCTTCTAGTGCTTCATCTCTAGCACATTGGTACCATGAAGCATCTGCTGGCATCATCGCTTGTCCCCATGCAGAGCCAACGTCTCGGTGGCCCTTCCTTGCCAGACTTGGCGTCTGGTTGGGTCTTCGTCTTGGACAGTCCCTGTCCGGCCTGGGAAATGCTGCCAGCAAGGCCAGGTTGGTCCCTGACTCACTTTCCTTCCTCAGTTGGAATCTGATGGGGGAGTGTGTGGAAAGAGAGACTTTCTTTTTGCCAATGTCAGTGAAAGGGAGTCTGAAATATGTTGAAAGTGACAGGCCTGGTCAGGGCGCCAAGTCTGACTGTGCCGGCACCATTCAGAGGGACTGGGTAACGTTGATGTGTTTGGGTTTTTTTTTTTTTAAGTATTTTGCTCCTCTGCAAAGGTGCCTGAGTCACAGAGGGCTGGAAATGGGGAGGATGTGGAAAAGGGCAAAGAGGTCAGCGCAGCAGTAAAACTATGTGCCTCCTCTACACCACCCACGCACCCACCAGCAGGAACTTTACGCTCCTCAGAAAGAGACGGTTCAGCCCATACACGCTGTTGGCCCTATATCAGCAGGACCTCGATTGAAATCCTTGCTCTGCCACAAATCATCCTGGATGACATTCAGCCCCCTGCTTGCTCTCTCTCAGTTTAACCTTACCTCACAGGGTTGTTTTGAGCTCAAAATGGGATGCACCCTGAGCTCTTTGGAGGAACATAGGAAGCCGCTTGGTACCAAGTCAGACCAGTGGTCCATCTAATTCTGTACTGTTTACACTGGCTGGCAGTGGCTTTCAAGGGTTTCAGGCAGCAATCTCTGCCTGGAGATGGCGGGGACTGAACCTGGGACCTTTTGCATGGCAAGGCGGTGCTCTACCACTGAGCTACAGACATTTTCCAAAGGAAAGATGGCATATTCAAATAGGTTATAAATAGCAACATTTAAAATGCACCACTCTCCCTCCCCCCCCCACACTTTCTGACAATATTGACAGATTCTTCCATCCGTAGATAGGAAGAAGAATCTAGGTAAGTAAGCAAGTAAAAGTTTATTACAGTCAAAGACCAGACAAGAAGAATCTAGGGATGGAAGAATTTGTCAATTTTGCTTCTCTGAGTTCCTTGTTTTCCCAACATTTTTGCATCAGTTTGCGATTACGTATTATTTTCAGCGGCATTTTAGTCTCTTTTTCTCCCAACACACACATTTTTGCAAGCAATTTCCCCATAACATTTTTGTTTGTTATTTTTATTGATATCTGCATTTTTATTCTTTTTCGTTTGGGTGAGAGAACTGCATTGCAAACTTCAGAAAAGTGCAGATTTTGAAGAGCAGGTCCGTGCATTGGTTTGGGAAGTACAAATTAGGTAGCTTCACATTAAAACATGAGCCAAACCAAATCAACCTTCTAGACCCATTTCAGCATTGCAGGTGCCTCCTTGCCTCCAGGTTAAGAATCACCTCTGGAGTGACATGGAACGGTGGTCAGTTGCCTCGGCGATTCGGCTTCCAGGACATTCCCAGGCTGGAAAGAGCACTAAATAACTCCTGTATTGATCAGATGGAAGGGGGTATGTGTGCTTGCCATGCAGGAAGAAAATCTAGGAGGCTCACCCTCCTTGAACTCACCTGCTGGAGCTCCCCACAAGGTTCTTCTGTGCAAGCTGCAAATAGCACAGCTGACTGAAACAACAGCAGCAGGAGAATAGAGAAGCTCCCTGGTCTCTGTCTGGCTACAGCAGCTGGCCCATACAATCCCCCATTCATAATCTTGCTTACTCTGATTCCTGAGTTAATGCTTGTCTCTGAAGGCCCATAACACAGTGGTAGAAGGCCCCAGGTTAAATTCCCAGCATCTCCACATAGGGCTATGAAAGATCCATGTCTCAGACCCTTGAGAGTGGCTACTAATAGCCAGTGTAGACAGTACTGAGCAGTGGTGGCTGGTGGTTGCAATGTCAGTGGATCAGTGGAATCCCCTCTGGGATTCAGTCCAAACTTTCAAAGAGCTGTCCAAGGTGCTTCCCAGAGCAGATTCCACGCCCCACTGACATGGAGCCACCAGCCGCCAATGGTACTGAGCTAGATGATCTGCCTCAGTAGAAGGCAACTTCCTGCTTTCTAACTTGCTCATATATATGGGTGTGCAAAACCAGCCAACCTGCTCATCCCCCACTGAGAAGCCTTTGTTTCTCCTATGTAGATGAGATTTCTCACTTTTTTCCAAGTTTGCCAAGCAATTTACAGCACCACTGAGATGTTCCACCAGAGCTCGTCTCAAATGATGTGACTGGTGCAGCCACTCAATGTTGCGAGCCTCAAAGGTTGCTTCCTCCTTCAGAGGAAACTTTGGAGTATTTATGTGCACCACAACCTTATGTCAGGCCCAGGCTATGGTCTGAAGGCACATGAGGCCAGTACCCTCCTGAAGCTAAGCACGGTCAGATCCAGTCAGTGCCTGGATGGGAGACCACCTGGGAACCATATATAAGCCGCCTTGGGTTTCTATCATGAAAAGAAAGGTGGGGTATAAATGTAATAAATAAATAATAATGTCATGGCTTTTCCAATTGATTTTTTGTTAAAGAGATCCTCCCCTGCCCCAAGCCCCTAAACACAGCTCCCACGGCAGAGGGGATAACTCTTGTGTCTCAGTTAGGACCCTGTGGTGTCGCTACACCTTTGCCGTATAAACGCAGGCCTGAGTTTCCCACCTCTCAGAGAAGATGGGTTAGACAAGGCCCACATTCACACCATACAGTTATTCCACTATTACTCCATTTTAAACAGTCGTGGCTTCCCACAAAGAATCCTTGGAAGTTTGTGAAGGGTGCTGAGAGTTGTTAGGAGACCCCTGTTCCCCTCACAGACCTGCAATTACCAGAGTTCTCTGGGAAGAGGGGCTGACCGTTTAGCCACTGGAGCTCTGTGAGGAGAACAGGAGTCTCCTAGCAACTCTCAGCACCCTTCACAAACTGCACTTCCCAGGATTCTTTGGAGGAAGCCATGACTGCTTAAAGTGGAATAATAGTGGAATAAATGTATGGTGTGCATGTGGCTGAGATAAAACATTGTAAACTAGCTTTCTTCCAGCTGGTACCTGTCAGGCCCCTACCCTGGGTCTGGTCTGGTAATGGATCTCTCACACTGGCCCCATCACAGGTCCCTCACGATCCCACCACTAGGCGCCACCACCTGACACTTTGTAACGCAATACTGCCCAGAGACTGTGCCATAGTCTCCTCCACAGATTGCAACGTAGTGTCTGGGTGCACTTGCAGGCCACCCCCCCCCTGTATCTTTCTGCCTTCAAAGATCACAGTCCTGGGTTGCTTTGGATACCTGCTGCTGTTACGCGATCCCTTCCCCGCTGCCACCATAAATACTGTTCCCAGCTTTGGTATTTGCTCTGCCCACCCTTCTGGCCTGCAATATCCCAGCCAAGGATCAGGCATGTTGTTAAACCAAAACTATTTATTTAATAACACAAGGAATAAACAAGATTACTTTTAGTTCAGTCAACATGCATGTGGTTACATATAATAGTTTTCTGTTTATATCTCTTAGTCCTAAAACCCGCCTCACTGCCTGCCTAAACGCAAATCCACCCCTCCAAATCCCAGAACCACAAACCAATCCACCTCCAACTGTCATTCTGTCATTTATACCTTCAACCACTCAGACACTCAGCCAATCACAGCTCAGCATTCCTCAACATGTACTCCTCTCCCCCATCTCACTCACTCTACTTACCACATTTACCCTACAAAACTGACACTTGCCATAATTACTGTACAACATTTACAGGGGCATCACAGTGCCCTCCAGCTGTTTTGGACTGCAACTCCCATCAGCCCCAGACAGCACAACACTGCTGATGGGAGCTGTAGTCTGACACATCTGGAGGGGACCAGGTCGACAAAGGCTGGTATAAGGCATTTGGCCTGTTTAAAAGACTTATTAAAATGTTTAATAACGAAACATTCCTCAGCATAATTGTGAGGCTCGTCTGGTCTAGCATCCAGTGTGGCCAACCAGGTGCTACTAGGAAAGCCAGAAGCAGAGCTGGCATCGCCCTTCTCTATTCCCAAGCAACTGGTATTTTTCAGTTATCCTGGCACAGGGACACCGGGAGACCTCTGCTCCGCTATGGATTTGTCTAACCTCCTTTTCACGCCATTTAAGCTCCTGGCCATCACCACACCTTGTGACCACGGGTTCCACAGGTGAGTTATGCAATGCCTGAGAAAGTATATCAGGTTGCCTGGCTTGAGCCTAACGCTGGCTAATTTCATTGGGTAAGTCCTATCATTATGAGGAAGGGAGACGGGGAATCTCTCTCTTTGAGCCATGCAAAATTTTGTTATGTCTCCCACCACGTCAGCCCAAGCTATCTTTTTTTCTTTCTGAACTTAAAAGTGCCCGAGCACTTAAGCCTTTTTCTGAGAATGGCTGCCAAGACATTTCTGTCTGTGATGAAGTTCCTTGGCAGCCAATCTTGTCCTGGACTGAGGTTTAAACAGTCCCTTGAGTTGGGGCTGTTATCATTGCAACAAGATGCCAGCCAACCAGTGCCTTGCAATAGTGATGTAGTCCTCACACACACACACACACACACACGGCTCCCCCCCCTTCACATGGCTGCAGATCTTTTCTCCGATTGCCCACTGAGCATAGTGTGTGGCAGGAGCAAACAGGTTTTGCAAAGACAGAAGGCTTGCTCAGTGCACAGCTGGGCCTCCAGCAGACTTGAGCACCAAAGTTCTTCCCTTCATTCCTCTAGATTGCTCCCTCCTGCTGCAAAAATGGCTCCAGATTTTCTGCTGCTTTCTTTGGAGGGAGGGGAAGAGAGAAAATTCTCCAAAATCTTGCTTACCAGGGGAAATATTTCTCCAAGGTCAAGGTTCTAGTCTTGGTGTACAAAGCCCTATACAGCTTGGGACCAGGATACCTGAAGGACCGTCTTATCCCTTATATACCCAGTCGATCACTGCACTCTGCGGGTGAGGGCCTTCTGCAGATACCATCTTATCAGGAGGTTCATTCTGCACAACATAGGAAATGGACCTTTAGTGTGGCAGCACCTACCCTGTGAAATTCCCTCCCCTTAAATATTAGACAGGCATCATCTCTGTTATCTTATCGGTGCCAATTGAAGACCTTCCTCTTTCAACAAGCGTTTTAAGTTGAGACCTTATCCCAGTCTGTGTCTGTGTTGAAATTGCTTTTTAATATGTTCTTAAACCTTTTCTAAAATGTTTTTAATCTTACAAGATGTTTTGAAAGCTTTTTAAAAAAAAGTTTTTAAAGATGTTTTGTTTTAATGTATTTTAAAGTTTGTTTTTATGATGTTTTAAAGTTTTTAGTGCTTTTGTTTGCCCCCCTGAGCTCCTGCTGGGAAGAAGGGCGGGATAGAAATAAAATAATTAATAAATAAATATATAATATGTTTTTAAACCGTCTTCTTTTTTACAAAAACAACAGTATGTTATTAACCCTTTAAAAATATATGTCTTGGAAGCTTTTTAAAAATGTTTTTAAAGATGTTTTGTTTTAATGTATTTTAAACTCTGTTTTTATAATGTTTTAAAGTGTTTTTTGTTTGCCGCCCTGGGCTCCTGCTGGGAGGAAGAACAGGATATAAATAAATTAAATAAATAATTTTTTCTCTGCCTGGATCGCACCAGGAAATGCAGGCAGCATGAAAATGGGAGGAGAGCCTTGTGCTGCTTCCCACCAGCCACACTTTCCCAGAATGCTTTGAGAGCGACATGATGCAAGAGTGACAATGGTGTTGCTCCCAAGTTATTTCAAGAAATGCAGCCTGCATGAAGCAGGAGAGAGAGAGAGAGAGCTCTGCACCTCTGTGAGCACTGCGGGCCTTTAAAAAAAGCTTTAAAAGGAAAGAAAAAATGAAGCATGTATAAAGAGCCTGGAGGCTGCATGAGAGCAAAGGACCATCTAGTCCTGAATCCTGTCCTCACAGTGGGAAGTCAGATGCCTATGGGAAGCCTGTGTGCAGGACAGTGGCGACTCCATGTCAATGAGGCAGTGGAATCCGCTCTGGGTTTTAGTCCAAACTTTCTGGGAGCTCTGCAAGGTGCTTCCCAGAGCGGATTCCACTGCCCCACTGACATGCAGCCACCAGCCTGGTGCAGGATCTGAGCGCAACTTCTGAGTCCCAGTAACTGGCATTGAGAGGCAATGCTACCTCTGTAAACCTTGGCCACCTTGTAAGGTTCAAGAAAGTAAGAGGAAACCCCCTCCCAAAATTTTTGGAGAAATTTCTGCCCCTCTAAAACATACACACACTTTTCAGGAGAGTTTGCTTCCCCAATCCAGTGAACTGTTGAAAAAGAGATTTTCACACTTCTTTCAATCATCTCATGGAATATGGGCAAAGCTGGGGATTACAAGGAAAAAGGTCACTTCCTTATTATTAATATTTTTATTATTTGATTTATATCCCGCCCTTCCTCCCAGCAGGAGCCCAGGGAGGCAAACAAAAGCACCAAAAACACATCAAACATCACAAAACAGACTTTAAAATACATTAAAACAAAACAACTTTAAAAACATTTTTTTAAAAAAGCTTTCAAAACATCTTTCTTAAAAAAAAGGTTAAAAACATATATTCTTTTTTTTAAGGTTTAAAAATATATTTAAAAGGAATTCCAACACAGACACAGACTGGGATAAGGTCTCAACTTAAAAGGCTTGTTGAAAGAGGAAGGTGTTGAATAGGCGCCGAAAAGATCGCAGAGATGGTGCCTGTCTAATATTGAAGGGTAGGGAATTCCACAGGGTGGGTGCTGCCACACTAAAGGTCTGTTTCCTATATTGTGGAGAACGGACCTCCTGATAAGCAGAGCTTGGAAAAGTTACTTTTTTGAACTATATCTCCCATCAGCCCAATCCAGTGGCCATGCTGGCTGGGGCTGATGGGAGTTGTAGTTCAAAAAAGTAACTTTTCCAAGCTCTGCAAAATGGTATCTGCAGGAGGCCCTCACCTGCAGAGTGCAGTAATCAACTGGGTATAAAAAGGATAAGACGGACTTTCAGATATCCTGGTCCCAAGCAGCACAGGGCTTTGTATGCCAAAACCAGAACCTTGAACTTGGCCCGGTAGCAAATGGGCAGCCAGTGCAATTCTTTCAGCAATGGGGTGACATGCTGGTGATACCCTGCCCCAGTGAGCAGTCTCGACGCCGCATTATGCACCAGCTGCAACTGCCAGACCAACCTCAAGGGCAGCTCCACATAGAGCGCATTACAGTAATCCAGCCTGGATTTTACCAGTGCATGGACAACAGTGGTCAGGCTATCCCTGTCCAGAAACGTCTGCAGCTGTCTTACCAGCCGAAGCTGGTAAAAGGCACTCCTAGCCACTGAGGTCACCTGGGCCTCTAGCAACAAAGATGGATCCAGGAGCACCCCCAGACTATGGACCTGCTCTTTCAGAGGGAGTTCGATCCCATCCAAAACAGGCAACTGACCAATGATCTGAACTCAGGAACCACCAACCCACAGTGCCTCCATCTTGCTAGGATTCAGACTCAGTTTATTGGCCCTCATCCAGCCCACTACCGAGTCCAGGCAGCGGTCCAGGGCTTGCATGGCCTCTCCCAATTCAGACATTACAGATAAATAGAGCTGGGTATCATCAGCATACTGCTGACACCTCACCCCAAATCTCCTGATGACCGCTCCCAAGAGCTTCATATAGATGTTAAACAGCATGGGGGACAAGATGGTACCCTGCGGCACCCTACAGCACAACTGCCAGGGGGCCAAAAGACAATCACCCAATGCAATTCTCTGAAAATGACCTTGGAGATTGGATTGGAACCACTGTAAAACTGATGGGGAATTTTGAGGTTCGCTGGACCGGGGGTCCTTGAGGAAACTGAAGACACAAGCTTGTAGCAAAGTTAGGCCTTTATTGGTTATGTGCGCATGGTCAGTCTCCCTTGAGTGGACGGAGAGCTGCCACATGGCACTGTTTGCCTGGGGTTTTTATACATTCCAGGACAAGGACTTTAGCATATACCAATCAGGACATTACACATCAGCATTACATAGGCCTTGCATGAGCATTACACTGTCTACATTATGTTCTTAGCCAATTTGGTAATGTTCAGCACTTCACATACCAGTACATTTTTGCTATGAGCTAAGCATTTTAGTTAATGCAATCCTTTCTATGTCTTGGAGAGTACAGGGAAGTTCTGTGTTTGTTCAGTGTTATCTTATAGAGTTCAAGCTGTACCATACATACCAGCACAGTCAGGGAAGATAGCTCCAAAGAGAAAAGGGTTCTGGCTGGCTACTAAACTATTAAAATATTATAAACCTTTATAGCTTTACAAAAGAATATATTTTGCTTATTGTTTATATATAGAGAATTCAACGTTAAAACATGGCTTGCAATACCCATCTCACCAAGTCAGCCCAGAAGGATTCCCTGGTCAATGGTATCAAAAGCCACTGAGAGATCAAATAAGAATAACAGGGTCGCACTCCCCCTGTCCTTCTCCCAATAAAGGTCATCTATCAGGGCAACCAAGGCTGATTCAGTCCCATAACCAGGCCTGAACCCAGACTGGGATGGGTCAAGATAATCTGTTTCATCCAAGAGTACTTGCAATTGCTGCACCACTACCCTTCTTGGGGACAATTCTGGTTCCCCCCGCCCCCATCATGAGGGCTGGAGAAAGTGCAAAAAAAGGGTGGGTAAATGAACCTAAAATGAATAACCTAAATAACGGATGGGCTTGTGGTTTGTAAGCTTGGACAGGTGGTGGGGAAAGGAATCCTAACTGGGAAATTATAGTTTATACAGTCATCTCAGCCCCTCTGCAAAAGTGAGTGCTTCATTTTTATCTGAGGCAGTTATTGTTGTTGTTATGTGCCTTCAAGTCGATTACAACGTATGGCGACCCTATGAATCAGCGACCTCCAAGAGCATCTGCCGTGAACCACCCTGTTCAGAGCTTGTAAGTTCAGGTCTGTGGCTTCCTTGATGGAATCAATCCATCTCTTGTTTGGCCTTCCTCTTTTTCTACTCCCTTCTGTGCACCCAGGGCCTTTTCTCTCTCCAGATAATGTGGAAAGAACAAATAGGGAAAGATGGCATACTCTCCTCCAGATTGGGAAAGCTGTTGGTTTTGGACTAGGAAAAGGAGAGGATACAAATAATAATTGAAATAACAAGACGGTGTGTTTTAAGCTAGAGATAGTCCAAGGAACAAAATCCCTATCCGCAAGGAGAGAACTGGGAAGAGCATGCCTTTTGGAAACATTTCAGGTTGCCCTGAACTGCTGAGACACTCTCCTTGGGCTTAGCAAAGGAGAGGCTCCTCACTGAGGTCTGGGCAAACAGCGAACACCCCACATCCATCTCCCTCTGCCTCTTCGGTGCCTGCAGAATGTTTCGTGCAAGCCAGTAAGTCACACCAGTCTCCTGTGCCAGCTGCATATTCAGTGCTCTGTGATTGAGATACAGCCAGTCTCATTCATGGATTGAAGCAACTAGGGACGGAAGGGTCTGTTCAGTTTGGTCCTCTCAGCTTCTCACTTTCCCACTCTTAAATCCAGTTCTCCACATTTCTGCAGCAATTTGCAATTTTTTATAAAGATCCTCATGACATTCTTCAGCATTTTAGTGCAAATTTCTCTTTATAAACACATTTTTGTATGCAGTTTTGACTAGCGTACAGATGAGCAATTTCTCCTGATACACTTTGCATGTCATTTTTCATTAATCTGTTCAATTTTATGCACACTTTCCCTAATACATTCATTTTTGTAAACATTGTTTGGGTTGGAGCACTGCATTGCAAAATCCAGATAAATGTGGATTTGAATGGATGATTGTGTTTCTGTGCTCATATTGTTTCAGGAAGTGTGAATTTAATAGATTTGGCTTCAAGCGAAAACTGAATTAAATCTCTCCCTCATCCCTAGAGGCCACAGCTTAATTTGGGTCCCTGGATATGTTTGCAGTACCGGATGCCAGTCCACTGAACATGGGAAGTTGTAATAAGGAAAGCAGGTTTTGGGAGCTCATGACTGAAACCAAGAGACTTGTGGCATCTTAAAGACAGATTCAGAGGAGGACTGTAGCTCAGGGGTAGAGCAGCTGTTCTGCATGCAGAAGGTCCTAGGTTCAGTTCCCAGCGTCTCCAGGTAGGATGGAGAGAGAGATCCCTGTCTGAAATCCTAGAGAGCCATTGCCAATCAGTGTAGAGCAGGGGTTCCAAAACTGTGGTCCATGAGCTTAATTCAGGCAGTCCTCAACAGGGGTGTAGTTGTCCAGGGTTGTGGGGGATCGTAGACCTGGGACTTTTTTGGGAGCAGAGTCCTAGGCAGGTCCCTATGTATGAGCCAATCAGCATGAAAAGGAAGCATGTTAGCCATTGAAGTCCTCGTCCTTTCATGGTGATTGTAAACAATCAGAGGGAAAGGAGGTGAGTCAGCTACTGAGAAGACTCTTCTCAGTAGCTAACACACAGCCTTCCCTTTCATTGGCTCCTAGTGACATCTTTTGTAGTGGAGTGTGGACTCACGATATGACAGGGAGATGATGGAAAGTGGAAAGGGGGGCATGGCTGTGAGGCTGTGTGGCATGACTATCATGATGGGACCCTGCCCCTCTTAATTTGTTACTGCACTACTGGTCCTCAATCTGTCTGTGGATTTGTGGTTGAAGATGAGAGATGGCACACCCATCATGTTAAATATTCATATTGATTTTTAATGGTATTTTATTGCTTCTTTTAATTCTTACACTGTAATTTCTTATATTACAATCAGAATTCCAGAGAATGCAAATTGTAATATGTGATGCCCCTGTATTTATAATGCTGTAAATATGGTAAGTGAGGGTTTATTAGAGTATATATGGTAAGTTGACTGAGTGAAAGGGGGGAGTACATGGGCTGGAATGCTGGAGAATGTTGTATTATGATTGGCTGAGAGTTTGAGTGTCTGAAGGTATAAATGAGAGGATGACAGTTGAGAGAGGTCGGTTGGTGGGAGTTCTGAGGGAGGTTGGAGTTGGTTTTGTGGGTTGGATTGGATTAGGTTGGTAGTGAGGCAGGTTATTGATGGCTAGAAACATAAAGAGTAATGCATCTGATGAAACCATACACTTGTTAAACTATACCTTTAAGTAATCTTGTTATTCCTGTGTATATAAATAAATATTTCTTGGTTTACCTAACGTCTTATCCTTGGAAACAGTATCAATGGTGGCAGCGGTGAAGAGATAGTATAACATCATCAAGTATCCAGAGCAACCCAGGGCTGTATTCTTTATAGGCACAAAGATACAGGGGGGTTGAGGCTTGCAAGTGAACCCAGACACAAAGTAGCAATAAGCCAGGAGGAGACGAAGGCACAGTCTCAAGGCAATATTGTTTTACAGGAAGGTCTGGTGATGCTGCCTAGCAGTGGGATCTTGAGAGATCTTTGCTAGAGCCGGTGAGAGAACCATTTTGAGAGCAGGACACTGAGGTGGGATCATGACAAGGCGGTAGCCACAGGCGGGATCCTAGCAGGTGGTGGCCTGAGGTGGGAACCTGACGGGTAGGGGCCTGACAAAGTGGTGAAAGCAGGTGCGAGCCTGACATAATACAACAAAATACGAAATAAGAAATATTTGTTCTCAATCCTGCCCATGTCTGTCGACTTCAGAGAACTGAAAATCTGGCAAAAAAAATTCTAGATAGACAATTTTATTTGGAATGATAAACCTCCCAGAATAGATCTCAAAGCAATGCAGTGTCTGAGGCAAAGGGGGCGGGGGCTTCCAGTTCCAAATGCTGTTAAAAATCATGCAGCATCTAGCAGAGCACATGACAGTTCTTACATAAAAATCATTAAGTGGTCCAGCAACACCATGAGCAATTTTCAAGTGGTCCATCAGGAGAGGGGAAGGGAGTGTGGGAACCAGTAGCATAGGCAAAAGCAAGCTAGATAGACCAGTGGCCTAATTCCGTATACGGATGTTTCCCATGTTCCTGTTACATCTGATGGAAGGGAGATCTTGTCCATGAAAGCCTTCTACTGCAACAAATCTCTTTGTCATTATTTAAAGTGCTGCAACTCTGTTCTTCGCGCTGCAACAGACCATCACAACTAACCCTCCCACAGAAGGCAGACAGATCATCATCAGATTGCATTATTTCCACGCAGACTTAGGAACCTGCCTTATAACGTAGCAAGTTGGACCATTTCATCCCTCAAGCACAGTAGCCTCTACACGGACTGGTTGTGGCTGTTCTGAGTTGCAGGCAAGGCTCCTTCCCATCTTTTCCCAGCTGGGGATGCTGAGGTTTGCACCTGGGACCTTCTGCATGCAAAGCAGGTGTTCTTCCACTGACCTACAGCTTTTCCTCTTAATGCCTTGAGCCTCAGCACCTTTCGTTGTAGAAATGAAGCATTGATTTGGCATTCATCCTGTGGGGTCAGTTGGCTTTCTTCAAGATCCAAACAAAAATCACAGAGCTACTTCCATGTTGTTCCTCCCCCTCAAAAAAAAACACCCCACATAATTTTACCATGTAGGGAGGTCCTTTTATTGGTCCAATCACTACTGAGATGTGAATGCAAGCTTTAAACCATCAGAGAATTCTTCTTTACACAAGACAACGTTCTTCACAATCTCAAAGCTTGCATGCACTCCTGAAAAGATACTATTCCAATAGAAGGTTGCTGGAAAACAAGTGGGCTTGCATGTTCCAATGAACCCTGCGAGCGATGCCGTCGGGAGTCGTACTCCCAGCAGGGTCACCCATGGCAGTAAGGTCAAGGGAAAGGAACCAGACAAAGAACGATCCAAGAATGTCCTCAACGGCAGAAGAGGCGGAGGATAACAATGTGTATGTTACAACGGCTGTGAAGGCGGATGAAGGCTGCAGCAGGTAAAGGACTTCCAATCGTCGTGGTATCCCATGCCATTGGATCAAAGCCTTTTTCTGTCAAGATTGTGTGTTGATCGTCGTGCGCTGACCTCCCCACATAAAACAAATTCACGCACAAGCATCTTCCAACCAAATTATCTTGGAAGACAATCTTACTCGGCCACGAGTGATCGCCAACCAAATGTAAATGTACTGCCTTCAAGTCGATTCCGACTTATGGTGACCCTATGAATAGGGTTTTCATGAGGCTGAGAGGCAGTGACTGGCCCAAAGTCACCCAGTGAGCTTCATGGCTGTGTGCGGATTCGAACCCTGGTCCCCCAGGTTGTAGTCCAACACCTCAACCACTACACCACACTGGCTCTCTAGCACACTGCAAAGACTGCAGAATGAAATGGGGAGGGAGGAGGAGAAGAAGTCCATCCGTTCTTCCTGGCAGAACAGACCCTGACTCTTGGGAAAAGAGTAGGAGCAAGGCACAGTTGGTGTTGCCCGCGGGCACATACCTTAAAAACCACAAAGACCCCTTTATATGCGTGCCTGCATGGGAGTAGTAAAGGAACTGGAAAGGTCATCCCTGAACACCAGTGATTAGGAACTGATCGATCTGCACGGAACATCTGGAAAATGATAGAGGTTGATTCTATCCCCCAAGGGAAGCAGAGGATCAGTGAATGGGGAGAATGGCTTTCTTTGCACCAGGAAAGGCAGGAAGGAAAGAGGAAGATGGTGGGGGGGGGGGGGAAGAGCTGACCCAACCACAAAGGCCAAGTCTGTTCACAGGAGATCGCCAAGTGTCCCTCCTCTTGGAGATAGCCGGACTTTCTTCTGTGCTTCTAGTTGCCACACTCCAGGGACTTGCTAGGCTATCTGGCCTACACAGCTGGCAACACAGAATGATTCTCTCTGCTCCTGTCCTAAATGTAGGGGGCCCTTTGGGGAAAGGTGAACACTTTCCCCTGCAGCACTTGTACAGCTGTGCATCGAAAAATCAGATGAGGTATAAAGAAAACTACCAGTTCTGCACAGAGAGGCTGAGTCAAACCTGCATATAACATGTAAAGTAGGGAAAATTGCATATACTTGCAGAACTTTATCAAGTAACTTCTGGCTAGGGATGGATGACTCTCTCAATTTCAATTCTCTACGTGTCTAATTTTTCCAATCTTAGATTTTGTTCCCCACGTTTCTGCAGCAATTTGCAATTTAAAAAAAAAATCCTCATGAAAATTTGTCAGCACTTTAGTGCAAATTTCTCCCAATAAACACATTTTAGCTAACACACATTTTGCCAGCAAATATGATTAATTTTTTGCATGTTATTTTCACTAATTATGCATTTTTGGGCACACTTACCCCTAATATATGCATTTTGTACGTACAGTTTGGTTGAAGAACCGCATCACGCCATTCAAAGTGCAAATTTTAAAAGATCGCTGTGTTTCAGTTTCCACATTGGTTCGAGAACTGCAGATTCAAATCCAAACATAATCAAATTTATCCTCAGTCCCTATTTCTAGCTGACACAGAGAAAGGCACAGAGCTCTGCAGGTTGGGGGGATGGGAGCTGAACTCCCAGTCCCTGACCAGTTGAAATCTTACTCCATTTCTGAGATTTCACCCACACACCCCCAGGTCTGAAGAACTAGAAGCTTTATTTTTTAAAAAAGAAAATATCCTGGTGCTAAATTCTGTGCCCAGTGCCACATTCTTCACCCATGCCTGTCAGAGCCCTAGAGTCCAGCAGCAATCAGACTCAGAGGCTGCAGAGTCACCAGCTAAGGAGCCAGACAGGGTATCTGACCCTGATACTGATAGCCAGGGGGCTACTCAATCCCAGGCTGGCAGGCAAAGGACGAGGGCTCATACAGCCAGAGCTGAGACCTCATGGGCACTTTGCCCTGGGTCTTAGGAATTGGGTGCCTCCCAACCTACCTCGCCAGTCCAGTGGTGCCGGGAGCGCACCAGACAGGAGGCCAGAGCGCAGAAGAAGTGCCTGTCCACAGGTCAGAGGGTTGTCCCTTTAAGGAGTCACAAACGGAGTGAAGCCTAGGACATGGAGGGGCTCAGCCCACCTCTAACTTTGGTCAGAGTGAGCAGCTCACTCAGCTCCCCTTGTGGTGCTGCAACCCCAGCCAGCCTTGTCCAGTGGGCTCCTTCACCAGACCAGATGAGAGCAGGGCAGCACTGTACAATGGTGAAACTCGCACACACAGGCCCGGGCCACCTCTTGAAGGTTGTTCTGGGAGGCTGCTGCAGCCAGCTTGAAAAGGAGATCCTATCTATAGAGGACTGTCAGGCCCTTGAGCCCCTGCAAGGGCTTGGTAGTAGTGGGGCCAGCAGCAAGGCACGCCAGCAGCTCAAGAGAGCCAGAGAGCCACAAATTGCTCAGATTGAGGAGCTGGGCCGGAGGCAGCATTACGAAAGGCCAGGAGGGAGATGGCTGGTTCCTCTGTTCTCTGGACAGGCTGAAAACTGCAGGCCTCCAACCAGCCCTGGACCACCAAGCCTCCAAGGGCAGCAGTTTCCCCAGTGGCTCATTGCTGGCACATCTGCTGCAGAGCCCCTGATGCCTTAACGTTGCCCCCTCCCATGTTGCATGTACAACACCCAGCTGTGCTCAAGAAATGCCAAGTAACAGCAGAGCTCTCCCCCCGCCCCCCTTTGGCCCCGCCGCTGCCCCCCTTTGGAGGATGCAAGACAAACAACCAGCCCTTGAACCTGTACATTTATTTACATTCAGCCACTTTACATTCAGGCGACGGGGAAGGGGGACACATTAAGTGATCGCTCATCCAATCACCGCAGACAGAGGTCAGAGCAGGTGTTGTTGCTTCTTGATGGGGAAAGGCAGGGGGAACCAAGCTGAAGAGCAATGCTTACAAGAACTGGAAAAAAGCTTCATAAATTAATAGGTGCAGAGCCCACCATTCCTCAAATGTAGGGAAAGACACACACCCTGACGAAAGTTAAAATGGGCAGCATTCAAAGAAAAACACACCTTTCCCACTAAGGTACATACTTGTGCTTAAAATGACCTTGGAGCATCCGCACAGAAGAGAGGGTCAGAATCACTTGCTTTCTGCTGGAGAGGGTGTTGCACCTGATCCCAGGAGAATTCAACTCCCCGATCGGCCGTATGCGCCTTGGGTGGCCCACCCTCCCCTGGTGCAGAGGCAGAAATGAGGCAATGAGTGGATCGCCAGGGCCGCCTCTCCCTCTGAGTGCCGTGGAAAGAACACAGTGTGTGCAACTGTGATTGCATCATGCTCCGAGTATCCCTGGCCACATCGCTGGCGGCTACTTGCTGGAGAGGACAGATGGGGAAACACGCCAAATTCCAGGCTTCATTTTTCTACATCAGCCTTCTCTAACTGGCCACCCTCCAGATGGTGTTGGGTTCTATCTCACAGGACTGTAGGAAGCAGCTCTATACCGAATCAGATCATTGGTTCATCTCAGATATTGTCTGCAACCAGGGGTGGCTGGTGGCTCCAGTGGGGCAGTGGAATCCACCCCAGGTTTTAGTCTGAACTTTCAAGGAGCTGTCAAGGTGCACAGCCACCGGCTGCCACTCTTCTACACTGACTGTCAGGGTTTCAGGCAGGGGTCTCTCCCACCCCTTGAACTTGGGACCTTGTGCATGCAAGGTAGGCGCGCTACCCCTGAGCTATGGCACCTCTCCCATCACCCCTGACCACTGGATGTGCTGGCTGAGGTTGATGGGAGTTGTAGTCTGAAACTTCTGGAGGGCACCTAGGGAGGTGGTGGGTTTTCCAACCCTGGAAGCCTTCAAGAGGCAGCTGGACAGTCACCTGGTATGGTTGGATTCTTGCACTGAGCAGGGGGTTGAACTCAGTGGCCTTATGAAATGGAAATGGACTGCCTTCAAGTCGATTCCGACTTATGGCGACCCTACGAATAGAGTTTTCAAGGTAAGCGGCATTCAGAGGGGGTTTACCGTCGCCTCCCTCTGAGGCTGAGAGGCAGTGACTGGCCCAAGGCCACCCAGTGAGCTTCATGGCTGCGTGGGGATTCGGACCCTGGTCTCCCAGGTCGTAGTCCAACACCTTAACCACTACACCAGGCCCCTTCCAACTCTACAACTCTATGATTCTACACCAGGTTGTGGGAGGCTATACATGTTATCAGGAGCAGGAAAAGCACAGAGGAGTTCCTTTTGGTGACACTCCACACATCCTTTGTAGCAGGTCTGGTCTTGGCCTCAGTTGCTCATCAGGAAAATGGGTTCATAGGAAAGATTTACAGGAGGAGGAATTCTAAAGCACTTTACATACCATGTGCTGCAGGAATTAAAAGTCATAATAAACCGTGATTAATCCTCGCTCACACCTACACACTTCCATGGAGCTATGTTCTACCCGTTATGAGACACTGGATTATTCTGGGTCATTAACCTAACAGGGTGGGGTGGGGAGTAAATAAAAGAGGTTTTATGCAATGAGCTCAGCCTTTGCCTGCAGCTCAGTTTGAGGCCAGTTTCTTGGGCTCTATAGGGGGCTGACCCAGGGCTCACAGAGGAAATCTCCTGCACACACACACACACACACACACACAGAGCAGTTCCTGTCTGTTGGTGGCCCGCTCTGAAGCAGCCCTTTCAGCTGGGCGAAGAGGAGGCGAGGCAAGCACAGATGGTCTGCATTAGGCCAGCTCCTTTCCCTCTTGCTCCGGGAGGGCCGTGTCAGCCTTGCTGCCACCCCCACCTCTCCCTTCCCCCTTCCAGACCCTTCGGCAGCTCAGAAGGGCAAAGAGGTTAGCACAAAGAGGCTTGCACAATGCTGTCTTCTTTCCGCACCAGCTGCCCATCTGGGGATGCTCCTGGAATGCTGGGTGTTCACTTCCTGCCCGCCCAGAGCCTAGAGGAACTCCCGCGTGCAGCTTGGCCAATACAGGAAGAGGCGGCTTCCTGACCAAATATCGGCTTCCCACAGCAGGCCAATCTGGCAAGGTGCAGAGGCCCAGGGTTTCAAATCTTTGGGGGGGATTTGGAGGGGGTATGGGGACGCCTGTGGGCATGGGCCTTTCCATACACTACAGGAGCATGACAGAACTCCAAGAGCGTGCAGGGGGTGCAACACCTGACAGCAAAGGATTGGCAGGTAGCTCTCACTGGGGCAAGGTGAAGCTAGATGGGACATTCTTAGCGGGGTTCTGAGGCACACCTGTAGACGTGGAAAGCACAGAACAGACAGGTCTTGGGCAGGGGAGGAGGGTCAAGTGAGAGGTGTGGGGAGTGCTGGCCAAGGTCGAGAGTGGCAGGTTTGGCCAGTGGGCTGATGCTTAACAAGCCAGTTCAACAAGGGCCCATTTCAAATCAAAGTCGAATCGGAGAGAGAAAAAGGTGCAGGATTCCCCGTCTGTTAAAATATGGGCAGTCATCTTCTCGATCGGAGTGGGAGGGGAATGAACCATCCAGAAGGCACACGGCTCAGGGACTGGAGTGGTGCGCTCCACAGCGCCGTGGGGATTTCACATCACTGGAGGGGGAATCCAGTGGCCAGGGGTCACAGAACGGATCCCAGCTGGCACCCGACTGACGGGACAGGATGGCCACAAGCGGAGAAACTGCAGTTCAGCAAAGTCATGGGTGTGAGAGCAACCCGCTCTGTGGAATCAGTGGCAAAGCCCACAGCGTGAGCAAGATAGGATCCAGACGTCTGTGGCGGTTTGGGAAGGCCCCTCCGAAGCAGCAGGCACACCGGCAAGGTGTGCATGTGGTGAGGTACACAGCGGCAGTGTGAGGACAGCATGGCGTCCACCAAAGTGGGCTTGCGCTGAGTCCAAATGAGAGAGACACAGGGCAGCGGAATATCCACCAAAAAGGAGGATACAGCCCAAGTCAGCAGATATGGGAGGGAGGAGGAGAGAGAGAGAATCTCCCAGTGGAAACTACACAGGGCTTTTGAGGGGGCTGCTACCAGAGAGAGAGCAAGCATCATACACACGGATGGAGCCTGCCTGCGGGAAAGTTCCAAGCCAGCCTCCACTGGCATTTCTCTGGGAAGCAGCAACTTTCGTGGCGGGTCCTGTTCCTCTTGCCCACGCTGTCCCTGGGATGTGGGGCAGCACAAACACAATCCAGCACAAGCTCCCCATCAGAGTTCTTCCTCCCCACTTGGTGTTCACGTTCCGCCCAGTTCCATCCCCGTCACTCAGACTCCCAGTGCAGTCAGGGATCCTGAGCTGGTGATCTTCTTGAATCGGTTAGCAGCACAAACGCCGATGAAGTTTTTCTGTTCAATTAAAAAGGAAATGCACGCACACACCATAAAAAGGGGTCTATATCAAGGCTAGAAAACTCACATTGCGGAGTCAGAACTGTTTCGCTTTCAGATAATAAATTAAAATTTTGCATCAGTAAAAGTGGCATTCTGCAATGTGAATAAAGCCTGTAAATCATGCAAGTTTGTATTTTTAACTTCTTTTGCAGAATTTAGCAGCTACTGCTACCCATGAGGAAGGAGCAAGGTGTTATCACAGACCTGCTCAGTCCCCTATAGGATTCTGAGAGTGCTTCCAGATGACCTGTTTACTGAACATTCATCCTGATTTGTTTGCAAGGAGAGTAGGCGATGTTGGCTATTTAAAGAGCATTCATTTTGGTTTGTCTGCAGAGAGGTTAGGTGACGTTGTGTCAAAGCAAGTGTTGCCCCACACTTTGAAGTGCATTTTTCCATCACTTTGCTTATCACAAAAATTCCAGTCTTTGGGGGAAGCAGGTTTGTTGTGCAACACCTCCCAATCAGCTGCAATTCTGCAACCTGAATTTGCCAATACGTGATTGAATCACACCCAAACAGCTTGGAAGCTCCCTCAGATTTCACTAGCCATTGTTGACATACAGTATATTAAAGCTTTTTTATATTAAAGCTTATTTCCACAGACATTAGATGCTTGGTTTGTAAAAAGAAAAGGAAAGAAAAGTTGAGATTCTCAGCATGTGCCAAATCACAAATTCCAGATTACGCGCTTGTTCAGTGCTGTTGTTGATATGTGGATTATTATTGTTGTTATTGAGTTGACCTGATTTGATTTATTACCCACCCTTCACCATAAAGTCTCAGGGCAAGTCACAACAATTAAAATTACAACAATATATATATCAGGAGTCAAAGGCCAGGGTAAAGTGGTGTGTTTTCAGCATAAGACAAAAATTATATAATGAAGGTGCCAGATTCACCTCTGTGGGAAGGAGGCGCCGCAATTTACCGGCTGCCACAGAGAATGCCCTCTCCCGGGACACCACCACCCGAACTTCTGATGGTGGCAGAACTCCCTTCTGCTGATCTGAGGCTATTAATAAAGAGATCCCTGCTTACAGGGCATGCTAGAGGCTTGCCCAGGAGCATTCTGCATGACAGTGGAACAGGAATGCTGCTAGGCAAATGTGTGCATGTGTTAACACTACTGCACTCCTGCTCCGTCCCAGAAGGGAGGAGCTGTCAAGTTGGTGCAGAAGAAAACCAGGATCCCCAAATCCAAAAACTAAAGGGGAAGATGGATATGATAACATTTTTAGAGCATCGGGACTGATGTGGGGTTGCCCTCACTAAAAAATCAATCCAACATTTCTGTCCGGGGTCAAACTCTGGACAAACTCAGTTCTGACAAGTTTGCAACAGTAGCTGACTATGCACAGGATCAATTGGCTGATGTCTGTGAAGTCATCAAGAGCCTACCTTCCCTTTCAGTCCCAGGAGCATTTTGCACTTAAAAAAACCAAACAAACTCTTCTGTTTGAACAAGATAAGAAAATAATTGATAAGTAGATACATTTACATGCAGAGCTTTACATGTTGTTTTTAAAGAGGATCTCCTTGCCTGAAATGTAGCAGGTTCAGGGGAGGGCAGGGTCGGGTAGGAGTCAAGATGAATGGATGAATAACTGCCAGTCATTTCCATGGCAAAACAAGGAAGAAATGGGCTATTCCTACAGCAAAGGAACCTGTTATGCTCTCTCCCTTTACCATACCTTTGTCTCAATCCTAAGGATGCATCTCATCTCCTGCTGCTAATGCATAGACCCAGCAACTGTGAAGGCAGCCCAGTTAGAAGAGGACAGAGACAGGGAATGGGCAGGTGCAGCTGAACAAGCTGGCAAGCTGTGGGGTTGCCTGTCCTATCCACACCTTTATCTCCCAATCTGGTCAAACAACTTGTGGGATGATTCACACAAGTGAGCAAGCATGCACAGAAGGCAACGTCCTCTGGATTTAGTGACCTCCCTTCCACCTAGCCCCGTGACTGTCTGTTCCCTCCTGTTACCTTCCAGCGCCTCCGCATCACGTATCTCCGGAGCAAGACTTGGGACTTGAGGCGCCGGTTGACACGTTTGGCCTTCTCCGCCAAGTTGTTGAGCCAGGGGTGTTGGAGGCACTGAGCTGCACTCATACGTCCACTGTGAAGAGAGAAAGGTTATGATGTAGTCCCCGCCTGTGGCTGTCGTTTCCCACAACCCGTCTTGCAATATATACAAATCCCTGCATTAAAATGGAGAGCAGAATTCCGCAATGGGGAACGATTCAAACCGAGTCTGTATTCTAACTTGTTCTGTGGAATTTACACTCAATGTCTGCTGCCGGGGCAGGAAGTAGGTGACTTCATTGTCAACAGCCAATCGGTGCCATACACAGCTGGTTACCACTGTTTTTTAAATAGGGTGCTTTGATCATACTGTTGTTATTCTTGCTTTACTTGATTTGATTGTTAGCTGCCTTGAAACTTTGTGACAGTGGGATTAATAAATAGTACAGACTGAAACAGTACATGACACACACGTGAACTCAGCCTCCACTTTCCTTGGCAATGTAGCCTTCCAGACTGCAATTTTCCCTTCTGTTCATCAGGTTCTGTTTTCTATAAGTAGATCAGCTTAAGGCTGAGGAAGGCTGAGTGAAGAGCAATGGCAGTAACAGGAGAAGCTGTGAAGTACAGAGTCCCCTCATTTGCCTGTTACGTGTGTCCCATCCTCCCGGGCAAAGGTGCCTCTATCCTCTCAGCCTCTCATAGGGAACATGGTGACAGGACCCCATCTGACAGGGGGTGCTTTCACACTGCACTTTATTCCGTTATTCTGACAATTTATTTCCTGTTAAATTGTGCATAAAATTTGAGCTTTCACATGACATAACGGATAGCTCTGGAATTCTGGTGGAATGTAGTGGAAGTTTAGCGCAAATTTCCGCAATAAATGATACCACAAAAATTCCGATAGGAGGCTGGGAACCTGGAATATTGCAGGAGTTTTGCACTAGCTGCCGCTGCTCACGTGACAGCCATCCCAGCATGCAGTGCGTTCCCGCCCTTACCAACAGCCCTCCCAGCATGCAGCCTTTGCTCAGCCTGTGCTGCTGCTGCTTGTGCTCAACCAGAGCCTCTGCTACTGCACTACCACGCCTCTCAGCTGATTGCGATTGCGCCTCTCAGCTGATCAGGATCGCAATCGCGCCTTTTTCAAAAAAAAACCCCCACACACAGAAGGAACAAACAGAGCTTTTGAACAGAAAAGGCGGGAAAAGAAGCAGTCTTCTAATGGCCGCAGTAGGTGAGAGTGCTGTGTGAAAGACCATTGCGTGAAATGCCGCTAAATTGGTACTGCAGTGTGAAAGGGATTTTTGAAATCCGGAATGAAGCGCTAGATTTTTAATCCGTTAAACTAGCGCTATTAGCCCCATGTATGAAAGCAGCCAGGGTCATTGTAAAGATAATAAAGGGCCTGAATCTCAGCACAGCTACTTTAAGCAGAATTCTCTCTTCCAGAGAACCAAATGTGATTTGCTGGAAGTTTGGAGGAAACTCAGACATCATTGCCCCCCTCCCACCATGGCTAAGTTTAAAAAAAGAAAAAAGAAATTTGGGGAGACCTTGAAAAAGTTACATTCTGCCCATTTATTTTCTTTCTCGAAGGAATATCTTCGCTACCACAGGCATGAAGCCTGACTCACTGCCTTCAATGGGGCTACGCCTAAGTGTACCTAGAAGTTCAGTTCATGTCTGAGTTTGACAACGAAGAAATTGCTGTGAAAGCATCAAATTCCCCTAAGACATCAGGGTTTTGAAGGCCCTGGGAACAAAACCTGTTTTTTCCCCCTTTGTCTCGCAGTTTCATAAGAACCCAGCTGGATCAGGCCCGTGGACCATCTAATCCAGCATGCTGTCCTTACAGTGGCCAACCAGTTGCCCTTGGGAAGCCCACAAGCAGGACCTGAGCGCAAGAGCAGTCTCCGTTCCTGCAGTTCTCAGCAACTGATATTCTGAAGCATGCTGCCTCTGACTGTGGAGGCTCAACACAGCCATCATTGCTAGTCGCCATTGACAGCTACATCCTCCACGAATTTGGCTAATCATCCAATCTGGTGGCCATCACTACATCTCATGGAAGGGAATTCCATAGCTTAATTATGCAGTACGCAAAGAAGTCCTTCTGTCTATCCTGAATCTTCCAACATGTAATGAAAAAAAAAAGTCTCTGTATCCACTTTCTCCACACCACAAACCCATTTTTTCCAGAATCTTCCTCTGTCGTGACAGTGGAAGCCAAATCCACTTCTTCTCTTAAGTCTGTGCTATTTTCTACACAACTCCTTACAGCTAGAAAATGAAAAAGAGGGGTGTGGTGCCTCCATTTGCTCTCTGGGTGACCTGGCAGTTAATCGCTTCCCACAGAGAAAACCGTTGAGCTTTGCTCACTCCTCGGCTAGGCCCAGACCTTTTCTGCTTGATAATCAAGTTGGAGACAAAGTCCTTGGCTTCGTCAGAGATGCCTTCAAAAGCTTCCTCGTCGAAATACCAGTTGGCTGCCAGGACATTGTTGAGGGTTTCTGTATCGTTGTCCCCCAAGAAAGGGGAGAGTCCGCTTAGCCTGAGAGGGGAACAGGGTGAGGAAAAGAGGCAAGCATGAACCAAAGCTCATTAGGAAAGGAAAACCCTCCTGAGACACATCCCCTTGGCAAAAGCAAGTTACTCTGGAGCCAGAAGTCTCTCACAGAAGAACTTGCAGCCGTAGGCCCAGCGCAGAGGGCTGGAAGAAGGCAACCATTTCCATTCTGATCTGTCTTCGTCACAATCAGCACTGCTTCCGTTCTGATGCTGTTCCACTTCCGTCAAATGCTATGTCAGGTATAGCCAACGTGGCACCCTCCAGATGCTGCTGGATTGTAACTGCCAGCAGCCCCAGCAGCCGGCATGGACGATGGTCAGGGATGATGGGAGTTGTAGTCCAGCAACAGCTAGAGGGCACCATGTCGGTAACCCCCGTCCTGTGGGTGGTATTCAACTCACTTTTTGCACTAGCACTAGGGTTAGCTCTAGCACAATGGGCTTTGCTTCCCTCTTTCCACCGCACTGCATCCCCCTCCATCTCCAAATCTATTTAGGAAGGTTGGGGGGAAACCCAGAACAGATTTGGGAGGGGTGGGGAGGGCGAGATTATTCTGATGTGCAAGGATTGTCTTAGCAGTACACTGAATACAGCCCTTAGTTATTCATCTTGCTGTTCGCTGTTTAATGTTACTTAGATAATTATTTAGATAATCTGCATAAGTTACTAATTTAACATAATTAACAACATAATTATTTCCACATTATTCATTTCAATGTAAAGGAAATGTCAAAACAATGTTTTTTTAAAAAGTCATTAATTACATATCAATTGTGGGCTTTTTTTTTTTTTAACAAGACCGTTGTGAGCAAACTGGATATTCACTGGACTGATTTCTGTTCTAGACCAGGGATGAAAATGTAAACCATGGCAATTTCCACTTCTGTTTCCACCAAAGTTCTCCGGCATCCCTAGCCTAGGGAATGAATGGTCAAGGAGCACACAGTACTGCAACACTGCTGTAGCTCAGAAATCCCAAGGGACCTTAGAGATCATCCAGTCCAGCCACCTGCCAAATGCAGGATCTGCAATGGATGATTCAACTACAGCACCCTGGCATATGTTTGCCCAGCCTACACTCCATTACCTCCAGTACTCCAGAGCCCATCACCACCTCCCAAGGCAGTCTCTTCCACTGTAGAACAGTGCTTACCGTCAGGGAGTTTCTCCTAATCTTTCGCCAAAATCTACTTCCCTGCAACTTCTACCCATTAGATCTAGTCCTGCCCTTTGAAGCAACAAGTCTAGGAGATCTGAAGGAACTCCAAGGAAGACCTGGGATGTAGATGTAATTTATATTCTTTTTTGAGGTGGCTCGGTCGGTCCAATATTCCAACCTAGCCCAAATGTTCCATTTCCAGTAGCAGCCAGCCAGCCATCTAGAAGCCTCAGGGTCCTTACAAACAGGGCTTGGAGGCTATAGTTTGCTTCTGTTTGTGCCCAGCATCTGGGATTTAGAGGTATACTGCTTCTGAACATGGAAGCTCTTTGTTGGCATCATAAACTTAATAGCCCATGATAGACCTCTCAGCCGTGAATTTCTGTAATTCTGTTTAAAAAGCCATCAAAGGGTAGTTCAAGCCTTTTGCTGTTTTCAGATGGGATTCAATCATATACCAGAAAATTCAGGTTGCGCAGTTTAAGCTGATTTGGGGCTCTTGCGCAACAAACAGGCTTACCCCCCTGAAACGGAACTTTTTGCAATAAGGAAAGGGACTGGAAAAGGCACAGGAAAGTGTGGAATAGCAACTGCTTGACACAACATTGTGTAACCTCCCTGCACACAAAGCAGAATGAATGCTCAGTAAATAGCTTCCCTGCAAACTTTGTGCAAATAAATAACGACAAATATTCAACAAGCACACTGTCTGGAAAGCAACCTAAGCTGGTGGCCATCGCTAGGTTTAGTCCATCTTGCGGAGAGAACTTTTTTTAAAGAGACATCAAAGAAGCCACCCACACGATCCAGGAGACAAGTCCCAGACCGTCTTGCATTTTCACAGAAGATTAGATGGTAACAATTAAGAACGTAAGAACATAAGAACATAAGAAGAGCCTGCTGGATCAGGCCAGTGGCCCATCTAGTCCAGCATCCTGTTCTCACAGTGGCCAACCAGGTGCCTGGTTGTCTGGCTAGAACAAACTAAGGATCCAATTAGCCTAGGCAGTCTGTTCAAAAACAGCAGCCAGGTACTGAGTTTGGAAACTCAGAAGCCTGGAGTGAAAAGGTCAGTCTTCCTGTGTTATTTGAGCCCAGCCTGTGGTATTATTTACAGGTATATTGCTCGTGTCCATGGAAGTTCCATTCAGATATTATAGCTAATAGACATGGATAGAGTTATCTTCCATGACTTTTCTCAAGGCCATCTAAGCTGGGATGCTGGTGGTGATGTAGCTTCTAGGGAAAGAGGCCGCTGCCTAATGCTGAGTCAGACCATTAGTCCATCTAGGTCAGTATTGTCTGCACTGATTGGCAGCAGCACTCCAGCATTTCAGATAGGGATCTTTCCCATTCCAACCTGGAGATGCTGAAGAACGAAGCCAGGACTTTCTGCACGGAAAGCTGATGCTCTCCCAATGAGCCACGGCCCTTGTCCAAAGGCCTTGAATTCAAGGGGGGAGGCAGCCCTGCCAACTTTTCTGAGGTTCATTTTAAACGGAGGGGTGCTGTGGGTCAAGAGGGCACACCTCCCCCCCGACGCAAAACCTCCCCCCCATTGCCCATGAGGCATGGATCCTAAAGGCGCCCCCGCCTCTCACTTACAGCATGTAGGTGATGACTCCCATGCTCCACATGTCCGTGGAGTAGGAGACTTGATCGTAGGTGACCACCTCCGGCGACAGGAACTCCGGGGTGCCAAAGTTCACTTTCAGCTTCTCTCTGGGATTGTATCTGGGAGGGGAGTAAGGGGGGGAAATCTGATGCCTGTTCTGGTGTGTTCAGTGCCCCCAAGCACCCACCCCCTCAGCTCCCAGGAAGGTGGGCATCAGCCTCGTGCCAAGAGGGTCATCCCAGAGGCAGCCCAGCAGGAGAGGGTGCAGAAAGGGGGGAGGGGGCGAGTGCAGGCCAGCAATGGCGTTACCTTCGGGCAAGTCCAAAATCAATGATCTTCACCATGTGGCCGGTAGCAGTGACACACAGGATGTTCTCGGGCTGCAGGGCAAGAGAAAACATCACCCACCCCGCCCCAGGTTAGTGCCTTGGGGGTGGTCTGCAAAGAACCGCCTGGAAATCAGGAGGGGATCTGAAGAGGATGGAAGGTCTCCCCACCCTTCATACAGCTGAGAATACTGCATCTGACACAGCAGGTATTTTTGGCAGGTATTGGTGACGGCGGCGGGCTGTGTCACACCTGCAAGTCTAGCCTTCAATATTCCATCGCTTATTTATTTCTTTATTAAGGGTGTTTTTTATATCCCCCCCTTCCTCCTAAAGGAAGCCCAGGGCGGCAAAGGACAGTGACAAAACACACACACATGCACATATTGAATATTAGGCAGGCGCCATCTCTGCTATCTTTTCTGCACTTTTTGAAGACTTTCCTCTTTCAACAAGCCTTTTAGGTTGAGACCTATCCCAGTCCGTGTCTGTGTTAGAATTGCTTAATATGTTTTTAATGTTTTTAACCCCTTTTTAAAGTTTTTTTTAAATGTTTTTAATGCTGTTTTCTTTTAATGTATTTTAAGATCTGTTTTTTATGATGTTTTAAAGTGTTTTTAGCGCTTTGTTTGCCGCCCTGGGCTGCTGCTGGGAGGAAGGGCGGGATACAGATGAAATAATTAATTAATTAATTAATATATTAAAAAGAAGTAGATTTTAAAACAAAGCATCTTTAAAAACATCTCATTGCATTTCAATAGGAGAATTTTGTCTGTCTCTGGGAAATGAAAGGCAATGCCTGTTACTAAGACAAGAGTTGGTGTGGGGGACAGTCCCTCTCTCCCTTCCTCTCTCATAACACTAGGACTTGGGGCAGGGAGTCAGCCAGTGAAACTAACTGACAGAAAGGAAGAATTTCACACAACCTGCAATTAACTCTTGGAATTTATTGTCACTAGAAGTGGGTGATCACCGTCGGCTCAGATGGCTTTGGAAAGGGGCAGGCAATGCAGGAGCATCAGAAGAGCCTGGCTGCTGGATGAGACCAAAGGGGCCCCCACCTAGCCCAGCATCCTGTTCTTCTCACAATGGCCCCAGTAGGAAGGCCCGCGCAGGACCTGGGGACAATATAGCTTTCTGGCGGTCAGAAGGATACTGCCTTTGATCCTGGAGGCAGATGTAAGGTCTGTTGCCAGTGGCTATGAGCCGGTATAGCTAAATGAGACCTCCACGTTCAGAGGCAGTCTACCTCCGAATATCAGCTGCTGGGGGAGACAAACAGCAGGAGTCTGTGGCCTTCATGCCCAGCTAGTGGGCTCCGTCCCACAGCTGCAAGGGGTGGGACCGCTATTGCTGGGGCAGAACGTCTGCTCGAAAGGGGTGCCCTCCTACTTTAGTGAGTGGCCTTTTACACAGCCGGGGTGTCCTCCACCCCATCACTGCCCCTCTGCTTTGCCCCTCCTTTGACTGAAGGAGCAGCCCAACTTCCTTCACGGGGCACATCCTGCGCCCTCATACCTTGAGGTCCAGGTGTAGCACCCTCATGTGGTGCATGAAGAGGATCCCGTCACAGATCTGCCGCACAAACACCATGCAGTCTACCTCGGTCAGCTGGTAGTCCTCGTCGATGATCCGCTCAAAGAGCTCCCCACCTTCGATACTGCGCACAGGAAAGGGGCTGCGTTAGGCCGCCCAGCCCGGCTGCGCCCATCACTAGGCGAGCCCAAAACACTCGTGTTGCTTTTTCATCTCAATCCCTCGCGTTTATTGTGGGCATGGCGCTGCTCATCCGTGACAGCTTTCCGCAGTGTCCACACAACATTGCCATCGTCAAAATGCCACCCCAGATTTCCCCCACCCCATTTGGGTCACTTCCAGATGGCCTGTTTATTGAGCTGTCCCAGTAAACCAAATAGCATTAATAATTCTGTTTAACAATAAATGTTCCTGTTTGGAGAAGGGCCCTCATAGCTCGGTGGGTGAGCCTCTGCCTTGCATGCAGAAGGTCCCAGGTTCAATCTCCAGAGGCATCTCCAGGTAGGACTAGGAGAGAATCCTGCCTGAAACCCTGGAGAGCTGCTGCCAGTCAGTGTAGACAGTACTGAGCTAGATGGAATCAGCATAAGGCAGCCTCCTATGTTCCAGACAACCTGTTTTTGAGCCTGTTGATCGGCGGCTGGGGAAGGCTGTGCCCTTCATGCCCACCTCGTGGGCTTCCCAGGATCGTCTGATTGGCCTCTGGAGTTTCCTATCACCTGCTGCTTTTTAACTGAAGATGCAAGGGTCTGAGCCTGGGATCCTCTGCATGAAGAGTCTGCTCTAGCCCACACTTGGCTTCCACCCACTCCCAAATATCCCCCACTTTCCCAGCTCAAGTGGCTGCCTCTCTCGGGTGACTCACAACTCCATGAAGAGCATGATCTCCCTCGGGGTCTCAACGGCATCGTACAGCTGGATCAGGTGCCTGTGATTCAGCTGGTTCATCACGTCAATCTCCTCCTCGGCCGTCTCCTACAGAGGCAAGGGATGGTCAGCGTGGGGTAAGGCAGCCTTTGCCAACCTGATGGTGGGGCTGACGGGAGTTGTAGTCCCATGGGACTGATGGGAGTTGTAGTCTCAAACGCCTGGTTGGCTCATCATGCTGATGAAGGCTGGGGTATAGGATAGACTCTTCTGCTACGCTGCGACCTGTACATAGACCTTTACTGTATTTGCATCATTTTTATGCCATTTTGTGCTTGCTACTCTTATAAACAGAGCCAGTGTGGCATAGTGGTTAGAGTGTTGGACTACGACCTGGGATACCAGGGTTCGAATCCCCACACAGCGATGAAGCTCACTGGGCAACCTTGGGCCAATCACTGCCTCTCAGCCTCAGACAGAGGCAATGGTAAACCCCCTCTGAATATCGCTTACCATGAAAACCCTATTTGTAGGGTCGCCATAAGTCGGGATCTTGTAAATCATTTTGGCAAAACATCCTTTATATTTCTGATGTTTGAGCTGACAGTGCCGGTAGTTATCTAGCAAAGCTTCCAGTGGGATTCCACCAGAGACATGGTCCACATGCTTCCACACCTATCATTGCCATCATGAGTTCACTTTGGGGTATAGGACAGACTCTGCTGCTACCTGTGCACAGACCTTTACTATATTTGCATTGTTTTTATGCCATGTTGTGCTTGCTTCTTTTGTAAATCACTTTGGTACCCCTTTCGGTTGCATATCGCGATACATAAATTCACCAAAGTAAGCTAAACTTAGTACAGCATCCATACTGGAGAACTTGGCACAAAGACTGGCACATTGCTGATATGCATCACTGCGATCCGGCTGGTGCCGCCCCCACGCTAGTAGGATGACGCAGAAGACCTACCCTGTCTTTGGGTCCCTGCTTCCTGATAATCTTTACAGCAAGCTTGAGACCTGTCTCCTTCACCGCACAAGTGCGGACTTCTCCAAACTTCCCCCTGCGGGAAGAAAAGGAGAGGCGTGTGTTGAAATGACGCTGTTGCCAGAGGAACTCTTTCAAAGCACTCCTCGGAGCTCACTTTTTCCATGAGTCCTTTGGCATAACTTCATTCCCAACCGTAATCAAGTTTTAAGAATGGATAACAGCATTTCCTGACATTTATTCCTCCCTTCCCTCTGTTTGTTTCACCCATTGCCTTTCCAGATTGCAACCTCCTTGGGACAGAGACCCCATTGTGTCTTAAACTATTTTAAGGCACTGTGTGCACTTAATATAATAATAACAGGAACAACAAACAATGATAATAATAAGAGCAACAACAAATAGACAAACAGTCACCAAGAAGCCGCCGGATGCCCAAAGCAGAAGAGCTGGCCACAAACAAGGATTTGGCAACCTCCCCCCCTGCCCCCGAAGGCTGGTCTTACCCTCCCAGCAGCTCCTTGGTATTGATGCTGTATGTATCTTTGACGTCTGCTGTCCTCAGCTGGACAATGCGGTGAGTGAAGGGTGCAGGTGGTGGAGGAGTGTCATCTGGAAGAGATGGGCAAGGGTTTTAAAAAAGGCCATGGGCACATGACACATGCACGCTGCTGGACATAGCCACGGCCAGGAGATGGGGCAGCCCACAGGCAGGAGTTCTGCCTGCTAGAGCAACTCCCGAGGCATGTGCAGAGGGTGACACCTACTGGCGAAACAGTGACAGTGCATTTAGATAGTACGCTAAGGGATGGTACCTTGCCAGTAACCAACAGGTTTCCACTTTGCCCCAACACATGTCCAGACCAGGGCCAACACATCTGCTCAAGCAACCAAAGGTTTTCTGGGCAGAAACGAGGGGTGTTGCCCAGGATGCAGAGGTCTCAGGCTGCATGCAGCCACAGGTGCAACCCAATATTTGTATTCTGCCCAGACCAAGCATCCCGTCCTGGGCTAGACTGGGATATTTCTGTCAACAGGAGCCACAGGGAGATCAGCAGAGGACTTCCTGAGCTGACTGCGGTGATCAGGGGTGCCCCAGCAAATGAGGCCCTGCCCCAGCACAGAAAGCCACCCACATTCCTGGCAGTTACCTTCTTCAGGAAACACAGGAAGCTGCCTCATACGAGTCTGGCCATTGCTCTGTCTAGCTCAGTATTGTCTACACTGACTGGCAGCAGCTCTCCAGGTTTTCAGGCAGAGTTCTGTCCAAGCCGCACCTGGAGATGCCTTTGGGGATTGAACTGGCTACAGCCCTTCCCCTTGATGTTAGCTGGCCACAGTACTGCAGCCAGGTAAGTTTAGACTCTGGATATAATTGGGGGGGGCTTTAGATGGCCATGCATATTACTTCCGTTGTGAGCCACACAATTTAACATAAGAACATAAGAAGAGCCTGCTGGATCAGGCCAGTGGCCCATCTAGTCCAGCATCCTGTTCTCACAGTGGCCAACCAGGTGCCTGGGGGAAGCCCGCAAGCAGGACCCGAGTGCAAGAACACTCTCCCCTCCTGAGGCTTCCGGCAACTGGTTTTCAGAAGCATGCTGCCTCTGACTAGGGTGGCAGAGCACAGCCATCACGGCTAGTAGCCATTGATAGCCCTGTCCTCCATGAATTTGTCTAATCTTCTTTTAAAGCCATCCAAGCTGGTGGCCATTACTGCATCTTGTGGGAGCAAATTCCATAGTTTAACTATGCACTGAGTAAAGAAGTACTTCCTTTTGTCTGTCCTGAATCTTCCAACATTCAGCTTCTTTGAATGTCCACGAGTTCTAGTATGATGAGAGAGGGAGAAGAACTTTTCTCTATCCACTTTCTCAATGCCATGCATAATTTTATACACTTCTATCATGTCTCCTCTGACCCGCCTTTTCTCTAAACTAAAAAGCCCCAAATGCTGCAACCTTTCCTCGTAAGGGAGTCGCTCCATCCCCTTGATCATTCTGGTTGCCCTCTTCTGAACCTTTTCCAACTCTAGAATATCCTTTTTGAGATGAGGCGACCAGAACTGTACACAGTATTCCAAATGTGGCCGCACCATAGATTATACAACGGCATTATGATATCGGCTGTTTTATTTTCAATACCTTTCCTAATTATTGCTAGCATGGAATTTGCCTTTTTCACAGCTGCCGCACACTGGGTCGACATTTTCATCGTGCTGTCCACTACAACCCCGAGGTCTCTCTCCTGGTCGGTCACTGCCAGTTCAGACCCCATGAGCGTATATGTGAAATTAAGATTTTTTGCTCCAATATGCATAATTTTACACTTGTTTATATTGAATTGCATTTGCCATTTTTCCGCCCATTCACTCAGTTTGGAGAGGTCTTTTTGGAGCTCTTCGCAATCCCTTTTTGTTTTAACAACCCTGAACAATTTAGTGAAATCATACCACTGCTGCAACTACAAGAATGAAATGGAGTTTGCTCAGGGTGGGCCCTCCTATGAGGTAGCGTGGGGCAGCCACCTTAAGTGGCAAATGGCAGAGGGGGCAGAAGCTCCTCCTCATTTCCCTAAGCCTGCCCTGCACCTACCAAGCGAAGCCTTTGCCCCCCAGATGTCGCCAGTCTTGAAGCAGGATTGAAGCGCCAGTCCAGGTGGATTCTATGTGTGCAATAGGAGAGCGGCATCCTGCACTTCGCCTCAGACAGCAAAATGTCCTGGCCCCATTTAATCTGCATGGGGACCAAGTTGTGCTTGTGAAGAGCGCTGCAAGTTTTGATTTGGGGGTGATGAAACGAACAGGGCTAAGTTGTCTGCTGTAGCCGAGGAAATGGTGGATTATCCCAGAGCAAATCGTAGGACTTCTTGGAATGTATGAGGTTCAACTCCAACTTGTGGGTTGAGGCTGCATGGGGTTAAAAAGGGTAGCTAGAGAGGAGACCTCTTGGTTGCTAGGCTATACCTGTCCTTTGATCTCCTGCTGTCTCTTCCTTCCTGCTAGACTGATAAGCAGAGGATGTTGATCCCAGTTCCTTTCCTCCTTCCCAGTCTTCTTCTTTCTCTTGAGAGAGGAACAGACATATTCCTTTGTCTCTCCCTCTCCTCCAAAGCTTGAGGGCAAGCACTGGGCTCAGTGTTTGCTGCTCCAACTTAGCTAGTTAGCTAGATATAGGACTCTTTCCTATCAAGCATGTACTTCCAGAATAAAGTAGTTATTTCTCATTTTGAAGCTTAAAGTCTCTGCCTGACTAATTTGCAGGGAAGGTAGAATCTTTAGCGAGGATTCAAACACACGCACATAAGCCCACTCAGAACTCTCCGTTCCCAGCATCGCAACTCTCCGACAGGACTGGCGAGGAGTAGAGCCCATTAGTCAAAGCAAGTGGATAGAGAGGAACGCTTTTCTCTTTCTCTCAGAACCCTAGAACTCGCGGACATCCAACCAAGTTGAATGTTGGGAGATTCGGAACAGACAAAAGAAAGTATTTCTTTACACAGCGCATAGTTAAACCATGGAATTCGCTCCCATGAGAGGCAGCGAGGGTTGCCAACTTGGATGGCTTTAAAACAGGGTTGCACAAATCATGCAGAATAAGGCTACTAGCTATGATGGCCATGCTCTGCCTGCACAGTTGGAGACAGTATGCTTCTGAGTACCAGTTTGTAGAAACCACCGGAGAGGGGAGAGTGGCTCTTGCACTCAGGTCCTGCTTGCGGGCTTCCCATGGGCATCTGGTTGGCCACTGTGAGAACAAGATGCTGGCCTAGATGAGCCCCTTTTGGCCTGATCCAGCAGCCAGTCTTCTTATGTTCTTACTTTCTTTAGATGTTCAGGAAGAAGTCCTTCCTTTTGACTGTCCTGAGCCTGCCACCAACCACCTTGTATGCATTGGCTGGTTGAGGATATTGTGGCGCCGTCACCTGAGCACACCCTAGTGGGAAATGCTCCTGTAACAGCCCCATTGAAATGAACAGGAGACAAACAGAGATGGCGATATCTCAGCAAGGGGCCCACTGAGAAGAGGACCTACTGCAGTGAGGAAGAAACCTCTCTAAAGAAGCCCGCCCCCCCAAGGTCTGTTCTCTAAGGGCCCTCCAAAATCTAGAGTCAACACTAGAGACCGATGCGCAAGAGCACTCTTGCGCATGTCCTTTTGAGTTCACAATGGGCTCATGCAGGAGCACTTCCCACTAGGTTGTGCCCTGGGTCTTCTTAATGCTCCTAGGCAAATTCACCTTTTGCCCTCTCTGCCACTCTTCCCTGCACACACTCAAACCCTGTGCAGCAGCCCCACACATGGAGTTAATCCTAATCTTCTCTCTGCCCTAATCCTGTGCGCCATCATCACTGCCAGAGATTAGCACTCCCATTTGTCTGTTCAGCAGTGGATAAAGCTCAAAGGACAGGGAGTTGCTCTGTCCCCAAGAGGTTTACACAGCAGAAGCAGGCACCCCCAGGATTTTCCCCATAGCTGCATGGCTTTTTTCCCCTCCCCTAGTGCACCTGCAGGAGGTTGCGAATTTGTTCAGAGTGCAGCGGTGGGTTTAGCCCTCCCTCCTCCTGTTTTCTGTCGGAATGAAAGTCAACAGGGATAAATGCAAAGTTCTACACTTAGGAAAAAGAAACCAAATGCACAGTTATAAGATGGGGGATATTTGGCTCAGCAGTACGACATGTGAGAAGGATCTTGGAATTGTCGTTGATCACAAGCTGAATATGAGCCAACAGTGCAATGTGGCTGCAAAAAAGGCAAATGCTGTATTAGGCTGCATTAACGGAAGTATAGTTTCCATGAAGTATTAGTTCCCCTCTATTCAGCACTGGTTAGGCCTCATCTTGTGTACTGTGTCCAGTTTATGGTCTCCGCACTTCAAGAAGGATGCAGACAAACTGGAACAGGTTCAGAGGAGGGCAATAAGGATGATCAGGGGACTGGAAACAAAGGCAAATGAGGAGAGACTGAAAGAACTGGATAATTAAGATACACAATAAAAGAATCATATTTTAAAATCCTATAAAAACTGGGCATGTTTAGCCTTGAGAAGAGAAGACAGAGAGGAGATACTATAGCACTCTTCAAGTACATGAAAGGTTGCCACACAGAGGAGGGCCGGGATGTCTTCTCCATTGTCCCAGAGTGCAGAACATGGAATAATGGGCTCAAGTTGCAGGAAGCCAAATTTTGAACGTCAGAAAAAACTTTGTAACTGTTAGAGTCATATGACAATGGAACCAATTGCCTAGAGGGGTAGTGGGCTCTCAGACCGGAGGCATTCAAGAGGCAGCTGGACAGCCATCTGTTGGGAATGCTTTGATTTGGATTCCTGCATGGAGCAGGGGGTTGGACTCGATGGCCTTCTAGGCCCCTTCCAACTCTACTATTCTATGATTCTATGAAAACTGCTCTCTTCCCCAAGCTAGCCCAAGGGGTGGAATACAGGTGCACATCAGGGGACGGGACGGAGCTCAGCGGCAGAGCATGGCCTTTGCCTGCAGAATGCCCCAGGCTCAGTCCCCAGCATCTCCAGGAAGGCCTGGGGTAAATCCCCCTCTAACAGTCTGAAGGACTTCTACTAGTCAGTGTAGACATTACTGGGCTTGATGGAGCAATGGTCTGACCCTATATGTGGCCGCTTCCTAAGTTCCTCAAAACAATGGATGCTGCCCAACAGACAGCACACATGCTTTAGTGTCCAGATGCTGGGGCGTGGGTGACAACCAGGCAGGAAGAAAAATTAATACACGAGGCAGCCCAGTAAGCATCTCTCTGTGGGAGAAGTCCGCTGCAGCTGCAAGCTTGTCAAACCCTAAGCAAAACATCCTCTATATTTCTGATGTTGGTACTTATCTAACAAAAATGTTAGTGCTGGTACTTATCTAACAAAAATGGCACCACTTCCATACACTCCAATGAGATTCTGCCAGAGACATGGCCAACATGCTTCCACAGCTATCATTGTCATCATGAGGGCTAGAACCTTTCTTTAAAAAAGGAGTCAAGTGTACTAGGTTATCTACCAGACACTTGTGCAGCTGCACAGCCCTGGTTATCCTAGTATTTATTTATTACATTTATATCTCACCCTTCCTCTGAAAGGGAGCCCAGGTTATAAGCATGAGAGGTGGAGGATATTGCTGTCCTCAGAGCTATCAGCTGCTGATGGTGTCGAAAGACCACAGGAGGTTGTCTTATACCAAATCAGACCATTGCTCCATCTTGCTCAGTGTTCTCTACCCCAGGGGTGGGCAGAAGGTAGATCGGGTAGATCTCAGGGTCAGTGCCAGCTGGTAGCTCCATGTCAGCAGGGCGGAAGAATCTGCTCCGGGTTTTAGTCAGAACCACTGCCCCGGTGATATGGAGCCACCAGCTGGCAATGCTGAATTGGCTCTGCTAGTGCATTTGCATCGTGCCAACCTTGCTGTCACCGCCGCCTGACTTGTCTTCCTCCCGGCAAGCTGCAGTGATATGAGTTCTGGTAAATGGTCCTGCCCAGCTGCCTGCCGCTGCTGCACACCAGGGTAGGAGGCATCTGTTCCTGCCCTTCCACTGTGGCATCCTCCTTCCTTGAAAACTCACACTAAAACCCAGAGTGGATTCCATTGCCCCACTGACATGGAGCCCCCAGCCGCCATGTCTGGGTCATGTCTGGGTCATGCTATATCACCAAGGATTTTAAACTCCCAGCTTTTTAAACAATAGCAACAGCTTCCCTCTCAGCCCCCACCCCAAAGTTGGCTGCTGAAACAAAGTTTGGGGAGAAATAAGGAATGGATTCACTAATAGGCAAAAAACCTTGTGATTTAAGAACATACCTATAGTCCACAGGTATTTCTATCAAACTTTAAAAAGCGGGGAATTGGGCAGCTATAGTGAATGCACCAGGGGAGCAGGAGACCTGACCTACAAAACTGTAAAAATGCAAACACAATTTGGGTTGCTCTTTCACAGTCCAATCCACTTCCTGTGTAGCTTGGAAGAATTTGGTAACGTGCCTCTGAGCATATGGTGATGGGGAGAGGAAGGGGTGAAGGAAGAGGGAATGAAGGGGCAAGAGGAAAAGGATAGGAGGGAGGAGGAAGGGAGGGCAGATTCAGGGCCGGATTATCCATTAGGCTTAGTAGGCTGAAGCCTAGGGGCCCGGAGCTCTTGGGGGCCCGTGCATAAGCTAAAAAAAATCCCCCCACTTCACTTACCTTTTCCTCCACTGTTTTTTGAGGTTTGCCATCAATCAAGATGGCAGGCGAGGTTTCCCTAAGGGGCTGAAGCCTCTGCCGCCATCTTGGTTGATGGCACACATGCATGCTACAAGCATGCATTGCCGCCATCAACCAAGATGGCGGCAGAGGCTTCAGCCCCTTAGGGAAACCTCGGCCGCCATCTTGATTGATGGCAAACCTGCGCATGCAGTGCGTGCAGCCGCAAAAAAAGCAGAAAGGTAGGTGAAGCAGGGGGATGGGATGGGATTTGACAGGACAGCGGGCGGCTCAGAAGCTCCTGTCCTGAGATCCCTCCTGCGACTGTTTCTGCCGATCGCAGGGTAAAGGGTTTGAGAAAAATATTGCCTAAGAGGAGAAGGGGCCCTCCTCAGCTTAATCCGGCCCTGGGCAGATTTCATCATTTGCATGTGTATTGAGTTCAGTGGGATTTAGTCCTGTGCAGTCACACTTAGGATAGGTGAAACTGACCTGGAGGAGGGGCAGGGAGGGGAGAGGAAGGGGAGGAGGAGGGCAGGGAGGGGAGGAGGAGGGCAGGGAGGGGAGGAGGAGGGCAGGAAGGGGAGGAGGAGATTGGATGAGTGGGCACTGGGCAGAGGAGAAGTCCCTTTTCTTTCCAAAAGGGAAACATTGTGAACAGTATCATTCTTTTTCAGGGTTTCCCCCACCTTTTTATTCTACAGCAGGCCCATGTAGCCTCCTACCCAAATTTAAACCAAAGCTGTCACTAGACACATCCACACCAGACCTTTATTTCACTTTAGACAGTCATGGCTTCTCCCAAAGAATCTTGGGAAGTGTAGTTAGTGAAGGGTGCTGAGAGTTGCTAGGAGATGCCCTGTTCCCCTCACAGAGCTTCAATCAGAGTGGCTGACTGTTCAACCCCTCTGGCAGCTGGAGCCCTGTCAGGGGAATAGGAGCTACCTTCTCTCAGCACCCTTCACAAACTACACTTCCCAGGATTCTCTGAGGGAAGTCATGACTGTCTCAAGTGAAATAAAGGGCTAGTGTGGGTGTGGCCCCCTGATTAGCCAAGCTCAGCAGCTGTGAGTCTGGCTTTTAGAACACTGACAGTTGGTTCTTAGTGAGCATGCCCAGCCTTATCATTGAGCTCAATGCAAAATTTCTTACATTAATTAAAAATCACTTTTAGACTGCAGAAGATGAAAGTCAGAGTAGGGGGAAAGGTCAGTAATAGGATTACAGGTACTCTGTGAACATGGCTGATTTTTAATTCATTTCAACCAATTATGAGACCACTGACAGAAAAAGTCCAACAGGGATATGGATTTTTTTCTCTTGTTTTGCATTTTGAACTCTCGATTCTCTCTGACTGTTGTGTATTATCACCATGAAAATTTAGAGGGTTGTTAAGGAAGCGTTTCTGAGTTCAGGACTATACGTTTTGAAAAGTTTTGTTTTGAAATGAGCTTATGGGAAGCATCAGAATGGCATGGGGGGTATTTTCAATTTAACATTGCAAAATGCAATAAATCCATGCTGACTATAGTATACAGCCACTCTTGTGGCTGTATAATTTATGTGTGAAAGGCCAGTGAGCTCAGTTCGGGTACTGAAAACAAATTCCTTCACATCCACTCCATACATTTCAAGTGCATGGCTTCCCCCAAAGCATCTTGGGAACTGAAGTTTGTTAAGGGTGCCAGGAATTGTAGCTCTGAGGAGCAAACTACCCTTCCCAACATTTTTTGGGAGAAGCCATGGGCTTGAAATGTATGGCGTGGATGCGATCTAAGCCTATGTCTGTCATCTTTTCTAAGCCACTATTTAGCACTTACTGGTGGACCTTGGGGCTCTAGTAAAAAGCACAGTGGAACCTGCAGGCTTGAAGTCAGTCCAGCTCTTATCTGTTCTCTGCCACTAAACTATGGCCCTTTCCCAAGGCACTGGACCTCACAGCACATCATGCTGATTCGGATTCAGCCTTCCTGAGGTCTCCATAGGGAAGAAACAAGGAGGGGAAAACAGTACACTGCCTGCCTGAACTCTCCTGCACCACATGCACCCTCAAACATTTCTTTTCATAAGGGCTAGGAACTTGAGATTTTCAGCATTAGTTTTTTAGCTGTGAAAATGGAAAGCATTACTTTTTGCAGAAGGAAACTGCAGGTGCCTGGCATCTGCTCAGCCCTGAAGAGAACCAACCTGATGACCCCAAGATATAGCACCCCCACATTACTCACCCTCCCCTCCTTTGCTGCATTCCCCACATTTCTTTTGGTTTACCCTCACTCGCACGCAGCATTGCCTTGTAAACATCTCCCTCTCCCTCCCTCCCAGCCTCATTGCAAGGTCACCCAGTCACAAAACATGCTGTCCCATCCATCATGGCTGGTGGAACGATCACAACACCACCTGATGTGCTGCTCTCTGGTCCCTTGCTCTGCCAGCCAGCCTATCATATGGAAAGGAGCTCCTCTCTGGATGCCAGAGGAGGACGGCGGCAGTGCATGTCAGTTGCAGCCGGGTGGAGGGCAAAGGCTGCTTTGCCCTGGAATCTCTAGTCCTACTCTCTGCAAAACCACAGCCCAAAGCGCCGGTTACTCAGGGGACCTTATAAAGCAGTGGTGGTCGGCAACCAGGTGCCCAAGGGCCAAAGGGAGGCTGTCCGTGGGGCAAATTCTCAGTGCACTGAGACAGGGTGCTGAAGCATTGCACCAGCTTTTGGAAGTCGCACTTGTTGGCTCAGGCATTCCCTTCATGACTTTACCCGAGTCTCCTCTTTTAATTACTCTTTTGTTTAAAAATCATAGAATCGTAGAGTTGGACAGGGCCTGTAAGGCCATCAAGTCCAACCCCCTGCTCAATGCAGGAATCCAAATCAAAGCATTCCCAAGAGGTGGCTGTCCAGCTGCCTCTTGAAGGCCTCCAGTGTCGGGGAGAGCCCACCACCTCCCCACGTCATTGGTTTCATTGTCGTATGGCTCTAACAGGAGGTTTTTTCTGATGTTCAGCCAAAATCTGGCTTCCTGTATGTTAAGCCCATTATTCTGCGTCCTGCACTCTGGGACGATTGAGAAGAGATCCTGGCCCTCCTCTGTGTGGCAACCTTTCAAGTACTTGAAGAGTGCTATAGTATCTCCCCTCTGTCTTCTCTTCTCCAGGCTAAACACGCCCAGTTTTTATAGGATTTTAAAATATGATTCTTTTATTGTGTATCTTAATTATGAATGTTTTCAATGAAATGTATGTGTAACTGGTTTTTATTCTTTGCAAAAACTACTCAGAAGCAGTATATAAATTTAAAGATTTTTTAGACTGTTTTGTTTTTAAGATGTCTTTAAGATTTTTTTACTGCTTTATCCTTTGCTGCTCTGGGCTCCTTCTGGCAGGAAGGGGGGAATAGAAATGTAATAATTTTATTTTAATATATAAATAAATACATTTATTACAACAATCACAGCAGCGTAGAAAGAGACTTGAAGCATTGTAAAATCTTTTTTTAAATGCCCATCCAACTGCAGCATCCATCGTTAACAGCTTTCTAAGCAGGCACTGAAGACTTATTTGTTTACCACGGGCTTTCCATAATATTAAGGTTTTATCTGAGCCGCTTTATTGTGCTGTTGCTTTATGTTGTCATTTATGGTTTTATTGGGCTGAGTCCTGTTTTAAAGTCTTGATGTTAATACTGGCAGCCACTGCTTGTGTTTTAGTTTCAACTATGAGAAGCATCAGCACCACAGACAGCTCCTTGAGGGTTCAGACTAAAACCTGGAGCAGATTCCACTGCCCCACTGACATGGAGCCGTCAGTCACCACTGCATTACGATACATATTATAGTACCAATTAAGGAAACGTCCCTGTTTGCTTCCATTGCACCACCTACTCTTGCTTTCCACCCATCCTGTCCCAGAGATAAAGCCCAGGCATTGCCCATTTGCACAGTCTTAAGGATGAAAAGTGCACTCTTTCTTACTTTATTTTGGAAAACATTGCTCTGTGCCCAGAATGGATCTCCAGCCAGCACCCACCCCTCGCTCCTATTCCCTGCTCTAGCCTGGACAAGGCTCGCCGAGAAGATCCGCAAAGCCAGAGGCCTCAATGGCCTTACCCAAGATCAGGGATGGGTCCTCTTTGCCAAAGTCCGGAGTGAGGTAGGGGCTGGTTGGCGTCTCTACGGGGGGAGTCCCAACATCTTCAGGGGTTGCTGCATTCTCGCTTTCTTCCAAGGAGGACTGCTCCAAAGAGATCCAGGGGGCCCCAGCATCATCAGTTGTGCTCCCTGGAAGGTTTAAACGCAGAGGCTCTGCCAAGGTCCTTTCTGCTTTATCAGCCGGGTCTGGTTGCTCTCCTGCTGGGGTCTGAGCCAGGTCAGGGTCCTCCTTGGCTTCCCCAGGTGGTGAGTCCGCTCTGTGGGTAGAAGTAGCCGGCTCTTGAGCTTTCTGCTCTTCGTGAACAGCTGAAGCTTCCTCAGGAATATCTGCTTGGCTAAAACATTGACACGCAACTGAGATCTCCAACACACATCACATCTCAACAGGGTAAGAAACAGTAGCGACTGGTGGTATTCAGCCTGCAATCTCCATCTGGGGTGCTGCAAAACTGACACTATTTTGCTGGTGGGATTCATCCGCATTCGGGCAAATTAAGGCTATGCGATCAAAGTTGATTTGGGGCTCTTCCACAACAAACCCGGTTCCACCGTCCCCACCGCCCTCAGAAACGAGACTTTTTGCAGTAAGGAATGTGGCAGGTAAATGCACTGGGAAATGTGGGATAACAATTGCCTGATGCAATGCTGTATATCCTCTTTGCAAACAAATCAGAATGATTACTCAATAAACAGCCAATGACCTCCCCACTGTGCAAACAAATCAGGACAAGTGTTTAGTATAAACAGGTTGTCTGGAAGCAACCTGAGTCTACAAGGAGACCCCATGCCTACAACATCCAGACTAAGTTCTGTACTTCCCTTGCCCCCTCGTCCTTCTCCCCCCCCACTGCTTTGTGTAACATCTTGCCTGACGAAGAGTTCTACACAACTCAGAAGCTTGCCACACTTTTGTGACATTTTGGTTGGTGCGACTCACAATGAAGGTATTGCCCCACTATGGCTTCTGGAGTTTTTCTTAGAATCATAGAATAGTTGAGTTGGAAGGGGCCTATAAGGCCATCAAGTCCAACCCCCTGAATCTTATGGATCCGCACAACGCAACAGCCATTGCTTTTTACGTACAAGGGTGGGGGCTTTCTTGACTGTCACACCCCGGTTCTGGAATTCCCTGCCCAAAGATGTTTTCCTGGTGCCAACACTGTTATCATTTAAGTGCAAGGCCAAAAAACCACTTTAATTTCCCCAGGCATATCTATTGGTTTCACTAATTTAACTGAGCAAGTTTTAACCTGTGTTTTCTTGGGAAGGGGCAAACACTACCGTGAAATGGGAGGATCGGAACACAGGACGCTGCCTTATACTGAGTCAGACCATTGGCCCGCCTGGCTCAGTACTGTCCACACTGACTAGCAGTAGCTCCCCAGGATTTTATGCAGGATTCTCTCTCAGCACGCTTTGGAGATGCCCTCAGGGATTGAACTTGGGACCTTCCCCATGCAGAGCAGAGGCTCTACCACTGAGCTACAGCCCTTCCCTGGTATGAGAAGGGCAGTATATGTTTGTAAAAATAAAGAAATGTTTGCTAGGTGGACCCTCCATGAACTAAGGCAGGATACCTTAATGGACAAATGGGGGAGGCTTCATGCCTTTACGTTCTGCTTGTGCGCTTCCTGGAGGTGCCTAGTTAGCCATCACTGCTGACCACAGGATCCTGGAACAGATGGCCTCCTTAGGCTCTTAACACCCAGTTAATAATAATAATAATAATAATAATAATAATAATAATAATAATAATAATAATAATAATAATAATTTAATTTATGTGTCGCCTATCTGGCCGATGGCCGCTCTAGGCGACGTACAAATCAGTTGCAGTAAATGCAGCACAATAAAATACACATAAAATACAATATAACAAGGAAACTATAAATAGGAATGATAACAGTTCAGAGTAATAGGCAGTTAGTCCTGAAAATTAACCCTCCCCGGAAGTCCCAAAGGCCTGTCTGAAAAGCCAGGTCTTCAAGGCTTTGCGGAATACATTCAGGGAAGGGGCATGGCGGAGATCGAACGGGAGGGAGTTCCAGAGAGTGGGGGCCGCCACTGAAAATGCCCTCTCTCTAGTCCCCACCAACCTGGCTGTTTTAGTTGGTGGGACTGAGAGAAGGCCCTGAGTGGCTGATCTTGTCGGGCGGCATAATTGGTGACGCTGGAGGCGTTCTTATATTATACATCGTGCAAATGTGCTCAGATGTCTTCTTTACCTCATAAGAACATAAGAAGAGCCTGCTGGATCAGGCCAGTGGCCCATCTGGTCCAGCATCCTGTTCTCACAATGGCCAACCAGGTGCCTGGGGGAAGCCCGCAAGCAGGATCCGAGTGCAAGAACACTCTCCCCTCCTGAGGCTTCCGGCAACTGGTTTTCAGAAACATACTGCCTCTGACTAGGCTGGCAGAGCACAGCCATCACGGCTAGTAGCCATTGATAGCCCTGTCCTCCATGAATTTGTCTAATCTTCTTTTAAAGCCATCCAAGCTGGTGGCCATTACTGCATCTTGTGGGAGCAAATTCCATAGTTTAACTATGCGCCGAGTAAAGAAGTACTTCCTTTTGTCTGTCCTGAATCTTCCAACTTCAGCAGGTTAAAAAGTATGAGGGCAAGCCCGGCATCACAAGCAAGCTTCTTGGAAGGGTGGCCTGGTCCCTCCGAGCAAAATGTCTACGGGTATTTCCATACATGCCAAAATTCTCACATGGAAGTCACTCCCGTGTGGGAAGCTGGGCCACACGGAACCATGCTGCATGTGCCCTATGGGTCATCAGAACATGAGATGCTGCCTTCTGCCAAAGCATCTGGCTCATGATTGTTTGCCTTCTGCACTGACTGTCAACGGCTGTCCAGGGTTTCAGACAGGCCTGTGCCAGTTGTTCCTGGAGATGCTCTCGGGGTGAACCTTGGGCATGCTGCATGCAAAGCATTGGCCATACTACTGAGCAACCTGCTACCTGTGCATGCAGTGTGGCCCACCCACAGCTGGTGCCCTCAGCCTCCTAGTGCTTGCATACTGCACATTTACTGCAGAGCAAATGACAGAGATGTATGATCCACATGCAGGATCCAACCAAACTGCTGAACTGATGTGCATGTAGGAATTCTGTTTTCTGCAAAGTAGCCCTGTCCAAACCTTTCCACCCGGGCTTGTGGTTCTGGCTGACTCTGGGTTCTTATTTATTTGATATATTTATTTGATCTATTATTTGATTTATATCCCGCCCTTCCTCCCAGCAGGAGCCCAGGGCAGCAACTAGGTATTTGGTGTGAAACGGCCATGCTCCTTTCCTCCTCTTTTTACAGGGCATCCACACAACACCATCATCAAATCATTGCCATCTTATATCTCCCTTGTGGCTCTCTTTTATTCAGTAGCGGCCGGCGGGATGGGGAGGGAGAGCTTACCTGACCTCCTGGCAGCGGATTCGCTGCTGCTTACTGGGAGGGACAGCGGGGGGACACTTCTGCTTTCATTAAAAAAAGAACTAATACCCAGAAAAGTTTTTTTTAGTGATAACTAAAAGGTTAATTAAAAAAACAAAACCGGGGTCATACAACAGCACTCACCACAAGGGTTATAGTTAGTGAATGTGTCCTGAGCTTTAATTGCCCCCCTCTCCCCACAGCAGCCATGCCATCCTCACTGGTGTGGACAGAAACATATTGTACACATATAAGAAGCGCAATTCGCCGGATGGTGTGGCAAGTCAATGGCATTTCTGCTCATAGTTTACAATGAAAGAGAAGCGGTTGGATGGCACCAGGAGCTGCCTGTCTGGAAGCAGCCTATACCTCACAGCTCAGCTTCAAAGCCCAGGCCATTCTCAGTGGGCCACGGGGCAGGGCTGTGGCTCAGGGGCAGTGAAACTGCTTTGCATGTGGAAGGTCCCAGGTTTGACCACCAGCAGCATCTCCAGGCAGGGCTGGGAGAGACTGGGAAAATGGAAATGGCCTGTCTTCCAGTCAATCTTGATTTATGCCAACCCTATGAATAGTGTTTTCATGGTAAGCGGTATTCAGAGGGAGTTTCCCATTGCCTTCCTCTGAGGCTAGTCCTCCCCAGCTGGCCAGGGCCTGCTCAGCTTGCCACAGCTGCACAAGCCAGCCCCTTCCTTGTCCGCAACTGCCAGCTGGGGGGCACCTGGGCTCTTTGGGACTATGCAGCTTGCCCACGGCTGCGCAGGTGGCAGGGCATGTAATCCCTGAGCCACTCACCGTGGAGGTGATCTTTAGCTGGCCCTTGACGCCCAGGAGACACAAGCAGGGATTTGAACTCACAGAATCTGGACTGCCAGCCAGGCTCTCCTCCCCACTGCCTGCCTGAAATCCACTGCCAGTCGGTATAGAGAAGGCTGAGCTAGTTGATGATTTAGAGTTATTGCCCACCCTGGGATCCAAAGGTCCCAGGGCGGGGCAACAACAGTGTTAATAAAGGGAAATGGACTGCCTTCAAGTCAATCCCGACTTATGTTGACCCTATGAATAGGGTTTTCATGGTAAGCGGTATTCAGAGGGGGTTTACCATTGCCTTCCTCTGAGGCTGAGAGGCAGTGACTGGCCCAAGGTCACCCAGGGAACTTCATGGCTGTGTGGGGATTCGAACCCTGTTCTCCCAGGTTGTAGTCCAACACCTTAACCATTACATCACACTGGCTTGAAATACATCATTAAAAACAGTTAGAAACCACCTAGAGTCCCATCACACAAAACACAGGGTGGTTGCTAAAAATGTACATCTCAGGCGTCAAAGGGGTCTGGGTGGGAATAAGGCAGCTTCCTGAGTGCCCAGTTTGCCCACTGGTTCCCATGATCAGCACCCAAATGAACAGTGCGAATACAGCGCTATGGGCCTGTCTCTCATATCAAGAAGGTTGGGCAGGAGAGAAACGTTACCTGTGCAGGATTCCTGGGCAGCTGAGGCTTTGCTGAAGGGGCAGTTGCTTCTTTGGGGCGCTTTGTGGGCTCTTGTCCACTCCGTTTGCTTCGCTGGGGCTCCCTCCTCCTGCCACAGCATGGCTGGGCTCGTCAGGGTGGCAGTGGCTCCCTTCCACTCCCGTCGCCTCCCCTGGGCTCTCTTCCACTTTCGCCGTTTGGCTTGGCTCTTCTGGGCTGGCTTCTGCTCCTTCTTTCGGCTCTGCCAGGCCCATCACTGGAGCTTCCTCTCCCCCTCCAGTATCGTGAGCGCTGCAAGAACCTCCGTCCTTCTCCATTGCCCGCTGTTCTGGGTGAGCTTCCTTGCCCGCTGGGTGTTAAGCAGAGGTTTCCAAAACTGGGGGTTCCCCCTGGCCTTCAGCTGAGCTTCTGCACAAGACAAAAGACAATGGCCAGTCACCAAAGCAGACCCTTGCTCCAATCACAAATAACAAAAATAAAGCAGACAACAGTTGTTGGAAGCTACAATAAATCGTGCTACGTGACAAGGGTAGCAGTGGAGACTGGTGGCTCCGATGTCAGTGAGGCAGTAAATCTGCTCCGGATTTCAGCCTGAACTTTCAAGAAGCTATCCAAGGTGCCTTGGGCTCCTGCTGGGAGGAAGGGCAGGATAGAAATCAAATAATAAATAAATAAATATGAGACGCTCAATGGAGTGCATGCAGCAGATGAGGAAAAGTACTACCAGGGCCACGAGGATGCCAGCGTGGTTAACAAGCAGAATCAAAGAAGTCTTGTCTGAAAGAGGAAAATAAAAAAGAGCACAAACTCTGGCAAAAGAAATGCAAGAAGACAATAAGGGATGCTAAAAAAGAATTTGAGGAGCATGTTGCTAAGAACGTAAAAACCAAGAACAAAAAATATTTAAATACATTCAGAGCAGGAGACCGTCTAGGGAGGCAATTGGACCCTTGGATGACAAGGCAGTCAAAGGTGTGCGAGAGTAAGCACCTTCTGAATTAACTTGTAAACGCCTGCTGAAAACCTTTCTGTTACACCAGGCTTATGCAGGCAATTTAGAAGATGCCTTTTTGCAATAGTCGACCTTTGTTTTTATTGGATTTTTAATGTTTTTATTGTATGGTGTGTGTTTTTAAATTTGTTGTAAACCACTTTTATGTTTTTAACAAAATAGCAGTATACAAATATATTTATAAATAAAATAAAATAAATAAAGCAGGATAAGGAGATTGCAGAGAAGCTAAATGAATTGTTTGCATCTGTCTTCACAGTGGAAGATATAGGGCAGATCCCTGAACCTGAACTAACTTTTGCAGGAAGGGAGTCTGAGGAACTGAGGCAAATAGTGGTGACAAGAGATGACGTTCTAGGCTCAACAGACAAAATAAAAACTGACAAACTGCTGGATCCGTATGGTATCCATTCAAGCGTTCTCAAAGTACTCAGCTGTGAAATTGCCGATCTTCTATGAATATGTAACTTGTTCCTCAGATCCGCCTCAATACCTGAGCGCTGGAAATCGGACAATGTAAAAGCAATCTTTAAAAAGGGTTGGGGGGGGGGAAATCCCAGAAATTACAGGCCAGTTAGCTTTCCCAGGAAAACTGCTAGAAATTATTATTAAATATAAATTAACCAAGCATATAGAAGAGGGAGCCTTACTGAAGCAGAGCCAGCATGGCTTCTGCAAGGGAAAGTCCTGTCTCACTAATCTGTTAGAATTCTTTGAGAGTGCCAACAAGCATATTGACAGAGGTGATCCAGTTTTCAAAAGCTTTTGGTGAGGTACCTCACCAAAAACTCCTCAGTAAGCTTAGCGAAATAAGAGGATAAGTTCTCTTGTGGATCAGGAATTGGATCAGCAGCAGGAATCAGAGAGTAGGAATAAAGGAACAGTTCTCCCAGTGGAGGGCTGTAGAAAGTGGAGTCCCCCAAGGTTTGGTTTTGGGACCTCTGCTTTTTACCTTGTTCGTAAATGATCTACAGTTAGGGGTGAGCAGTGAGGCAGCCAAGTTTGCTGATGATACTAAATTGTTCATGGTTGTTAAAATAAAAAGGGATTGTAATGAGCTCCAAAAGGACCTCTCCAATCTCAGTGAATGGGCAGTAAAATGGCAAATGCAATTCAGTGTAAATCTGTGTAAAGTTATGCATATTTAAGCAAAAGATCTTAATGTTACATATGCACTCATGGGGTCTGAACTGGCAGTGACTGACCAAGAACGAGACCTGGCAGTCATAGTGGACACCTCAGTGAAGATGTCCACCCAGTGTGCAGCAGCTGTGAAAAAAACAAATTCCATGCCACGGAACATTAGGAAAGGTATTGAAAATAAAACTGCCAATATCATACTGCTGATATATAAATCTATGGTGCAGCCGCATTTGGAATACTGTGTACAGTTCTGGCTGCCTCATCTCAAAAAGAATGTTGTGGAGCTGGAAAAGATTCAGAAAACGGCAACCAAAATTATCAGGGTGATGCAGCAACTCCCTGATGAGCAACAGTTACAACATTTGGAACTCTTGGATAAAAGACGAGACGACATGATAGAAGTGTATAAAATTCTGCACGGCATGGAGAAAGTGGATAGTGAAAAGTTCTTCTCCCTCTCTCATATCACTAGAACTCGTGGACATGCAATGAAACTGAGTGTTGGCAGATTCAGGACAGACAAAAGGAAGTCCTTCTTCACACAGCACAGAGTTAAACTACGGAATTCACTCCTGGAGGAGATAGTGATGGCCGCCAACTTGGACAGCTTTAAGAGAGGATTAGACAAATTCATGGAGGAGAAGGCCATCAGTGGCTGCTGGCCACGATGGCTGTGTTCTGCCACCATAGTCAGAGGCAGTCTGCTTCTGAAAACCAGTTGCTGGAAACCGCAGGAGGGAAGAGTGCTCTTGCGCTCAGGTCCTGCTTGCGGGCTTCCCAAGAGCAACTGGCTGGCCACTGTGAGAACCGGAATCTGGACTAGACGGGCCATTGGCGACACCCAGTAGGGTCTTCTTATGGGGGGCCCCCTCCATAGTAGCACAGCTTTGAAGTAATTCGTTACAAGTAACGAATTACTTGTAATTCATTACTTTTTTGAGTAACGAGTGGGTAACTTCATTACATTTTGCTGGTAATAGAACGAGTAGTAACTTCCTTACTTTTGAGGAGCAATTGTAATGTTTCCAGCATTACTTTTGTGCATTACTTGGGGGGGGGGAGCAGGGAAAGTTTTCTGCTCCTCTGATTTGTGAATAAAAATCATGTGCTTCTGTGCAGCGTTGTTCTTCCTTCATGCTGTTTGGGTGCTTAAGAGGCAACGAGGGAGGAGGTGGAGAGCGAGATGGCGTGGAGAAAACAATTGTTTAAAAATTGACAGGAGTGGAAGGAGAAAAGAGCTGGAGAATATATATATACAAAAAATATGTGTGTTAGGGTATCGTCATTGCTGGGGGTGGGGTGAGGGGATGTGAGATTCTGTTATACCATTCTGTTAATCTTATGGATAAAAAAATTTTTTACTACCCTTTGTGTGTGTGTGTGCTTATTTTTAATGTTATTTTAGGCTACTTAGATGTGCAGCAGCCAAAGCCAGCACATTGTAGGCAATTTTTTAAAAAAAAGTAACTAAAATGTAATTGTAGCAATTACTTTTAAGTAAAAGTAAAGTAAGCAGTTACTTTCAGAGCAGTAATTGTAATGGCAATCACTACTTTTGGGGGGCTATGTAACTGTAACTGTAATTTATTACTTTTTAAAAGTAATCTTCCAAGCTCTGCATAATAGACACCTGCATGGCTGCAGGCTGGACAGAGACCAACCACAAGGTTGGCTCTGCCAACAGAGGCAAGCCTGGGCCGTGGTGCTAAACAGGCCCGTCATCCACTCCTTGGGGCAGCTACAGTGGCAGTGGCCAAAGACAGACATGTACCCCACTTGAGTTCGCCAGGGTGAAAGCACCCAGCTCGCCTGGTCCTTCGTCCAGCAGCAGATCACTTGTCAAGTGTCCCCAATTGTCAGAGACACTCCTGATTTGAACCAACTAGTGATCAGTTGATTGATCACCTGTCTTTGATGAATCATTCCTTTAGTACTCATCCCTAGTTGGAACCAAACCATACATCACTGATTTATATCATGATTAGCACTTTATTTTTGTTCTTCTCCATGACTGGACCAATGAAATATGTAACTGTTATTGGTATTAATTATATGACTGCTCTGTATTCTGTTACTTCATTTTGTGCTGCTATGCAGTGTTACTAGAAGAATTTAAGTACAAACTCGTCAATAGGGATGGAAGGATCTGTCAGTTCTGATTATCACAGTTTCTCATTTTTTTCAATCTTAAATTCAGTTCTCCACATTTTTGCATCAATCTGCAATTTTTTTTAAAAAAATCCTCATGGAAATTCTTCAGCATTTTAGTGCTACATTTTTCTATGTAGTTTTGACTAATGTACACATTTTTGCAAGCAATTTGTCATAATGCTTTTTGCATGTTATTTTCACTAATGTGTTCATTTTTATACACATTTGCCCCTAAAATATGCATTTTTGTAAACACTGGTTGGGTGCAGAACTGCATTGCAAAATTCAGATAAGTGTGAATTTCGAAGGATGGCTGAGTTTTGGTTCACATGTTGCTTTGGAAAGATGCTCTTGGAGGTCACTGATTCATCGGGTCGCCATAAAGCTTTAAACATGAACTAAATCCAACTTCACCCCCATTTCTTCTCGTCACTACCTGTTGGGTTTCTGTGGCTTTCCCTACTACCTGCCACACTGTTGAAATTAACATTATAAGCTCCTGGGCACTTCATCTTTTTGCTTATGAAACTCTGTACAGCATCATAGCTTATACATTAATTATTAAATCACTACTATTGTCACGTGTCTGTAATGCATATGATGACATGTGATCATATACTAAAGTCCGGCTAATAATTACAACCAGCTAATTGACTAAGTGGATAAGAGAAAAACCAACTCATTTGAAATGTGGTGTTGGAGGAGAGCTTTGCGCATACCATGGACTGCGAAAAAGACAAATAATTGGGTGTTAGAACAAATTAAACCAGAACTGTCACTAGGAGCTAAAATGATGAAACTGAGGTTATACTTTGGACACATCATGAGAAGACATGATTCACTAGAAAAAACAATAATGCTGGGAAAAACAGCAGGGAGTAGAAAAAGAGGAAGGCCAAACCAGAGATGGATTGATTCCATAAAGGAAGCCACAGACCTGAACTTACAAGATCTGAACAGGGTAGTTCACGACAGATGCTCTTGGAGGTCACTGATTCACGGGGTCACCATAAGTCATAATCAACTTGAAGGCACATAACAACAACTTAACTAATCAATTAAAATTGGTCAATTTGCATATCACCAAAACTATCTTAAAATCAACTTGCAAATTACAAACACCTCAATTAAATTAATACATTACAAAACCCTCAATATCAGGCCTTTTTTCACATGCTGAAAAAGTGTGAAACAACCTACAGTTTAACAAATAAAAGCTGCCACTCATTATTAGAACAAATGGCCATCTCTAATATAATTCTTCCCCAATTCCCTCTAAAAGAAACATATCAGAAGCTAAATCACTTGAGAAGATAATCAAGAATACCCCTTAATGTGCAACCCTGCTGGTTTAAAATTGCCCCACCAGTTAACGCATTCGTTAGATCAACTGCAGCCCTGTTTGGAATATCCTTGATTTTCACCATGTTCCTTGTCTTTTAGGCTGGCCTGTAGCCATGCCCATTCCAGGGAGCATGTGTATGTTATTTCAAAATACCATCCCCAACACCCACATACGTAACAGAAAAAGGCCCAAGAAATGCAGTGCCTAAAAACTCCAAGTTCTAAAAACTCCCAGGCAACCCCCTGACTGTCCAACATTTCACAGATCTCCATAAATTCTGGATTCATTTCACGATCCACTCTGTTTTGCCATCGCAAAACACCTCATTTGGAGGGCGATGGCACCTCAGTTTAAAGCTCATGCCTGCACTGGAATCCAAGGCCTAGATGGGATCCTACAAAGGCCATCTAGCCTCCCCACTTAGGCTTTACGCCTCCATCATCCAGGAAGCAGGCGGGCTGTGCCAGGAAGGAACCTGCTGAGCGAATAGTCCCTCTCCGTTGCTTTCAGCAAAAGTCTGGCCAAGATCTGCCCTGTCTTGCCCCAGGGACCACTTGGAAATCACCGCCAGCAGAAAGACCTTGACCCAGGACCTGCCCAGGCACCAGCCAGAGGCAAACGTCTTAAGAGCAGCAACCACAGAGCTAAATACTCAGAACAGGAGCAACCAAGATGCCTACAAGGCCCTCTTCCGCCCACTGGAGGCATTTGGGCCGCGGAAGGCAGAACATCCAAATGAAGTGGGCAGCGCGGCTCTGCACAAGGAGGAGACATGCCCAGCAGGAGGGATGGTGCCCCAGTCCCATCCCTCTCTGCCTTGCGGTAGGAGGACCTGCACGGAAACGAGAGACACCTGCCCAAAGTGGCCTTTACCTGGACAGGCAGCCTTCGTTAAGAAACTCTCCAGATAAATCCACAGAGAGGCCAGGGGCGAAGCTGCCGGCCAGAAGACTTACAACTCAGCCTGCCCCTGGAAATCCTAATGCTGACTTGGCCTCTCCCTTTCTCTACGCTTGGGGAAAGCAGACAAGCAGGCTATTACCTACCGTCACTGTTGCCGAGGGCCGCCAAAGCTGCATTAAAAGTAGGACAGAGCTGCCCGCCTTCTATACTCAGTGGAACGGAGCTGGATTAAGCATGGGGAGAGAGAAGTATCTTTTACCCCGGGACTCCGGCAGTTATGAGCCTGTTGCGCTCTGCCTGTGGGGCCACCTGTTCCCCTTGGCCTCCGTTCAAAGGACACTCCATCCTGCTGCCTGCCTCTTCTGCTCAGAGGAGATGGGAATTCAAACAAACAGAAATCAGATGACCCAGCCACCCTTGCTGAACTCCGTGCTCCTCATGGCTCCGGCCAAAGAAGCTTCAGCAAGGACCAGAGGCCCTTGCTCCTGCCCTCTCCCCATACCAGGCATGTCAAGGCCAGGAGTGCAGGATCCCTGGAGCAAGTTCTTCTGGGTTTGCATGTGTTCACAAGCAGAGAGGGTGTCCCATAGCTGCCCTGGGCTGTTCAGCAGTGTTGGGGATTAGGCCTGAGACTCAATGGGCAGAATTGCTATTGTTTCACCTTTGCCAGGTGCCAAGAAGAGGCACACTGACTGTTGAGACAAGAAAAGTGCCTCCCAGAGAGAAGTCCCTCCCAGTTCAGAGGGGTTGCAATCTATATTAAGACCAGGAAGGAAATGGGTAGTTTGAAAGGCAAAACAGAGGATCAGCTCAGGCGAGTAATTCCCAAACTGTGCATCGCAAGATATATCTTTGAACAGCTAAGGGCTCCTGGAAGGCTGAAGTGGGCACCACAGAGGAGGCTGCCCTGTTGGAACTGATTGAGTCACTGCTCTGGACTTCCAAAAAGGTCTGTTCCAGGGATAGGTAATACTACCACGGCTCTGTATCAGACATGACTGGACCAATCAATCATTCCAAATGCAAAGGCACAGCAGAATCACTTGCTCCCAAAAGGGGGATACTTCTCTGTTAGAGTCACTCTTATGCATGGGCCATCTCCCAGGAAGCATGGCCAGAAAAGTGACTTTAATACTAGTTAAAATTGGTGGTGTCCTTTACTTCAGTGGTCTCTAGAGATGGGGAAGAAATTTGGTTCAGTTCACACTGAAAGGCAACCTTACCCAATTTGTGCTTTCTGAAACAAGCTGAGAATCAAAACACAGCCACCCGCCCCTCATGGCCATTAATCTCTTTGGCCAGTAGCCACATTTGCCATTTTGAGAGAGTGCCGTGGGCGCCAGTCACAAAATGGCTGCCATGGCACAATGTGGCACAATGCAAAATGGCTGCCACATCTGAAAGAGCAGAAAAAGTGGCAGGATCATGACATGGTGCAAGCTTCCCCCTCCCCCCCCGACAATCAATGAGAGGAAAGGCACCTACACCAGCCACTGCTGCAGTAGTCGATAGACAGAACCTTTCTTGCACCTCTCATCTGTTCAGAATGGAAGGGGTGTCCAGTCCTGGCATCCAAAGCAATGAAGGTATGTTTAAGGAGATGTCCTCAGTTTAGTAGAGGCTGAGTAAACAAGAACTGAGCAGGACGCACAAACAGTCTCTTGCACTCTGTGAATTTTTGAAGGAATATTTAGGGAGACCTTTCACAGGCACTGCAGGAGATAGTGATGGGCACATTAGCGCCCCCAGGTGCCACTTTAGCAACTGGCATATCTCTTCAAAGTGGATCTCTTCTGGTATAGTAGTTTTTAATATGTTTTTAAATGTTTTTCAACCTTTTCTTTTTTATTTAAAGATTTTTTTAAAAACTTTTAAAAAATGTTTTTAAATATGTTTTATTTCAATGTGTTTTAAAGTCTGTTTTTATGATGTTTTAAAGTGTTTGTAGTGCTTTTGTTTGCCTCCCTGGGCACCTGCTGGGAGGAAGGGTGGGATATAAATATATTTATTATTATTATTATTATTATTATTATTATTATTATTATTATTATTATTATTATTATTATTATATCCTCCAACAGGGAGGGCCATGATGGCAGGCTACCTGGGAAAGTCACCCTTCAGGTGAGACCAATGGTCCATTTTCCCCAGGTAGCCTGCCATCATGGCCCTCCCTGTTGGAGGATATATAATAATAATAATAATAATAATGTGACTGATCCTACAAAATTCAGAGGGGTGAGCCCTGCAACTCAAGACCCATCAAGGCCTCTTGCTGTCACCAGGGATCACCTGGAAGCCTATAAGCAGGACGTGAGTACAAGAGCCCTTCCTTGCTGCTTCCCACTACTATGCAGCTGGTGTGGCCTCTGAACCAGGAGACTGGGATAGCTACCTTTGACGAAGATTTATTTAACTAAGAGCCTTATTTAGTAGAAGGAAGCATGTAACCAACACATCTAGCTCTCCTTTAAAGGTTAACTGAGATTGCCTGCAGGGCAATGCTGTCCATGAACTGAGTTCCTAGGAGAGCACGTAAGCCTGGCACCCTTCAGAAGTTTTGGACTTCCATCAGCTCCAGGCAGCACATCCTTTCACATGTTGTACCTCCATTGTGGGAAGCAGAAGACTGAATACCAGTTGCTGGGAACCACAGGAGGGGAGAGTGCTTTTGTGCTTAGGTCCTGCTTGCAGGCTTCCCATGGGCATCTGGTTGGCCACTGTGAGAACAGGATGCTGGACTAGATGGGCCCCTTTTGGCCTGATCCAGCAGCCAGTCTTCTTATGTTCTTACTTTCTTTAGATGTTCAGGAAGAAGTCCTTCCTTTTGACTGTCCTGAGCCTGCCACCAACCACCTTGTATGCATTGGCTGGTTGAGGATATTGTGGCGCCGTCACCTGAGCACACCCTAGTGGGAAATGCTCCTGTAAGAGCCCCATTGAAATGAACAGGAGACAAATAGAGATGGCGATATCTCAGCAAGGGGCCCTCCAAAATCTAGAGTCAACACTAGAGACCGATGCGCAAGAGCACTCTTGCGCATGTCCTTTTGAGTTCACAATGGATTCATGCAGCAGCACTTCCCATTAGGTCGTGCTCTGGGTCTTCTTAATGCTCCTAGGCAAATTCACCTTTTGCCCTCTCTGCTACTGACAAGAGGACCTGCTGCAGTGAGGAGGAAATCTTACTGAGGAAGAGCCCCTTCCTCCCAAGAGACTGGTGGCCTAGGGGCCCTCCGAAACATGTTTTTTTTCTCTATTTGTTCTAATTTTTTGTAAGGCACCTTGAGCCCCAGTTTTGGGGGATAGGACGGATATAATTAAATACATATATAAATAAATAAAATATTTGTTATTTTATAAAATGTTTAGAGAATATCTTAAGTATTAAATGGTATATAAATATATATGAAATAGTAAGAACATAAGAACATAAGAAGAGCCTGCTGGATCAGGCCAGTGGCCCATCTAGTCCAGCATCCTGTTCTCACAGTGGCCAGCCAGGTGCCCGGGGGAAGCCCGCAAGCAGGACCCGAGTGCAAGAACACTCTCCCCTCCTGAGGCTTCCGGCAACTGGTTTTCAGAAGCATGCTGCCTCTGACTAGGGTGGCAGAGCACTGCCATCATGGCTAGTAGCCATTGATAGCCCTGTCCTCCATGAATTTGTCTAATCTTCTTTTAAAGCCATCCAAGCTGGTGGCCATTACTGCATCTTGTGGGAGCAAATTCCATAGTTTAACTATGCACTGAGTAAAGAAGTACTTCCTTTTGTCTGTCCTGAATCTTCCAACATTCAGCTTCTTTGAATGTCCACGAGTTCTAGTATTATGAGAGAGGGAGAAGAACTTTTCTCTATCCACTTTCTCAATGCCATGCATAATTTTATACACTTCTATCATGTCTCCTCTGACCCGCCTTTTCTCTAAACTAAAAAGCCCCAAATGCTGCAACCTTTCCTCGTAAGGAAGTCGCTCCATCCCCTTGATCATTCTGGTTGCCCTCTTCTGAACCTTTTCCAACTCTATAATATCCTTTCTGAGATGAGGCGACCAGAACTGTACATAGTATTCCAAATGCAGCCGCACCATAGATTTATACAACGGCATTATGATATCGGCTGTTTTATTTTCAATACCTTTCCTAATTATCGCTAGCATGGAATTTGCCTTTTTCACAGCTGCCGCACACTGGGTCGACATTTTCATCGTGCTGTCCACCACAACCCCGAGGTCTCTCTCCTGGTCGGTCACCGCCAGTTCAGACCCCATGAGCGTATATGTGAAATTAAGATTTTTTGCTCCAATATGCATAATTTTACACTTGTTTATATTGAATTGCATTTGCCATTTTTCCGCCCATTCACTCAGTTTGGAGAGATCTTTTTGGAGCTCTTCGCAATCCCTTTTTGTTTTAACAACCCTGAACAATTTAGTGTCGTCAGCAAACTTGGCCACTTCACTGCTCACTCCTAATTCTAGGTCATTAATGAACAAGTTGAAAAGTACAGGTCCCAATACCGATCCTTGAGGGACTCCACTTTCTACAGCCCTCCATTGGGAGAACTGTCCGTTGATTCCTACTCTCTGCTTTCTGCTTCTTAACCAATTCCTTATCCTCAAGAGGACCTCTCCTCTTATTCCATGACTGCTAAGCTTCCTCAGAAGCCTTTGGTGAGGTACCTTGTCAAACGCTTTTTGAAAGTCTAAGTACACTATGTCCACTGGATCACCTCTATCTATATGCTTGTTGACACTCTCAAAGAATTCTAATAGGCTACTGAGACAGGACTTTCCCTTGCAGAAGCCATGCTGGCTCTGCTTCAGCAAGGCTTGTTCTTCTATGTGCTTAGTTAATCTAGCTTTAATAATACTTTCTACCAGTTTTCCAGGGACAGAAGTTAAGCTAACTGGCCTGTAATTTCCGGGATCCCCCCTGGATCCCTTTTTGAAGATTGGCGTTACATTTGCCACTTTCCAGTCCTCAGGCACGGAGGAGGACCTGCGGGACAAGTTACATATTTTAGTTAGCAGATCAGCAATTTCACATTTGAGTTCTTTGAGAACTCTCGGGTGGATGCCATCCGGGCCCGGTGATTTGTCAGTTTTTATATTGTCCATTAAGCTTAGAACTTCCTCTCTCGTTACCACTATTTGTCTCAGTTCCTCAGAATTCCCTCCTGCAAATGTTAGTTCAGGTTCAGGGATCTGCCCTATATCTTCCACTGTGAAGACAGATGCAAAGAATTCATTTAGCTTCTCTGCAATCTCCTTATCGTTCTTTAGTACACCTTTGACTCCCTTATCATCCAAGGGTCCAATCATCTCCCTAGATGGTCTCCTGCTTTGAATGTATTTATAGAATTTTTCGTTGTTGGTTTTTATGTTCTTAGCAATGTGCTCCTCAAATTCTTTTTTAGCATCCCTTATTGTCTTCTTGCATTTCTTTTGCCAGAGTTTGTGTTCTTTATTTTCTTCATTTGGACAAGACTTCCATTTTCTGAAGGAAGACTTTTTGCCTCTAAGAGCTTCCTTGAAATAAAAAGAATTTAAATCTGAAAGATGGTCTATTCCCAGGGGTGTAGTTGTCCAGGGTCTCAGGGGGTCTTAGACCCCCTTATTTGGGGGGGGAACAGGGTCCCAGCTGGGTCCCTATGTCTCCAGCGACCTATGAGCCAATCAGCATGAAAGAGGAGTTTGTTAGCCACTTAGAAGAATCTTCAAACATGCTTCCTTGTCCTTTCCTGATGATTGGAGCCAATCAGAGGGAAAGGAGGTGAGTGAGCCACTGAGAAGACTCTTCTCAGTAGCTAAGACACTCCCCTTTCATGCTGATTGGCTCAAGGGACATCTGTGGTGTGGGACAAGGCAAGTGCGGGAAGGAGTGAGGAGATGGTGACAGAGAGCAAACAAGTGAGTGAGGGGGCATGGCTGGGAGGGTGTGTGGTATGACTGTCAGGAAGGGACCCTGCACTTCTGAATTTGCCTACACTACTGTCTCTTCCAGACAACCTGTTCATGGAGCATTCATCCCAACGTTGACTATTTAATGTGTGTTCATTCCGATTGCGGGGAGGTTAGCTGTTGTTGTGCCAAAGCAACACTTTGAAGTGCATTTCTGCATTGCATCACTTTCTTAAGAAGTAAAAAGTCTGATCTTTTGGGGAAGGGGGTTTGTTGTTCAAGAGCTCCAAACTTAATCCTGCCCCCAAATAGCAACTCTCTGGAAGCACCCAATGTCTCAGAGGCCTCTACACCCCTGCAGGCTAATCATCCTCGGAATGGCTATGGTGGGCATCTAAGCCCAGCACAGCCATTCCTGAGGCTACTGTGCTCTTTACACAGACTTGGGCCGTTGCACTGCACACCCAGGAGCCCAAACACCCAGCCCAAAGTAGGCCACCCTAGCCAGCCTCCCTCCCTCCCCGCAGAAGAGCAGCAATTAACACCTGTCCAGGAAGGAACTCCTCCTTGTTTGCAAAATGTCAGGCATAGCATCTTTTTGCGGCTGTTGGCACAAACACCAGGGACCAAAATAAGCCTGGAAATGAACCAGACCTGGGGCAGGGGAGGCCAAGAGGGTCTCTCAGGCAGGATCAATTTGAGAAAAAATGGTCCTTGGTCATTGTGATGGAAAGCAGGAGGCAAGTGAGGTGCCTTGACCTTTCCAACAAGTGACCAATGTGTGCCAAGCTTTAAGCCCCAGGGGGTGCTGCTGATAAGCAGAGATTGCATTCAAAGGCCACTTCTCTTTTCCATCCTAACTGGATTTGGGGGGGGGGCAGAGAGACAGAGGGATGGATGCATGTAGCAAGGAACCAAATGAGCTTGCAAGTCCTAGATTTGCCTGCCAATGCTCCTCCGCCGTCCTGGACACACACATGCAGCTGGGCAAAGCAAGGGCCCAGGGATCCCATCCTGGCAGGCTGCCAGCTCCTGCCTTAATTAAAACAAGTCATCCATCCGCTTCCTTTGCTCTCGTGCCGGGAGTCAGATTCTCTCAGTTAACAAGCGTGCCAAAGCTCAACGGCTGGAAGGGCTCCGAATGAGTGGCTTAGCCTGGCCCAACAGCACAAGCAACACAAATGCCTGCTGGGGCAGCAATGGTTTGTTTTGTTTTAAGTGGGGGCACTAACAAAAGCAGTGCATGATTCAGGGAACTGTTTGTGTGATGCAAAAAAGGCAAATACTATTTTAGGCTGCATTGACAGAAGTATAGCTTCCAAATCGTGTGAAGTAATCGTTTCCCTCTATTTAGCACTGGTTAGGCCTCATCTTGAGTAGTGCATCCAGTTCTGGACACCGCACTTTGGGAAGGATGCAGACAAACTGGAACAGGTTCAGAGGGGGGCAATGAAGGTAATCGGAGACTGGAAGTAAAGCCCTATGAGGAGAGACTGAAAGAACTGGGCATGTTTAGCCTGGGGAAGAGAAGACTGAGGGGAGATATGATAGCACTCTTCAAGTACATGAAAGGTTGTCACAACGAGGAGGGCGGGGATCTCTTCTTGGTCGTCCCAGAGTGCAGGACACGGAATAATGGGCTCAAGTTGCAGGAAGCCAGATTTAGAATGAACATCAGGAAAAACTTCCTAACTGTTAGAGCCATATGACAATGGAACCAATGACCTAGGTGGGCTCTCCAATACTGGAGACATTCAAGAGGCAGCTGGACGGTCACCTGTTGGGGATGCTTTAAGCTGGATTCCTGCATGGAGCAGACGGTTGGACTTGATGGCCTTAGAGGTCCCTTCCAACTCTTTGATTCTACGATTCTATGAATTCCTTGCCCTTAAATATTAGGCAGGCACCTTCTCTGTTGCCTTTTCAGCATCCTTCCAACAAGTCTTTTAAGTAGTGGCAAATTCAGAAGTGCAGGGTCCCTTCCTGATTCATGCCACACACCCTCACAGCCATGCCCCCTCAGTTGTTTGCTCTCCGTCATCATCTCCACACTCCTTTCTGCACATGCCTTCTCTCATGACAATAGACATCCCAAGGAGCCAATCAGCATGAAAGGGATGTGTTAGCTACTAAGAAGAGTCTTCTCAGTGGCTGACTCACCTCCTTTCTCTCTGAATGGCTCCAATCAGCAGGAAAGGACAAAGAAGCATGTTTGCAGATTCTTCTAAATGGCCAACACACTCTCCTCTCATGCTGATTGGCTGGTAGGACACTAGAGACATAGGGACCTGCTTGGGACCTTGCTCCCCAGAAAAGTAAGGGGTCTAAGACCCCCCAGGACCCAGGACAACTGCACCCCTCCTTTTAAGCAGAGCTCTTCCCCAGTCTGCATATTTATTAGAATTGTTTTTAAGATGATTCTGTTGTTTATCTCTTGTTGCTTGCTGCCCTGGGTTACTTTTAGGGGGAGGGGTGTGTGATGTCCCTGTATATATAATACTGTAAATATGGTAAGTGCAGGTTTATTAGAGTATATGTGGTAAGTAGACTGAGTGAGAGGGGGGAGTACATGGGTTGGAATGTTGGAGAATGTTGTAAGATGATTGGCTGAGCGCTTGAGTTCCTGAAGGTATAAATGAGAGGATGACAGTGGAGAGGGAGTTCGGTTGGTTCTGAGGGTTGGAGGGTGGATTGGATTAGGTGGGTAGTGAGGCAGGTTATTGATGACTAAGAAACATAAAGAGTAACACATCTTATGAAACCACACGCTTGTTGACAATACCTTTAAGTAATCTTGTTATTCCCTGTGTATATAAATATTTATTGGTTTACCAAAATACCTGATCTTTTGCTGGGCTTTCACAGACCAGGAGGGTGGGCAGGGCATATACCAAGGTTGGGAAACAGTATCAATGGTGGCAGCGGTGAAGAGATAGTATAACATCATCAAGTATCCAGAGCAACCCAGGGCTGTATTCTTTATAGGCACAAAGATACAGGGGGGTTGAGGCTTGCAAGTGCACCCAGACACAAAGTAGCAATAAGCCAGGAGGAGACGAAGGCACAGTCTCAAGGCAATATTGTTTACAGGGAGTGTCTGGTGGTGCTGTCTAGCAGGGGGATCTTGAGAGGTCTTTGCTAGAGCCTGTGAGAGAACCGTTTGAGAGCAGGACCCTGAGGTGGGACCGTGACAAGGTGGTGACCACAGGTGGGAACCTGACAAGGGGATATAAATTTAATAGTAAAAAATAAAAATACATATGCAAACCATCACATACACAGAGAAGACATGGCCTAATCATAACTTCTCAGGGTGCATACATGCAAGTGATTTGCAAGTCCTGCTCTAAATGCAGGAATCACACAATTTTAATGTGACCAGCCGGATATGGGCTCCTCTCAGCTTAAGGGACCATTTAACATAAGAAGGGACCTGATGGATCTGGCCAAAGGGGGCCCATTTGGTCCAGCATCCTGTTCTCTCCGTGGCCAACCAGGTGCCCCACAAAGAAGCCCAGAAGCAAGACCTTGTTATGGAAAGTTGTATAAATGAGCAGAGATCGTCAACGGTCTGTGATGCGTGTGTGCCAGTGTGTGCGTTTACTTAAGTGGCAGGCTTTTACCCTGCATTAGGATCACTGAGACTTAAGACTTAGTAAAATAGGAAAAGCTACTTTATTCATAGAAATACATAGTACTGTAGATAGGAAAGGCATACCTAGTTCTAACTAAGTTGGAGGCGCAGTGCCCAGACGTGGGTTTTGCCCTCATGGCTCAGGAGAGAGAGCAAAGACAAAGATGTCTCCTTTCTCTCGGACAGCTGAAGAAGAGAAAGAAAGAACCGAAGGAGAAGGGGCAGATAAGCTTCCCTGAGCATATCACTTTACAAGGAAGGAAGTCAGTCAGAGCACAGCACAGGTAAAGGAAGGCAAGCCTAGCCATTTCGAGGACCCGGACTCTATCTTCCCTTTGGAACCCAAACAGGAGTTGCTCTTGCCCCACTTCCAACAGACCTCACTTGTGACTCCCGTCCTAGCAAGTGATCCTCTCAAAGGCATACTGCCTCCATCAGCAAAGAGAGAAACATCGCCATCTACATCCACATGAACCTTCCTGGGCCTTGAGCTTGGCATCTGGGACTGCTGTCAGTCAGCTCTGCCATCATCTGTTAACTGAACCAAAGACAGTGCCCTTCTGACTGGTGTCTGTGGCACCCACTCCCCAGAGATTCACCAAGCTTCCCTGCTTTTAAACAAGGGACACATTCGCATCATACATTTAAAGCACTTTTAAACTGCTTTAAGAGCCATGACTTCCCCCCAGAGAATCTTGGGAATTGCTATTTGTTAAGGGTGCTGCGTAATTGATGCTCCGTGAGGGGAAACAACAAGTTCTCAAGAGTCTTTGGGGGAAACCATGGCTGTTAGAGAGTTACAGGAATGCTTTAAAAGTGTGATGTGGATGTGACCATGCTTACGTACTTGATTTGATTGGACTCCTTTTTCAAAATTACCACTGTTTATTGTAATGTTTGTTGAAAGACGTATTTTAACAGTTTTTATAACACTGTATTTATATAGTTTTAATAGTACTTCAAATCACTTTGTGAAATCTTTTTTGCCCTGAAAAGCAGGATACAAAATATTGAAATGAAAACAAGAAAGTGTCATGTGGCACCTCAAAAGCTACCATGTATCATGGCATAAGCTTTAGTAAACTTTGCATGGGATGTATCACGTGTTATTCTGAGCTCCAGGTGTATTATACAGCCATGAGAGTGGCTGTATACTTTAGCCAGCATAGGTTTTTCACATTCCCCCATGTTAAATTGAAAATATCCTCCATGCCATTCTGCTCTTTCCCATAAGCTCATTTCAAAACAAAATATTATAAAACATATAGTCCTGAATCCAGAAACGCTTGCTTAACAACCCTGCATGTTTTCATGGCGATACACAAAACAGTCAGAGAGAATTGAGAGTTCAAAGCGCAAAACAAGAGGAAAAATATCAAGACCCCTGTTGGACTTTTTTCTGTCAGTGGTCTCATAATTTGTTGAAATGAATTAAAAATCAGCCATGTTCACAAAGTACCTGTAATCCTATTACTGATCTTGCCCCATACTCTGAACTTCATCGTCTGCAGTTTAAAAGTTTAAAAAATGCCTGGCTGATTTTTAATTAATTTAAGAAATTTAACACTAGAACCTATGATAGTGCAGACATGCTCAGTGAGAACCAACTGTCAGTGTTCTAAAAGCCAGACTCACAGCTGTTTGGCTTGGCTAATCAGGGGGTCACACCCATGCCAGCCATTGATTCCACTTTAAACAGTTATGGCTTCCCCCAAAGAATCTTGGAAAGTGTAGTTTGCTGAGAGTTGTTAGGAGGCTCCTATTCCCCTGACACAGCTCCAGTGGCCAGAATGGTTTAACAGTCAGTCCTTCTTCTCAGATAATTCTGGTGATTGTAGCTCTGTGAGGGGAATAGGGCATCTCCTAACAATTCTCAGCACCCTTCATAAAATACATTTCCCAGGATTCTTTGGGGGAAGCCATGACTGTTTAAAGTGGAATAAATGTTTGGTGTGGATGTGGCCAGGGACAGCTTTGATTTAAATATGGGTGGGAGGCTACATGTGCCTGCTGTAGAGTAAAATGGTGGGGGAAATCCTGAAAAATAATGATACTGTTAACAACGTTTTTCTTTTGGAAGGAAAGGAAAGGGGCTTCCCCTCTGCCCACCCATGTTACCAAATTTTTCCAAGGTACACAGGAAGTGGATTGGACTGTGAAAGAGCAACCCAAATTGTGTTTGCATTTTGACAAATTTGTAGGGCAGTACAATACCTCAGAGAGGAGGTCAGGTCTCCTGCTCCCCTGGTGCATTCTCTATAGCTGCCCAATTTCCCTGCTTTTTAAAGTTTGATAGAAATATCTGTTGGCTATAGGTATGTTCTTAAATCCAAAGGGTTTTTCCCCCCTATTAGTGAATTATAAATACAGAGCTACACACAGTGGCAGCTTGGTGGCTCCATGTCAGTGGGGCAGTGGAATCTGCTCTGGGTTTCAGTCTGAACTTTCAAAGAGCTCTCCAAGGTGCTTCCACTCCCTCAACTGCCACAGAGCCACCAACTGCTACCACTGCCTAAGCACATGGTTGGGAGGGAACTGTAAACAGAGAAGTCAGAAGGAAATTAAATGCAGAAAGAATACCAAGCACAATGGCCGCTGTTGTTAATGTAGTTACCAACATTAGCACAATAACTAAACTAAACCAACCCAGATATCTCAAAATAGCGTGCAAGCTTTTGAATTCTCTAGAACTCTTCATCCCTGCTGGTGGGTTTCCCAAAAAGGTCATCTGCTTAGCCACTATGAGAACAAAATGCTGAACTAGGTGGGTGTCCTTGGCCAGACGCAACTGCATGGCTCTTCTGCTGGGAACAACAATATCAGGCCTTCATGCTGCCTGATACTAACCCATTTATCCCACAAAATAAAAAAAAGAGTGCTTCACATGCTCCGAGACACCGCAAAGAGATGGAACATAGGCAGCTGCCTTATATAAGAGCACTGGTCCACCAAACTCGCTACCATCTCCACTGGGTTGCTTTCCACTAAGTCCCTCTCAGAGAAGACCCATTGAACTTAAGTTAGTCATGCCTATTACCTTCAATGGATCTAGTCTTGAACTTGTCAAGGATTATCAATACCTTGGCACAGTCATTAACCAAAATGGAGACAATGGTCGAAACAGAAGAAGTCTAGGACTGGGGAGGGCAGCTATGAGAGAACTAGAAAAGGTCCTCAAATGCAAAGATGTATCACTGAACACCAAAGTCAGGATCATTCAGACCATGGTATTCCCGATCTCTATGGATGGATGTGAAAGTTGGACAATGAAAAAGGCGGATAAGAGAAAAATCAACTCATTTGAAATGTGGTGTTGGAGGAGAGCTTTGTGCATACCATGGACTGCGAAAAAGACAAATAATTGGGTGTTAGAACAAATTAAACCAGAACTATCACTAGAAGCTAAAATTATGCAACTGAGGTTATCATACTTTGGACACAAAAAGAGAAGACATGATTCACTAGAAAAGACAATAATGCTGGGAAAAACAGAAGGGAGCAGAAAAAGAGGAAGGCCAAACAAGAGATGGATTGATTCCATCAAGGAAGCCACAGACCTGAACTAACAAGATCTGAACAGGGTGGTCCATGACAGATGCTCTTGGAGGTCACTGATTCATGGGGTCACCAGAAGTCATAACTGACTTGAAAGCACATAACAAACAACAACAAAGTTAGTTGTGCCTATTACCTTCAATGGATCTGCTCTTGAGTAGGACTAGCATTGAATACCATGCTTAGACTGAAAGGGGCCTGTGTCTCTCCAAGTCCTTTCATGGCACTGCTATCCTCTTTAAGCTGGAAAGGTTACATCTAGAACCTGTTGGCCTGCAGAACATGCACACGTTCTCTCTGAGGCTATGTGCAGACCAGAGTTTTAATGGAGGCTGCAGAAATGTGATTTTTCCAAGTGCACTTTTGTGCTTGTCCACACACGAGCACTTTCAGTTGAACTCTGTCTCAATGTTTCATGTCCACAGTAGTGGGCAGTGCCTGCTGGGACGTATTCACAGTGTCTGCTGTTGTCCCTGTCTCCCCCCCCCCTCAGTTAGTACTTCCCCACCCTCCCTCAGTTCCAGAAACCAGAGGTCCATTGTTTACCTGTTGGGTTTTTTAATAGATACATTTTTGAGATACAAGTTTTCCAGCATACCAGACTTGCACAAAGCAGTAGGTTAAAAATAAATAAAACGAAGTGCATTGTGCCCGGCGCCACCCCCAACCAACTGCTGAGTGCCTCACCAACGGAAATAGGAAGTATGGGGAATGGATAGATGGCACCCAGCAAAACATCACCAGACATGCAAAAAGAAACCCCGCCCACACAATGCACTTCAGTGCGCCTACAGTTGGATAACATGCAATGTTATGTTGGGCTTCCCCCCCCCTTACTGCATCATCTATGGATTAGGAAGACCTGAATTAAAAGAAGGGTAAGCATGGGCTGCCAGATGGACAGTGGCGCATGGGCAATGTGAAAAACATGCACTGATGGGGGCGTCAAATCCAGTTTAACCCGCCATGTGTACGCCACTCAGGCCACAGCTGTGACCCGCTGCCGAGTAAGCCTGTTGCAGCAGCCACTTCAGGAAACTTGGTCCTTCCTACAAGCAGTTATTCCCTCCTTAGCAGCTATGACTCAAGATCCTGAAGTGTTGCCGCTTCAGCGGATCTTTTCCAGCTTCTCCCTTGAGCTAAGAAAGGAAGAGTGATTCATACATTGCCATCGGTGGCATAGCAGCGAATTAGCACCCAATACTGTTCCCATTCACCTCAGTAGCCCTAACCAGACTGTCCCGTGGGCCGGCCAAACAATCAATCGTGCAGGAGCAATTGTCTATTCAGCACTGGCTTCGTAAGGCCAGGCACTGGGCTAATCGGAGGTGCCATCATAGCACTTATAAGGTAGCCGGGGTTGGTGCTGAATTCTAAAAAAAAAGGCCCCCCGCCCCGCCCGGCCTATTCTGCACTAAAGAGGCACGTCTATGACCACAACCTTCCTCAACCTGCTGCCCTCCAGATGTTTGGGGCTATGGCTCTCATCAGCCCCAGCCAGCACAGCTGGGAAAAGGCTGTTCTACAAGCAAGGGTGGGGAACATTAGGCCCAGGGCCAAATGCAGCCCCTTCCCCGGCCTCTCTCTCTTGCCCTCTGTACCCTCCCCAGGCCACACTCTTCATGGCTACTGTCCTCGCCCCCAAGAGTTTTTGCCTGCCCTGAATGTCGCCTTGAACTCTGATGACGACTCTTGCTTGTCTGGGTGAAGACTAGAGAAGGGCCTGTGAGAGTGAGTGTGTGTGTGTGTGTGTGCGTGTGTGTGTGTGTGTGCGTGCGCAGAATTAGCACACTGTACAAAGGTAAAGTTTACATTAGTTTGCCCATCCACTTTTGCCTCTGGCCCAACCCACCACTGTTGTATGGTCTACAGAAGTTGCGCAGAAGAGCATATGGCCCTTAGTCTGAAAAAAGCTTTTGAAAAATCAATACAGCGTGCAGGGGTGTAGCCTTAGACCCCTTACTTGTTTGGGAGCAGGGTCCCAACCTCACCAGCATCCTATGAGTCAATCCGTATGAAAGGGGAGTGTGTTAGCCACTTAGAAGAGTCTTCTAACATGCTTCCTTGTCCTTTCCTACTGATTGTAGCAAATCAAAGGAGGTGAGTCAGCCACTGAGAAGACTATACTGAGTATCTAATACATTCCCCTTTCATGCTGATTGGCTCCTAGGGATGTCTGTTGTAAGAGAAGGTATAAACAAGGATCTCATTCTCAAACCAGCAGCAAAAAAAGGGGGGAAGGGGCATGGCTATGATTATCATTAAGGGACCCACATCTCTGAATTTGCCACTACGCTGCTGACAGCATTATACATATTAACAGATGACAATTAGCAATGACTGTCAGTTACCACATACCTATCAGAGCCTTCATTGATTAGCAATCCTCTGCTTTGGGTAAACTGTTCCTTTGGCCTCTTTTGGAGACAAGACCGTAGGCCAGATGGTCTCTTTGCTGGGTCTAACCAAGGCAGCTTTTACGTTGGGACTGTGTCAATTGATCTTTAGGTAAAGGCAATGATAAAGCTGCACACAGAACAGAGTCAGATTTTCTGGAAATTAGGGGCTCTTGCAGACAACCTGTTTCATCCCGATCCCTTTGCAGAGAGATCAGACGACGTTTGCTGTTCAAATGAGCCTTGATTTGTTCACAGGGAGGTTAGATGTTCTTGCATCAAAGCAAATGTGATTCAGTTTCCCCGTCACTTCTCTTATAAGCAAAAAGCCCAATCTTTGGAGGAAGACCTCCCAATAAACTATGATTGCACAACCTGCATTTGCTGGTATGCAGCTGAATCTCGAGATGAAAATAGCGAGTCTGGAAGCGCCCATGGAGGCATCTGACTCTCAAAGGAGATGTTTTGATATAGAAGACAGACCAAATTGCACATATATCCCAGCTGATTTTTGGAGCACAGCTGGTGTGTGTGTGTGTGCTCGCTCCCTGCTAGGCAAGAGAAAACAAGCATGGCCACTGGGTAGTTTTGGCTCTGCAGACAAGGCCAGAGGCTGCAGTGGCTCTGGCTGGTGCACAGAGTGTCCTCCTGGGATTGCTGGCAAGCAGTCAAGTATGCCTGTTCCCCTGGCTACGATGCCGTCACAGCCTCGGAGTAGGACACACTTTAACCTTTCTGCTCTTTCCATGAGTCTGAGAAAGTTGGTTGGGCAGGCCGGCCTCGTCCCCTTCTCAGGGACACTCTATCCCTTGGCTAAATCGAGCCACTCAGTGAGGCAGCTGGTTTCCAAGATTTGGATTGCGATCCGGAGCCCTTACCTGAATCCCAGCTGCTGCTCCGTAACTGGAGTCTGGACAGTCCGGGGAGAACAACTCTGTGATGTAAACAGCTTCTCAGCTCCTGCCGTTGGCACCAGGGACTTCCCCAGTGGGGGTGAAAACACCCGGAACATGCTTTGACTACTCGTAGAGGGTGGGAGAACACTCAGCCTGCGATACAAAGCTCATCCGGCACCTCTGAGGAGGTGCCAAAAGAAGCAACACTATTTACAGCCCACACAATCACTGACTTCAACGTATCATGCTTGCAAGATACTCAGTCTGGAACAAGCACAAGTTTGTTGCTTTGGTATAACCGGTTTTGACACCAGGATGGAACACAGGAAGCTGCCTTATCCCAAATCGGACCATTGGTCTACCTACTTTAGTATTGTCTACACTGACTGGCAGCAGCTCTCTAGGGTTCAAAGGAATCTTTCCCAGCCCTACCTGGAGATGCCAGGGGTTGAACCCGGGACCTTCTGCATGCAAAGCATCTGTTCTAGCAACTGAGCTGCGGTTCTGCCTCAAATGCTAAACAGAGGGGGCGCCCTCTCATAAGTGGGGACAGGCTGGAAATGTAAGGAACTTCCTGTCCTGCTTTTCTACTATCAGTGGTGAAAATTACATAATGCTGTATTAAACAGCAACCCTCCATTCACACAAAAAGATATTATGTGCACAATATATTTGACCATGGACGAAAACAGGCAGCTGATTGGTGTTTCGCTTGGGAGTGCCCAAGTTTGAGCAATAGGGTTCATGCCTTGTATGCAGGTCATCATAGGTTCAAATTCCAATTTTTAAAAAGTAGGACAGGTAGCCGGGCTAGGAAAGGTGCCTTTGAGAGACATTTCATGGACCAATGGTACACCTTGGTGCAATTTGGCTCCATACATGAATATGTTTCAATACTAGAAAGACCTAGATGCAAGATGTACATCTTCCATGCCCCCGCAGCTCATCTCTAAACAGGCTTCATTCGATGCTAAAACAAAATCTCTACACCCTGCATATGCCAGTAGTCTACACTGCGCACAATCATCTTCATTTAAAGCCAACTTGATATTAAACTTTTAGCTATTTAAGACGAAGCATCATGGGGGCTTCTACTATGTAGGTCAAACAACACCGAAAGTATCCATAAACAAGAGCACAGATTTAGTCTTAGGTCTGAAAACTCAAGTTAAGAACATTATTAAGAACAATCGGCTGCACCAACCAGGAGCCGCAAACAGCCACTTGGACCACTAACCCAGGAATTTTCAGTCAGTGGCAGGATACTTGTGGGTGTTGCAAAAAAAGGGGATTTGTTGCAGGAAGCAGCCTTCTACCGCGTGAGACCAATCGGTCCATCTGACTTGGTATTGCTGATCCTGATTGGCAGCAGCTATCAAGATGTTCAGGCAGGGGATTTTCTAAGCCTTACTTAGATCTGCCAGGAACTGAACTTGAGATCTTCTGCATGCAAAGCTACAGTCCACCAAGACTGAAATGGGCCTCAAATTAAACCAAGTTGCTGGATTCATCCATGACTCTATGGGTGAAGCAGGGATGGTGAAGCATTGATTGTTGCAACACCATTAGACCCCAAGGATGGAGTGAGTACAGGCTGGGACTCCCTACTGGAGCCAACTCACAAATGAAGCCCAGCACCATCCCTACAGCCCAGGCGATCAACTCTAAGCTCACCAACTGGGCAAAGGCAAGAGGGGGATGTCAGGAGGAGACATTAACTGGACTAGGCCGCATTTGTAAGGAGGCTGCAGGTCTACTGCCTGGGAAGGTTTTTAAGGATAGGTATCCAAGTGTAAAGGTGAAAGCATGAGTGATATTAATCCACAAAGACAAGCCCACATCCTTGGTATCAAAGCTTTAAGGAAATAGTGCAGTGCCTGCATCTGGCTGGAAGGTTGTCAAGTACAAGAGCAGCTTTTGGGTCCATCTTCATTCTACACTCAAGTTAAGCCTCCAAGGTTTCCCCATCTCTGCGCATCAACATCTCAGTTGCTCCAGCCTCCCCTCGCCTCAAAGAAAGAGGAATCCTGCCCCCCCCCCACAAAAGAGACACACATCAACCTGACTGCATTTCGTGTATGTGCTACGGTACAAGTTTATTTAAAGCAGGGTTCTCAGCCATAACCAGCCATTAAGGCAGAAGGGCGCTGCCCAGGGAAGAAGGAGGAGGAGGTCTTCACTTTGCTATTCGACTCCTAGATATGTTGCTAACAAGGGGAGGATGCTTACAAAGTGTTTTGAGGTTGGGTTTCAGTTAAGGAGACATTGAAAAATGACACTTGGCTTTCCCAAGGCAGAGAGAGAAAACCTCTCCAAGTAGTAACATTTTATTTTTCTCATAAGTAGACAACGTTTTATTGGTATACATACATATAAAGGCTGGTTCAATCTTCTCAAACTGGCTGCTCTAAAATGCAAACAGGCTCTGAAAGTGACTACGGTCAGCAGAGCACCGTATGGTCCTTTGCCACAGGAAATAAAGTTACAATTAAAACCACACAAGAAGAAACAGTCTATGGGGAAAATCCCAGTGGAGGAACAGCCCAAGGGCAAAGAGGCAGCACCCCACTGCTTTTCTTTCTGGCTGCACATCAGCACTGAAATCGGTCTGAAAAGCTGGGAGACTTTGGGACCGTCAGAGGTTGATCGCTGGGCTTGACTTCCACATTCTGGTACTTACGGATGGGATTGGCTTTATGCACCTGGGAAGGAAAAGGAGGGAAGATTCTAACCACAGTGATGAAATGGGAAAGGGCTTTCATCAAGGAACCACCTGGTCCACCCCAAGGAGAAAAAGTCACACGGCTACTTATAAAAGAGTTTGATCATCAGGACCTCAAGCACAGTCATCGGACCAGCAGCAGCAATCCAAGGTCTGAGACACTGAAGTGTTTTCCAGTCCTGCTAGCAGGGGAGAGTGTTCTTGCACTCGGGTCCTGCTTGCGGGCTTCCCCCAGGCACCTGGTTGGCCACTGTGAGAACAGGATGCTGGACTAGATGGACCACTGGCCTGATCCAGCAGGCTCTTCTTATGTTCTTATCCTTTCAGCCAAGAATCTAACTGGATCAAATCTATATCCTGCATACCATTCCCCATATAGCCCTCCCTATTCAGAAGAGTAACTGTCCCTTGATTAAGGGAACTGTGGGCTGCTACTACTGAAACAGCAGCATCACTCTTAAGCTATGGGGCCTGACAGTCCATCCCATCTCCTGCCCCATGGATTTTGTTCCTGTTTTCCCAGTCGTGGGTTCCATTTTGCATTTAAGATCCTGTTTACACCCCTATCTGGGCATATCATCAAGAAATGTGGCAGCCAGAAGTGGACTTCAGCCAGCCACTGAGAAACAAGGGGTGAAGACTCAAAAGGAGAAATAGGACTGTAAGGGAGTGAGGCAGGAGAAGGAGGAACCACAGCTCAGCAAGAGACCTGAGCTCTGTATGCAGAAGGCCCCAGCGTCAGTCAACGCCATCTCTAGCTATGCCAGTGGCCTGACTCTAAGGCAGCTTCATGCGATAGAGGTGGCAATAGCTCGATTACTTCAAAATCTAATTGTCTAGACAACTGAAGCCCCATCTCCCAGCTGCTTAGGGACATTTTGTAGCCCCTCCCATATTGCAACCGAACAGCTTGACCAACAACTGGCAGGAGGGACAAAGACATGGAGACAGTAATTCGTGTATGCCCCAGGACCACAACCCACTCACCCACCCCAGCTCAGTCTGCCCAATACCAAGAGGTGCATGGAGCTACGCTTCCAAACTGTCTGCACCGCCAGTTTGGGTGCAGTGCCAAGTACAAGGGAATGAGAGAAGAGCACTCTCCCAATTCAGGCTCATGTTTGCACCATGGTGAACAGCAGCTAGATCAGGGCCCTCGTCTCCCACAGCCACTCCTTCCAACACTGCCTCTGGGACAGAGGTGGGGAATCTTGTCAGCCCCTGATGGGTAACCCTTCCAGAGGCTGTATTCCAGGGGTGGGGAACCTCCCACCTGGAAAGGATCCGGCCTGTGAAGCCAAAGTGGTTCCCCACATTTGCTACAGTCACATAATCTCCCCCCCCCCGGGCAACACGCACATATACACATTTCACCCTGCTTCATTACACACACCTTCTCCCACCCCTCAGATCATGCTTCTCCCCTGTGAACTGAGAAAAGGGTCTTCAGCACACAGTGTGAAAATGCAGCAAGCTGCTGACAGAGGAAGAGGTCGCTTTCTCTCTCCGTCAGCCACAGACCAGCGAGCCACAGCCCCCCTTCCCACGGCCCCATTGTGCCCTGCCGGCTAAGCGGCAGAACTGGGGGAGAATATCACAGGGACTATGACCTTGGGCATCCCCTCTGGCTGATCTGCAGAAGCAGAGCTGTGGAGAGGGGGCAGGGCCTAGGCTGCAGGCCCCGTTGGGCACATCCTGCCCATGGGCCAGAGGTTTCCCACTCCAGCTTTACCATGTTCAAGTTAAGCAGATTTCAGTATGCTGGGGGAGAGGAGGGGTGTGCACTTGTCCTACCCCCAAGTGTGTTCTAGAAAAAAAACTCAAGGCAAATCTTGACCTGAGACACAGGAAAGATTACAGATACCTTAAAAAAAAAACCAAAAAAGCCCCCAGGAAACTGCTTCATATAGCATCAGCTCCCTGGCCTTTCTATCCCAGTATTGTCAACTCTGGTTAGCAGCAGTTCTCCTGCGCCTCTTCCCCAGACCTGCAACCCAAAGATCTGTTGACCATTGAACTGTACTGTCACTGATTTTAATTTTCCATCAAGTCTGCAAGTTTGGAGAAGTAACACTGTTATGTCTTTGCTGGCTTGAGAGCAGATACTCCAAGGCCAGCCGTTGTCATGGTAACGTGAGATAGCAACTGGGAAAGTTCTAACAGAGTCTGTAAGTTGTGTCTTCTGTATTTTGCCTCTGAACTGAGAGGTTTTCTTCTGTGTCATGTCTTTGAACTGAGAACTTCTCTCCTGGGGGGGGAGCAACTCTACATGTAATCTTAAAGCCTTAAGCCATAATGTCTTGTAGTAAAGACTCTTAACCTGATCTAATGCCTCTGTGATGTTTCTTGCTCAACTTAACTCCAATGTAACATATGCTGTTTCACGCAACAACGCACACACGTCAACAGGGTTATGGGCCCAGATCCACAGCACATTACTCAAGAGTAAGTTGCTGGTCTGAACGGCAGACGGAGTTCCAGAGAGGGCAGCTTGATTGATTGTGCCAGACAGAGATGAGCAGGATGGCTGTAAACCTGTCTGGGGGAGGCTTGCCGATGGAACGACTTAATGAAAAGAATTATGCCAGCTGGAAGCCGAGGATGCGGGCTTTGCTGATAAAAGAGGATTTATGGGACATTATAGATGGACCCCCTCCGGCGGTACTGACCGCGGCCTGGAAGCGTCGAGACCAGAGGGCGCAGGCGTTTATAATCTTGGCTCTATCGGATTCTCAACTGATGTGTGTGAGAGATGAGCCGTCGGCTAAACAGATGTGGGACGCGTTGCAAGATTTGTCCCAGGAATGGCAGCGGAGGCAGAAGGCGCAGAGAGCCGAGCTGATGGAAGCTGTCAGAAGCAAAGAGGCGAAAAGTGCTGAGGAAAAGCAAAGAGCCAAGCTGAAAGAAGAAAGCAGCTGCAGACAGGAAAACAAGCGGGAACAGCAGCGGCTGAAGTCTTGTTATGTCTGCGGGGCTCGTGGGCATCTTCAAAGAGACTGTGCAGTCAAGCATAACTCCAGGGAAGGAGGCTTGAAGCAGGGAAGTGTGAACTTTGTTTGTAAACAGAAGTCTCACGATTTAGGACCTGTTGACTGGCTTCTTGACAGCGGTGCAAGCCATATATTAATCAAAGACAGGAGTTTGTTTTACACTTCAGAAGACGTGCAGGATTTTGGACTTCCGGGAAGGGTGACTTCGCTTGTGCCTGCTTTTGAGACGGGCTCCCGCCGCAGAAGAAGCTTATTCAGATATAAATCAGTCAGAACATTTTTTTTTTTACTGATGAAATTTCTCCCGGGCAGGGAGAAACGTAGAGATCAACCTCAAAAACCTGTTTTTGTTGGGAGGACTGGATTTCATTAATTTATGAGAAAAGGTCCAGCCAGCAATGCCGGACGGACTTCCGAACAAGCTCTATCTGATTAATGCGACACGTTTATCTTTTCTTCAAAGAGAAAACGGACTAACAGGCAAGCACCCTTCTTTCTATTCTTTTTTTTACTTGGTTTAAATTGTTGCAGCAAAAAGAGATTTGTCAAATGAATCAGCTTTAAAGAACTTCTGGGTGAGCTATAACTCTTCTCTGTTATTCACGAAATTAACAGCTTATCTCTGTTTCTATTGCAAAAAGCTGTCCTGGAAGTGCATTCTAAAGATATAAACAGAAGAGGGATTTCTATTCTGAGGAGAAAAAAAATAAAAAATATGAACTTTGGAACATTATATTGTCTGGGACTATTCTCTTTTTGGTCTATTTTATTTTGACGAATCTGCTTCTTCACGACGCCACTGTTTTGATGCTGGGAACTAAATTTGTTTTGTATTCTTGAACATAGAGAGATAAGGCAGGCTGCTCTGTTTATACTGTGATGTCATCAAGCCTGGAATATTAACCCAATTGTTGCTGAAATAAGAAGTGGTTCTTCTTTATTTTTGTTTTGTTTTGTTTTCGTGGTTTTAAAAATGGCAATCAAGAAAGTGGCTGAGAATCTGGAAGTAATTATGTTTCAGAAAATAATGGATGAGATTGAGATAACGAAACAAACCCTGCGACAGGGCAGTAAGGAGCTGAAAATTGAACTGAGCAAAATGACGCAGGAGCTTAAAGAAATAGGGGATCCTGTGAGAGAGGAGAATGAGATCAGAGATGAGAAAAGAAAAAATAAAGGGAAGATACAAGCCCTGGAGATTGGAACAAATGTGGAATTGGAAAAAGATCTGGAGTTTATGGATATTAGAAATAAAATCTACTGTTTGGAATTTAACGTTATCTCTGAAGAAATTAATGAAGATATTAGAGATAAAGTTATCAATGGCTTGGATAATCTTCTGGACTGGAATGACGTGATGGAGCTTGATATAGAGAAAATATATGGAATTAACTGCAGCCATGTGACAATGGAAAAACTCTCAAGAGATGAGCCAGTGCATTTTGTAAAAAAGAAGAACAGAGATATGACTTTACAACAATATTTCAGCAACTTATTCAGAATTGATGGCAAGAAAATATTTGGGATAGAGAAAATTCCCATCAGACTCTTATTATATGACTATGGCTATGACAGCAAGATTATTATGGAATACTGATAATGGAAGATTGGACACTGAAATGACTGGACTTAACAGGACTATTGAAGATGGAAGATGGAATTAATATGGATAATGGAATAATGGCTATTGAAATTATTGGACCTAACAGATTTTGATGAGATGGATTAATCGATATGTTTATTTGGACTATGGTTATGACAATAAGATTATTATTATTATTAACGAGATGGATTAATCGACATGTTTATTTGGAGAAAAATTGATAGATATATTTCTTAAAGAATTGAAACCTCTCTTTGACTTTTTGTGGAAAGAATAAAGTAATGTTTATGAGATTTGATGATTAATTAAGATAACTACTGGAGGAAAGTGATTTTATAATATAATTTAAGAGACAGGATTGTTATATATTGTAGACCTATAACTGATCTGCGACAAATGGGAAGTCAACATTTTATTTTTTTGTTTAATCATTTTTGTTTTGTTTTTTGTCTTTGAATGTTTTATGATTTTGTTTTGTTTGTTTTATGAAAATTTGAATAAAAATTATTGTAAAAAAAAAAAAAGAAGAAGACGTGCAGGATTTTGTGCAACTTGCGGATGGATCGCGGAAGAATGTGGAAGCCCGAGGACTGGTGAGATTTGATAAACTTGGAATACTGTCAGATTGTTTGTTTGTACCAGAATTGGCTCATAACGTATTGTCAGTAAGAAAACTGGTGAGTTGTCAATTTTCAGTCTTGTTTGAGAGGGAAATGTTTTGTGCAAAGAAGAGGCAAAGTTGTCTGTCAGGGTTTCATGACACAAGGGCAGTTTAAAATGACCATGGGTGTGAAGTGTGCTGATACCTTGAGTTTAATGGGGCGGAAAGAGAATGACGGTCAGAGCTGTAAAAAGACAGCTGTTAAAAGCACACAGCCACAGTATTCATGTAATGCAGTCAGGCTGATGCCTGAAAGAGTGCATTGCAGCCGAATTTACAAGCCACAGGGTAAGAGACGTGGCAAACGTGCACCTAGAGCACAACAGAATGCATATTTCAGAGTTTGGTGTCCAGAAACACAGCAATTAATCCTGAGCAGAAGCATTGAAGTCTCAGAAAAGCCTTGGGATCAAAGGGAAACAGTCATTCTTACAGAGTCAAGTGACACACAAGCGCAAACATTTAAACATTTAAACAGATCTTGATATAAAAGTGGAAGGCACACATATTCCACTCAGAGATGCGTTAAATGAGCTCATTTGTGGGAAACGAAGATCGAAGAAACGCAAGGCTGAGGAAATGGAGGATCCTGGGCACGCTGTGCCAAGCACAAGCACAAATGGGGGGGCAGAGAGAGCAGACGCCCTAGTGCCTTTAAGACGTTCTACAAGATCGAATATAGGGAAACCGCCTGAAAAATTTACTGTGGGGGTAATTACCAGTCCTGGAATGCATAAACAGGTTGAAATGGATCCTGAAACGTTATATTTTACTTGTGTTCAACCAAAGTTTGATTGAATAAAGTGTTAGCTAAATGTACAGAGATGTTCTGAACTGTACTGAAATATAGACTGTATTGCAAGATGTATTGTGGAAATGTATTATTGTTATTGTTGTCATGAATTACAGACATGATGGGAAAAAGGGGGAATTGTTGACCATTGAACTGTACTGTCACTGATTTTAATTTTCCATCAAGTCTGCAAGTTTGGAGAAGTAACACTGTTATGTCTTTGCTGGCTTGAGAGCAGATACTCCAAGGCCAGCCGTTGTCATGGTAACGTGAGATAGCAACTGGGAAAGTTCTAACAGAGTCTGTAAGTTGTGTCTTCTGTATTTTGCCTCTGAACTGAGAGGTTTTCTTCTGTGTCATGTCTTTGAACTGAGAACTTCTCTCCTGGGGGGGGGAGCAACTCTACATGTAATCTTAAAGCCTTAAGCCATAATGTCTTGTAGTAAAGACTCTTAACCTGATCTAATGCCTCTGTGATGTTTCTTGCTCAACTTAACTCCAATGTAACGTATGCTGTTTCACGCAACAACGCACACACGTCAACAAGATCCTCAAATCAGATGGCATAGACAGAGCCTGGAAACGGCATACAAAGCAAGACGTCTACCACTGAGCTACGGTCCCTGCTCAGTTGGTTCTAAGACCTCCTGCTTGTCAAGTGCCAGTGACTGACACGTCTGCCCTCCTAGGAAAGGCTGGCGCTGTCGTAGATCTAGCTACTGCTGGCCCTTTGGGCTTTGACAACCAAGGTTCTGTTGGTCAGTGAAGCATGCTGTGAGACTCACAGACAGGGTTTTTAGCAGAGAGAGTGAAACCTGAAGCAGAAGGGTTAAGCTTGAAGAACAGAGCGCCAGTTTTGCCAAGGTCAGTAGCTGGCTGGGAAGTAGATAAGGGAACATCTTGCTGTGTCTTAGTGTGGGGGAAGGCTTCTGGTTAGAGAGAACTGCGTCTAATGTCTTTGCCTAGTAAAGACTCTTACAAGAAACTTGCCTGGCCTGGCTTATTCCTGTTCTATGCTACTCTTGGATTCCATCCTTGTATGATCTCTATCCGCACACGCCAACAGGTTCATGCCCCTTCCACCCCAATGAATCCAGTCAGGGGCTCATTTACCAGGTCTTCTCTGAGCTTGGCCAACTCCGCTCTCTCGCGCTCTTCCTCAACGTGCCTTGCTGCCTCTTGCAGCCGCGCTTTTTCAGCTTCAAGCTCGGCCAGCCGCTTTTCAAACTCCTGCCGCTCTCGGGCACGCCGCTCCGTGGCCAGCTCAAAGGTTTCAGGAGCTATGGAACCAGAAAGGGCCTCTGAGTTTAGAAACGGAAAGGGAACAACATTTTGTGCAGTACGGCGCTAAGTGCCACCCAAAGCTCCCCAATTCAGCAGTACGTAATTCCTATAACAAAATGTCAATTTGCTATCTGCAGAATTTGGTAGCTTCCAGCACTGGAATGCCATAGACTGAAAAAGGGTAGTTTTTCAAAACAAAAGAGCAGCCCTGCTGAATCAAACCTCTGCATCCTCCAGGGGCCAACTAGAATTTCAACTGCAAAACTGAATTTTGCACACAGCCCTGTAGAGCAGTCCTGAGGCTGGCTGCCTTCCCCAGAAGCTTCATTTGCTAGGGGAAATGACAGAGGACGTTATGCGGAGGCCTGGCTGTCCCGCTAATTAGTCTGCTCCTGTGCAGCACTGGACTGGAGAGAGAAGTCAGCTGTGCTTGGCTCTCCACCCACCTGAGAGATAGCCGGTAAGCAGGACTGTGCAACTGCTCCAACTGTGTGAGACCACAGAGACTCCACCTGCCCAAGACATGGTACTGAGACTGCACTGGACGAAGATAGCTATGGGTACTGCCTGCTGAAGTCTGAGAAGGTGGGGAAGGAATGAGGAGGGCTCCAGTTGCTGAGGTTGGGGCCTCCATGCCCTGGAGAGCCTCTGGGCTAGCAGATATGTAGCTATTACCAGTAGTAGTACTAGTACCACTACTATTATATATGTTTCCGAGCTCGATTCAAGGTGCTGGTTTTAACCTATAAAGCCTTACACGGCTTGGGACCACAATACCTGATGGACCGCCTCTCCCGACACGAACCCACCTGTACACTACGCTCAACATCCAAGGCCCTCCTCCGGGTGCCTACTCCGAGGGAAGCTGGGAGTCTGGCAACAAGGGAGAGGGCCTTCTCAGTGGTGGCCCCCAAATTATGGAATCATGTCTCTGATGAGATGCACCTGGTGCCAACACTGTCATCTTTTCGGCACCAGGTCAAGAGTTTCCTCTTCTCCCAGGCATAAATAAAATAAAATATTAGAATTTATTACCCGCTCTTCACCCAGGGGTCCTAGGGAGGGTTACAACAATTTAAAAACACATAATTAAAACAGTTAACAACAACCTAAACAACATCACAGAAAAAAAGGGTGGGTCCTAAAAACACATCTCAGGTGTCGAAGGACAGGGTGAAGAGGTGCGTCTTCAGCATTTGCCGAAGGTTTGGCAACTTAATTGTACAATTCGCCTCAGTAGGGAGGGAGTTCCACAGCTTAGGGGCTGCCCCAGAGAAGGCCCTCTCCCGGGCTACCACCCCCTGAACTTCTGAGGGTGGCAAAACGACCAAAAGGGCCCCCTCTGTTGATCTCAACACCCGAGAGGCTCTGTAGAGAAGGAGGCGGCCTTTCAGATATTTGGGACCTAAGTCGTTTAGGGCTTTAAACACCAATGTGAACACCTTAAATTGAGCCCAGAAACTAACTGGCAACCAATGCAGCTGTTTCAAAACAGGGGTTATATCAGTTCCAAAAGGAACGCCCCCCTGTAATCTGGCTGCTGCATTTTGGGCCAGTTGAAGTTTCTGAGTTACCTTCAAGGGCAGCCCCACGTAGAGTACATTGCAATAATCCAGTCTAGAAGTCACCAGGGCATGGAGCACTGTGGCCAAGTCCTCCCTGTCCCAAAGGGACTGAAGCTGGCGAACCAGCAGGAACTGAAAAAGGCACTCCTAGCCACAGAGGCCACCGGAACCTCCAGTGACAAAGTCAGATCATGGAGCACCCCCAAGCTGCGGACCTGCTCCTTTAACTGGGCTCCGCCTGTATGATTTATGCAGGCCCCAAAGTGAAGGCTTTCCTGGCCCTGAGTTCTCTGGCTCAGCACAGATGACACACAGGCCTGCCAATAACCCTCCTCCCTTTACTCACTTCCGCTTTGCTTTGTGCAGCAGTTTGTGGGAAGCGAAGATCAAGGGTGGCTTCATGGCAGATGAAACACTCCTTGGAGCGGCCGTAAGCCAGGCCTTTTGTCCTCAAGGAACAGAGGAAGGGAGGGAGAAGGCTGGAAGCTGTTGCCAAGATCACAGCTCCCTGCCTGCCACTTACGCCTCTCCTAACTTAGCACTCGGTCAACGGTCCTGTTGCCACACAGCTGTCAAAATGCTGCTGCTCTCACCTGTTGTTCTCGTGGCAGCCGAGAAGGGGCTCTGCCACCCCATCCCCAGGCAGAGAGGCAGGCTAACCTCACAAGAGACCCCACTCGGGGGTTACCTGGACTGGCCCCGGAGGCCGGCTAAGGGAGCCTCACCTGAAAGAGATTTGCTGTCCTTCTTTGGCACAAAGGGCTCCTTATGGACCACAGTGCTGGGCTGAGCCTTGAACACGGCTGCTTCCCTCTGGCGCTTTGCCTCTTCCTTGAGCTGTGCAGAGAGGGAGGCAGTTGGGAAAAAAGACCTACAGAGAGACTCCCCACCGGAGCAACCAAAGGCCATGAGAAAGATGGACAATTCAGCAAAAGCAAGGGACTGTGGCCTAATATCTTCTGGGTTGCATTTGAGGAGTTAGCGTCAGTTTCCTCTTCCGTACCATGCATCAGCTAAGGGCCAGTTGACCTTTTGCACTTGCCATGTATACCCTTTCCCATATGAAAAATGAAATGCAATGCCTTCATGTCAATCCCGACTTATGTTAACCCTACAAATAGGGTTTTCATGGTAAGCGGTATTCCGAGGGGGTTTCCCATTGCCTTCCTCTGAGGCTGAGAGGCAGTGACTGGCCCAAGGTCACCCAGTGCGCTTCGTGGCTGTGTGGAGATTCGAACTCTGGTCTCCCAGGTCGTAGTCCAACACCTTAAGCACTGCACCACACTGGCTCTCTTGCCATATGACAACATGCATTTTAAAAATAACTGAAAACAGTGATGAGGAAGGGAACAGGCCATACACTTCCAAATATTCTTTTCAATGGAGATGTGATGAAAGGCATATGTTTTGTACTTGATTTCCAGTCCCCAGTTAGTGATGTCTACCAAGCATCTATCCCATTTATCAAGAGACTATCCTAATCTTCTGTTCCCCTTCTATAAAAAAAGGCACAGTGATCAATTTCACAGGGTTGTTGCGAGCGCGCCATTACCAAACTCCCAAATAAGAGTGCGTGCTTGAATATTCTTTTGCTGTATGCTAGATGAGATTACTTTTACACAGCTAGCTCCAGGGCTGCAAGGCATTCATGCAACAAGGAGTGATTATATCAGACTGCACAGGTTCTAGGGTGGATTATTTGAGAGTTTGCTAGTAAGTTTCCTAGTGACTTAACAAGGCAGGAGACATTAAGCCCTTAAACTAGATGTGGGAGGCACACAGTGTGTGTCTGGTGAGCATTTTGAGGGAGGTTTTGGCAAGGAGGGCTCTGAATTTGATCAGGTATGCACACATGCTTAGTCCTTACCCTGAAGTTCATCTGTCTGCTTTAAAACAAAACCCACTTCCACAGCTGTTTCCCTCCCTCCAGCCCAACAGTGGTTAACTTGGGGCTTTCCATATCCTGATGGACTACAACTTCCATCAACCCCAACCTATGGGCCATGCTGTATAGGGTGATGGGAGTTGTAGTCCAAGGACATCTGGAACGCCCCAGGTTAGCCACACCTGTTCGAGGAGAACAGAGGGAGGAGAGAGAAGAGGTGAGATCTTGCAATTTTCTCCTCTGTGGGCGAGCAATTTTGATGCTAACACCAAAACTGCCACCAGTCGGCAGCTTCTCACAATCCCATCTTCGTAAGGCCACTCTGCCTGACTAAAATGCTGTCGGAAGAGGCCATCAGGAGTCTTTTATCCCAAACACCAAGGTCAGCCCTCACAGTTGCAGGACTGTGTTGGATGCTGCATCCCATGACAGCCTTGGACTCTCCTCTTCCCAGGATGGAAGGGGAGACTGAGAAATCAGCCAGACGGGCCTCCTCGCCCAGCCAGTCAGAGCCATCTCACCTGCTGCTGCCACATTTCTTGCCTCAGAGCTCCTCGCATGTTGATCGCTAGCTGGAAGGGCTCTGGCTTGGTGGAGCTCTTCACCTTTTTTTCCGGCAGGCTGATGTGATCAAACTGAGGCAGGGGGTGTGCTCTGAACTTTGGCACCTTCAAACAAAACACAGAACAGGGATAAGTAATGCTGCTGGGCTGAAGACTTGGATCACGTTACGTACGTTGAGTGAAAAAAGCCACATGTAAAGCCAAACTCTTAGAAAAAGCTGGAAGAGATCTTGGTGGTCCTGGCCACCTTCCTCCACCTGCTCTTTTAGAGCAGCTTCCCCCAACCTGGTGCCCTCTAGCTGCAGCTAGACTACAGCTTCCATCAGCCTGAGGAGAATTATAGTCTCAAACAGCTGGAGGGCACCAAGTTGCTGGAGGCTATTTTAGAGGTGAGTAGGCCTTCCTTCTCCTCTGGGCCCATCTACCATCTAAAGATAGGCAGACAGCGACTGGGAAGATAGCCTTTTTAGTTGTGGCGCTCTACCGGTGGAAAACTCTCCCCAGGGAGGCTTGCCTGGGGCCAACTCTGATGTCAGTGTGACATTCAGGTGAAAACCTGTTTATCAGTCTGGACATTTCAGCATGAAATGCAAGTTAGCTTTGATTATGTACTTGTTTTGTATTGGTCCCTCTGCCATATTTTCAAGTTTTACTGTTTATTGTGCTTTATTCCTAGATGCTACTGAAAGAAGGAAGAGACATTTTTAAGAGGGTTGTTTCCAGAGAGGGCCAAAAAGTCATTAAGAAAAGGATGAAAGGCAAGGTGACATTGATAAAGTATGGAGAAATGCATGCAGAGGCTCTCTGCTCCCTTCCCATACAGGAAAATCTTCAGAATTGTCAATCATCACTACCCATTTACAGGTGGCCTCTTCTGGCAACGTACCTGTAACATGAAGCCAGCACCTCAGAGGGAGACTGTGACACAATTCCACAGTGTATAATTGGTTTGACCAGATACTCCAACATAAAAGTGGTAGCCAATGGAACAAATCAGGAGATTTAAGGTATTTGTATACCACTTTTCAGGGAAAACTCCAAAAGTGGTTTACTTATAAATATTAATAAGCATGAAGCAAAGCTTTATAGTGAAATAGGATGGACACCTTAACATGGCGAGGGGGGTTGAGACCGTTGAAGAAGCTGAGAGCAATGCCGTCAGGAGTCTCGACCAAGAGGCTAGACTCCTAGCAGGGGCACCCAAGGCGGAATGGTCAAAGCTGAGACACCAGACTAAGATGCATCCAAACGCAGAGGAAGGCAATGGTAAACCACCTCTGAATACCTCTTACCACGAAAACCCTATGAACAGAGTATCCAAAATGCAACACGAGATAGTGCTGGAAGATGAGACCCCCAGGTCAGAAGGCACTCACCGAGCTACTGGGGAAGAACAAAGGACAAGTACGAGTAGCGCTGTGACTAATGACGCAGCTGGGTCAAAGCCGAAAGGAAACCCAGAGGCTGCTGCGCACAGATGCGAAAGGAGAGTCCGGAGTTGTACGATGCACACAATAGGAACATGGAATGTGAGAAGCATGAAGCAGGGAAAGTTAGAAATTGTCAAGCAAGAAATGGAACACATCAATGTTACAATACTTGGTGTGAGCGAACTAAAATGGACCGGAATGGGCCATTTTCAATGAGGCAACTACAAAATATTTTATGCAGGAAATGAGAAATTAAGAAGAAATGGGGTTGCTTTAATAGTGAGAAGTGATGTAGCAAGAGCAATTAGGAGCTACAACGCAAGGTCTGAGCGAGTGATATCAATGAGATTAAATGGGAAACCTATCAACATAACCATCATCCAAGTCTATGCTCCGACGGCAAATGCAGAGGAAGAGGAATTGGAGAGATTTTACACAGAAGCGCAGGAAGAAATTGATCACACACCAAAACAAGATGTGCTGATAATCAGCGGGGACTGGAATGCAAAAGTAGGGAACAGAGAAGAATTAGGAATTGTGGGGAAATGGGGCCTAGGAGACAGAAATGAAGCAGGAGAAAGACTTATTTAATTCTGTGAAGCCAATAATTTGTTTCTTGCAAACACATTTTTGAGCAACCGAAAAGACAACTGTACACATGGACATCACCAAATGGTCAATATAGGAATCAAATTGCTTATATAATTGGTAGCAGAAGATGGAGAAGTTCCACACTTTCTATGAAAACAAGACCAGGAGAAGACTGAGGTACAGATCATGAACTGGTCGTATCGAAAATCAGAGTAAAGCTAAAGAAGACCAACAAAGCAATCATAATGCCAAAATACAATTTAAATAACATTCCAGAAGCATATAAAGATCAAATAAGGAACAGGTTTGAGGCTTTAAACTTAGTTGACAGAGAACCAGAAGAACTATGGAACGAAGTCAAAGACGTTATCAGAGAAGAATGCAAAAAGACAATACCACTAGCTAAAAAGAGAGGAAGACCTAATGGATGTCTGAAGAGACTCTTCAAATGGTTAAAGAGAGAAGGAAAGCAAAAGGAAAAGGAGATAGAAACACAGTCAGAACCCTAAATGCAACAATACAGCAACTGGTACGTAGGGACAAAGAGAACTATTACAATAGTTACTGTATAGAAATAGAAGAGGACAACAAAAAGGGTAGAACAAGAGCCCTGTTCCAAAAGATTAGAGAAATGAAAGGGAAATTTAAACCAAGAGTAGGGATGTTGAATAATCAACAGGGGAACACACTGACTGACCGAGATGAAATAAAAGAAAGACGGAAGCAATACACTGAAGAACTCTATAAAAGAGATGCCAGGATGACACATTCATTCACAGAGGAACCATATGATGAAGAACCAGAAATTTTAGAATGTGAGGTGAAAGCTGCTCTTAAAATACTTGGAAGAAACAAATCACCAGGAATAGACAGCATACCAATAGAGTTGCTACAGGCTACTGAGACTGAATCAGTCCAAATTTTGACTAAAATCTGTCAAGAAATATGGAAAACTAAACAATGGCCCACAGACTGGAAGCGTTCCATATACATCCCACTTCCAAAGAAAGGGGATCCGAGGGAATGCAGTAATTATTGAACTATTGCCTTAATATCCCATGCAAGTAAAGTAATGCTCAGGATTCTACAACAAAGGCTCTTGCCATATATGGAGCGAGAGATGCCAGACGTCCAAGCTGGATTTAGAAAGGGAAGAGGCACCAGAGATCATATCACAAACACACATTGGATAATGGAATGGACCAAGGAATTATAGAAGAAAATCACCCTGCGCTTCATAGATTACAGCAAAGCCCTTGACTGTGTAGATCATGAAAAACTATGGAATGCTTTAAAAGAAATGGGGGTGCCACAGCATCTGATTGTCCTGATGCGCAACCTATACTCTGGACAAGAGGCTACTGTAAGGACAGAATATGGAGAAACTGACTGGTTCCCCATCGGAAAGGGTGTGAGACAGGGTGTATTTTATCACCCTATTTATTTACTCTATATGCAGAACATATCACATGGAAAGCAGGACTGGACCAAGATGAAGGAGGTGTGAAAATTGGAGAGAGAAATATCAATAATTTAAGATATGTAGATGATACCATACTACTAGCAGAAACCAGTAATGATTTGAAACGAATGCTGATGAAAGTTAAAGAGGAAAGCACAAAAGCAGGACTACAGCTGAACGTCAAAAAGATTAAAGTAATGACAAAAGATTTATGCAACTTTACAGTTGACAATGAGGACATTGAACTTGTCAAGGATTATCAATACCTCAACACAGTCATTAACCAAATTGGAGACAATAGTCAAGAAATCAGAAGAAGGCTAGGACTGGGTACGGCAGCTGTGAAAGAACTAGAAAAGGTCCTCAAATGCAAAGATGTATCACTGAACACTAAAGTCAGGATCATTCAGACCATGGTATCCCCGATCTCTATGTATGGATGTGAAAGTTGGACAGTGAAAAAAGCTGGTAAGAGAAAAATAAACTCATTTGAAATGTATTGTTGGAGGAGAGCTGTGTGCATACCATGGACTGTGAAAAAGACAAATAATTGGATGTTAGAACAAATTAAACCAGAACTATCACTAGATGCTAAAATGATGAAACTCAGGTTATCATACTTTGGACACATCATGAGAAGACATGATTCATTAGAAAAGATAATAATGCTTGGAAAAACAGAAGGAAGTAGAAAAAGAGGAAGGCCAAACAAGAGATGGATTGATTCCATAAAGGAAGCCACAGACCTGAACTTACAAGATCTGAACAGGGTGCTTTATAACAGATGCTATTGGAGGTTGCTGATTCATAGGGTAGCAATAAGTCAAAATCGACTTGAAGGCACATAACAACAACAATGACTTCCATTTAGATGTCACAGGGAATGCCTGTGGGATAGGAGCAAACAAGGACTTGGAATCTATGAGCTAACATGAACTTTTTAGAAAAAGGGAAGGGAAAGGATGCTGTGAACTGCAATACTGTAAATAAATAGTTTATAAAGTTTGAGCCTGGGCTGATACCGGTAACTCCTAATGCAAGGTAACTTACAGCTTGGCACTTACTTATCTCCTTTTGTTTTGAGTTCACCAGCCAAGCAGCTTGAAGAGTGGAGGAACAAAAAGCCAACCATTTGCCTACAATTTGGATGAGTCCTTGGTTGCTAGTTCATTTCCAGGCCCAATTTAAGGTGCTCATTCATGTTGGTGTTTAAAGCCGTAAACAAGTTAGGTCTGAATATCTGAAAGGCCGCCTCCTTCCCTACAGATCCTCTCAGGTGTTGAAATCGGTAGAGGGGGCCCTTTAGGCCGTTCCTCCGCCATCAGAAGCTTGTGGTGGTGGTAGCCCAGGAGAGGGCATTCTCTGTGGTGGCCCCTAAGTTGCAGAACTCCCTCCCCACTGAGGTGCGCCTGGCAACTTAGCTGTACAGTTTTCTGAGAACGCTGAAGACGCACCTCTTTACCCTGGCCTTTGACATCTGAAATATATATTTATAGGACCCACCCTATTTTTTGTGATGTGGTTTTAGGTTGTTTTTAATGATGTATTTTAAACCTTTAAGGGACCTTTGGGTGAAGGGCGGGGAATAAATTTAAACAACTTTAGCACTTGGTTCTACTGTAGGCATTGTGTGCACAAAATAAATGAGTCTCCCCAATGAACCCTGGACAAGCATCTCTAGCCTTCCCTTTCCCAAATTGAGAGAGACACTTTTAGAAGCTTGGTCACAAACGTGATCCGTTGTAGCAGGGCTAGGGAGCCTGTGACTCTCCAGGCACTGCTGGACTCCAACCCCCATAATCCCTTGTCCTTGGCCATGCTGGCTGGGACCGATGGAAGGTGGAGTCCAGCAGCATCTGGAGGGCCACAGGTTTATAACCTGAGTTATAAAGTTATGAAAATATAACCAGCACCCAGAGCCCAGAGAACAGCCAACATCTGCCCCTTTCCTCTGTGGCCCGTTGCACTGAGAATTGTGCAAGGACCCACCTCTGCTTTTGGGCAGCAGAGCCTGGAGGTGGGGATGGCCTCTCTCCCAACCAGACAAGGGCTTCCCCAAACCAGAAGCCTTTTCTTTGCACCTACCTCTTCCTTCTGCAGCTCTTCGATTTTGCTCTCTTTCTGGAGAAGCCTCTCCTTCTCCCGTGTGTCAAAGGAAAAAGGGCACATCTCCACTTGCCTAGGCTCTGCAGGCTTAGGCTTAAAAGGCACCCCAAAGTGTGGCATTGGCTTGGCTTTCACAGGCACCACCGCCTCCTCTTCCTGCAAAGATGAACAGCGTCAGAAGTGTACTAGGAAAGGCGGGCAAAGAAAGACGCCTGCAACCTCCACTCCACGCGAAAGAGGCTTGGAGAGGGAAGAACGGTTTTCACCTCGGGAAGGCTCACTGTGGCACGTCCAGGAAGCCTAAGAACTCGGGTTCAAAACGGGACTATGTAAAAATCACTCCGTCACCAGGATATTTACCACCTAGCTGACTCAGCTGATGATCCAGAATTGGCTGCTATGAATCCAAAGAACTGCTTAGGAAGCAAAGCTGCTCACACTTAAACCCTAACCCGGGTGTTACACCCTGGCCGGCTACAGCAGTGAAGCCTCACCAGGGGTCCCCAGCTAGCATGCACAACAGAAATAAGAGTCACCTTCGCTTTCACCTCTTCTTTACACAGCACAGCAACTTTGGTCTTCAGGACAAAGGCAGGGGACTGGGGAACTGTGATAGGAAGCAGCTTTTTCTCTGGAACACCCTGCAGGAACAAAACAGCAAGTTGTGGCACAGTCACCCAGTGAGTCAGGGAATGTGCAGACGACACCAGAAGGGCTACAACAAATTCCTTTACTCAATCTTATACCAAGACAAATCAAGTTTCTGGTGGGAACCCAATGAAAATGTAACAGTTTCACCTGAAGGCCAGACCTGACAGACACCTTAGGTATTGATGCCTTGCACAAAATTCTTGTCTTTTCCCAGCCCAAATCTCAACCAAGAGATTCCTTGCCTTTGGCCTTAGCCAGATGCTGACCATCTCCTGGTCAGTTTTGCCCTAAGGGTTAGTTTAACCTAGAAGTGATTCACCTTTTTTGCCTGAGGGTCAACCCTCCAAGGGCTCCATGCCAGTGGTACGTGTGGCCAAAGTGAAGGGCTCCTATCAGGCACACTGTAGCAGCAGATTTCCTGCATTGGCAGAGGGTGGGACTAGATGACCACACAGACCTCTTCCAACTCTACTACTGTAGCCTCAGAACACAGTTGGAAGACTGCTACAACAGAGGACAAAGGAAATTATATTTCTGTAATTCTCTTACTCCAAGCATTGAGTAAGTTTTCTTTGCAGAATCAGCCTGGTTCTGCCCCAACGGAAGCCTATTTTCCTAGCCAGCAGAAAGACACAAGCCGCAAAACTTACCACCACATCCTCAAGGATCCTGGTCGGGCACGGCCTTGAATGGAACTGGAAGTGGTCCTCCTCCTCTTGCGGCTTCTTGCCCTCCCGCTCCTGGATGCGTTTTTCTATTTCAAAGTCAAAGCCGACCGGCTTGGTGGGCTCCTTCACTGGAGGCTTCTTGGGTAATATTGGCCCCCCCTCCAGGATCCGGGGGTTAAGTTCTTGAGCTTTAAACTTGTACCTGTTGAAAAATGAGGCAAATGACGAGATTCTCCAACGTGAAACAAAAAAGGCTGACCTCCGAGCCTTGACACTGAGAGCTTCGATCCATCCAAGCTCTAACTGAGCTGAAATCACCCCACATGGTTAGTTTGGCAGAGAGGCCCCCAAGTGAACAGCCCTCCATTGTCATGACAGGAGACTTCAAAGCTATGGCTCCATGTCTGCAATTTGACATTTCTGAGTGCAGAAACGACGAAGTAATCCTGAGGGTTCCTCCTGTCTACTAGGTGGGTGAGCAGACAGGATTGCGTTAACGTCTCCTCCCACTCAGAGTCGACCAGTTGTAACAGGGATGAACAAAGCTATCCTATCCCCACATCAAGCCACTGGCCCATCTGACCCTGCACTGGCAAGGCTTATTTGCAGCAGCGATCCAGAGTGTCTCCCGGCTCTGTTTCCAGAGATCCTTAACCAGAGACGTCACCTATTAAACCCGGCAAGGTGTTTTCAGCAACTAAAGCTATGGACCTCCCCCTTCCAGAGAGAAGTTCCCTCCCAGTTTTGTAGATAACACTTGATACAAATCAACAGATCACCATGGAACAGGGACAGGTAAAATGGACAAGCCAGCCCCTCCTCCAAATCAAGGAAGCCCTGTGAAGGCTTTGCCACAGCCTCACAACGATGCCTTCCCTGCCATCCCTCACCCCCAGGAGCTTTCGCCTACTTTCCTATCAACTAGGCAGAACGGGGCTCCAACATTCAGCCAGCTTCCCTATTTAGTGGCAGATGAGCAAGTTGGCCCCGCTGGACTCTAAGAGAATCCCAAAGCAGTCAGGACTCCTGTAGCTCATGCCTGGTCAAGGATGGCTGCATGGAGGGGCACTCTGTGCCCACGCCAAGCACAGAACCGGGCACAGGTCAAGCATCCCAAAGGAAGGAGACTTTGGCTCTTTATTATTATTGTTAGATTTATATCCCACCCTTCATCCCAGCAGGAGCCCAGGGCGGCAAACAAAAGCACTAAAAACATTAAAACATCATAAAAACAAACTTTAAAACACACCAAAACAAAACATCTTCCAAAATGTTACTTAAAAAAAGCTATGAAAACATCTTCTAAGATTAAAAACCTTTTAAAAAAGAAAGTTTAAGAAAATATTAAAAAGCAATTCCAACACAGATGCAGACTGGGATAGGTCTCAACTTAAAAGGCTTGTTGAAAGGCTCTTGTGATTAAAGCATTTCCACCCCTCTTATCCCTTTCCTTGCCACAAACGTTTCAAGCCTGAGCAGCAGAACCACACCGAGTTTGATGGACACACAACTCTGCTACTTGGATTCTACACCAAGAAATTCAGCCAGGGGAATTTCTTTTCAGACGCGGCCTTTGGGCAAAGACTTTGGCACTTGCTTACTGTTGAATCCTTGTGATCTCCTCAGCCTCCAGCTCAGCAGTGCTCTTGCACGTGATAGATCTCAAGCGGGTCTTCGTTTCAAGGTGGGGGGTCAGGGGGTTGGTCACCTTCAATGGCCTGGTTTGAGCTATGCCTACAAAGAGGCAAAAAAGGTCACAGACAAAAGCATGGCATGCAGATCCTTAAACAGAGTCAATAGCATACAAGCCTATCTTTTTTATTTAAAAGTAAAGTAAGGGGTCACGTAGCTAGCTCTCATCATTGCAAAGCAGGAATCTTCAAAAACTTCGGAAATAGAAAACATGGAAGTGGGTATGATGGTGGTCCTGATGTAGACAACCTTCCCTAGAGCCATCCACTGTTCCCCTCTTGTATTTCCCCAATATATGTATGTCTTGTGCCCTAGCCTTCCCTCTCCCCCCCCCAAAGTGAGTGATGACATACGTCTAAATCTTGCAAATTAACAGAATGTACTCCAGTGAAGTAACTGGATTTTTAGAGCAACATTTTTTTTAGCAGAGATTTGCAAATAAGCTCCAACCTTCTTCCTTTGACTGTCTAGTTCCCTGAGAAGTGCACACTGGAAAAATAGCTCACCTAATCTCAATGTAATTTACTGTGGTTCTCTATTCGGGGGGGGGGGAGAGATACCTCTGTTCGACAGGCTCCAGGATGCAGAGAGCAAGTGTGGATAATTGCACCCAGCCAGTGTGATCCACCTAAAAGGGACTGAGCTCCGTCCACAACGGGACCCCTGAGCCAAGTCATTACCTTCCTCAGCCTTCCTGCTCCTCAGATGGTACCGTGGGGGAGTGCGTCGCTGGAAGTTTTGAACCATCTGCGCCAATGACATATATTCCGAGGAAACTTCTTCAATCTTCCTCTTGTTGCCCTGGGACAGGTTAAAGGGCTTTGGGATTGTGGGTCCCTTCGCCACTCTGGCCTACAAGGAAACATGGCCGGTTGATCAACAACAAGTTCTTCTAAATACAGCACAGGTCCTGCACGAGCACAAGACTTGCCAGCCTCCGCTGAAGGAAACAGCATCCCTTGTTGCAAGACCAGAAAAAGACAGTATGCCCACTGGGCATTACCACATCAGCTGCTGGCAAAATTTACTTGGCCTGCAAGACTATTTGATCCTAAAGCACTTTAGCGCAGCGCAAGGCCCCGACACCTCCTCAAGAGAAGATTTGGCTGTTCCCCTGTGAACAGGCTGGAGGGTAATTACCTGCTTCAGCAGCAGGTGAGGTCTGCACGCATACATTTTAAAGACCCCCTCTTCCTTTTTAAAGCAAACAATCCAAAAGTACAAGTTCACAGACATAGCTACGAAAAAGGCCAAATTGGAAGCCTCTTTAACTTAGCCTAAGGGAGGGACCCTACAGAATGTCTTGATTTGAGAGACTTTGAGCAGGGGGTTGGACTTGATGGCCTTATAGGCCCCTTCCAACTCTACTATTCTGTGATTCTATGGTCTAGGCCAATCCACGTGCATAGATTAAGCTGCATACACGAGAAAGTGTTACAGGTCCATGTCAAGATGCACAAGTTGAAGCCCCCCCAAAAGACGGCAATCTCACCATCTGCCTCCATTTTTAAATTGGCATCTTTTTTGCCCTTTATAGAAGGGTTTCTCTCCTCTCACCGGAGATGGTGGGTGTTTCCTCAAGGCTGCTGTGAAATCCACCTCCTTGTACTCTGTGCGTGGCTGGTTTTCTCCATGCTGCTTAATCCTCTCAGATGTGTAGAAGTTGAAATCGACTGGCTTGGTTGTATGGCTCTCCGTCTTCTTGAAAGGCTGCCCTGATGGGGACGAAAAGGGGCTTTGAGATTTAACGTGAAGCATCCCATTCAGGATGTGCACATCCAGCCGTTAGGCGGGACAGACACTGTGTAGGAGGCAGAGCAACCAATGTGAACGTTACCTTTGTACAGTCAGCTAGTTTCTATACACACACCGCCTATATCCTCCATCCATGCAAACACGAGTCACGGCCAGAGTTTAAGGACGCATTCCAGCCAGACAAAAAAACATTCCGAGTGTAAAAGCAGAGCAAGTGACCGGTGCCTCCTCAGGAGAGTTCAGAAGGCCACACAGAGAGGCCCGGAGGGCCGCATTCGCCCCCTGGGCCTGAGGTTTCCCAGCCCTACTTCATGACACCAACGCCGTTTTCCTTTCCCTTTATTTTGTTCATGTTATGCTGTTTTTAGCTTTCACTCCTCCAGTGTGGTTATTTAGTGATTTACCTGCTACAATACCTGATTTTATTGTTAATTTCTTTCCTGGTAAGCTGCCCTGGAAGCACATGTATTGAAGGAAAGGATTTAAAGGAAATAATGGTATCCTGGGCAGCATTGTGTGGGAAGGTGAGAAACAAATTCAAACAATAAATAGAAACACAAACATTATGAGTGCAGAAGAGCTGTCAGCCACCTCTGCACGTTATTTCCGAGCTCACCTGGTCCAGCAATGGCCACTTTCAGAGAGTCCTCATTCCTCCTGCGCAGCTCAGCCACCTCTTGCTGCAACTGCTGCATTTTCTCTACCTCCAGCTCCTCTGTGGACTTGCCCTTGGTAGACGGATTCATCTGCCTGAAAAATGAAGGACACCGGTTCCTTTCAGAAAAGAGAGAGGCACAGACACAGCAGCATCTATGGCCCCATCTACACTCTACATTTAAAGCGGTGTTTTACCACGTGAAACAGTCATGGCTTCCCCCAAAGAATCCTGGGAAGTGTAGCTTGTTAAGGGTGCGGAGAGATGTCAGGTGACCCCTATTCCCTTCACAGAGCTACAGGTCCCAGAGTGGTTGAACAAAGAATCCTCCTTGCCCAGGGAACCCTACGCAAAGCATAATTTGCAGTTGCAACCAGGGCAAGGGTCCACGTTTGCACGTTAGGCAATTGAAATCAAAAGACCTGCTAACTGGTTTTTCATTTCTTTTTTTAATATTGGTTTTTATATTATATTATCTTTCTCTTTCTTCAGAGAAAGAGTTTGAGATACCAGACAACTGTGAGCCACACCAGTATAGCTAGATCCCCTTCCCTGCATGCAGAGCCTCCATGCTGACTGAAGCCAGAGTTTTCCATTGGGTGGGCGAAGATCATCACGTCTTGTAACAAAAAGGTCAGGCCACACCAAGCTACATGATTTGGTGTTACAGGGGTGAAGGGCACTTTGGCCTTCACTCGCGAGATGTTTATTTATTTATTTTTATTATTTGATTTATATCCCGCCCTTCCTCCCAGCAGGAGACCAGGGCGGCAAACGGAAACGTTAAAAACACTTTAAAACATCATAAAAACAGACCTTAAAATACATTAAAACAAAACAACGTTAAAAACATTTTTTTAAAAAAAGCCTTCAAAACATCTTTAAAAAAGGGTTAAAAACATTATTAAGAAAAAACATATTAACAAGCAATTCTAACACAGAGATGTTCCTGTTCAAGGAAATTTCACCCAGTGTCTCCCAATCACTAGCCCTGGAGGACAAGGAAGATGATCAGGATCAGGCCCACTAGCCTCCAAGGACCACCACGACCCCTCTCAAGTGCAAGATGTTTCCTCGCTGTCACCACCGTACACACAGATGGCCCCAATCCACCAGTGCTCAAAGGCAATCCAGAAAGGTAGCCTTACCTCACTACCCGGGAAGGAGCACAAGGCCTAGATTTCTTGGGAGGTCTGACAGAGCTGCAGAAGGAACAGCACAAGACTGTTCAGAGTTCCTCAGTGGGCTCCTGTTAGCATGAGCACCCTCGCATCCCAACGGTGCCTCTCGCTTGTTTAGAAAGGGGAACAGGTTTGGCGCACAATCTGCTGGGCAGATTCTTCTGTGCAACCCCCACTGAGATGAAGAGGAGCATGATTTTTTAAAACACCCGTTGACAACATGGCTCCCCACCCAATGTTTTGGACTTCACCTCCCATCAGCCCCACTCAGCATGGCCAACAGTCAAGGACGGTGGCAGCTGTAGTCCAAACCATCTCGAGGGCACCAGGTTATTTTAGGAGATTATAGCCATGCTGGGGCATTTAAGGAATCCCTCTCTCTGGATTGCACCCCCTGCCTACACCAGCAGCACTAGATTCCTGTAGCCAAGGCAGGATATTTTGGCCCTCCCTTCACCAACTAAACTCTGCAATCTGAAGAGGCAAACTTGGGCTACTGTAGTTGTATCCAGCATAATCTAAATTCCAAGAATTTTCAGGGGGGTCCTCAAGTCCCCCAAGCAACGGAAAGTTTACGGGAAAGACGAGATGGGAGACTAGATGGCCAGCAGGGAAGAAATTAGGGGACTGGCCAGGCAGGGGAAGACTGAAGACTGACCCTTCAGACAGGTCAGTTTTCTTCAGACTCTAAATCTTGTCTAGACATTGCCAGCTCCTCCCCATAACTGTGACAGACACAAAAAGTTAAAACTGGGCCAGTGTTGTCCACACCAAAGAAACCCAAAGTTTTTCTCCATTTGCAGAATTCAGCTTATAGATGGGCATAATTTCTTCTGCATAAGGAAGGGGCACATAAAACATTGAAGCTCTGTCCACAATAATAGAAGCTTTATTCAGTAATCCAGCTTGCTTCTGAAGATTCAGGACCCTGCCGGCACGGCTTAGGAAGTTGCTTTAAAACAGGGATGGGGAACCTGTGGCTCTCCAGATGTTGCTGGAATACAAGTTCCATCAGCCCCAGCAAGCTTGGCTAATGGTCAGGGATGATGGGAGCCCAGCAACATCTGGAGGGCCACAGATTTCCCCATTTCTGCTTTAACAAATAAAAATGAGATCTGGATCACCACTTGGGTGGAATCGCAGCACACGTCAAGTCCCAACACCAAACCTACATCCTTGAGCAGCTCTTCTTGTGTCAACAAAGCCTGTGCATTTGGTAATTTTATTCCTGGTGGCCTTTGGCTTAGAGCAGATGTCTCTTAAACACACAAGCTTCGTACGAGAAGAGGGCCTGACATAGGTGGCGTGAGGCCCACCAGCTAATTCAGATGCAAGAGCAACCCACTCCTCTGTGCTCCTTCCCTCTCCCCCAGCAACCTGCCAGACCTACACTCTCTGTTTCTTCAGAGGCGGTGGCTCCTCCTTGCTGGCCAGGGCAGCAGCACTGCGCTCAGCCTGGCTCTTGGCAGCAATTCTTCTCTGAGCGCTCTTCCGCTGTGCCGAAAGCCGTCTTGCCACCCTACAGGGGAGGGGAAAAAAGGAAAGGCCGGTCTACTCTAAAGCCACTGGATGGAGTGACAGAGTGCCTGAAAGCTGACAAAGACTACAGAAATATGGAGCCACTCTGATCCAACAGGTAAAGACAGAGGATAGTGACATTAAAACCAGAACACTGAGATTATTTTGCATGGGATACTGCTTACCTCTTTGAGGCAAGGAAGCATGATGTGTTCAAGCACCCAGCAAGGGCGGAAATAGTGATCTGGGAAATAGCTCAGTTAGCCCATTTTTACCATATTCATAATATCTAATTTTATCCATTTTGGTTTGAAATGCTACATAAAATAGACCTGCCTAGACGTGGTCATGCTGGTAACAGACTCATTTTTGTAGAGCAGCTACTGAATAATTAACGGATCTCTTTGCAAGAAGAGATCTCATAGGACAGTCTTCCCTTCTCCGCCGCTGACCCAGACCCTCCCTCTCATGCTGAGTTTTGAGGAAGTAATGGGGGGAAATCCAGTTGGTGTCCTTAAGTGTTCAGTGCTGAACTGGATCGTGGAAAGATGCACCCACATACACACAAGAACACCTTTGCTCACTTGTATTAAGACAATTGGCTGTGTTCTCAAGGGCAATCCTGTTGCAGAATCTTTGAGTACAGTACAATAGACGTGCTGGAGATTCTTGGCAGACATGAGGACTAGAAGCCTACTTATTTTATGAATTTACTACATTGGCTAGTCTAAGCCAACTTTAGATGCACCTGAGCAGGAAGGGCTCAGCATCTGTTTTATTTCCACATTCAGATCATTTTGCAGCTTCCCAGAACTGCAGGCCCGGAAGTTAGCTTAAAAGACACAAAGGGGGTCATAAGCCAGGTCGAAACACTCCGCACGCCATTTCTTGAGAAAACAGAGGGAAGCATGTGTGGGAGCATCGAGATGTCAGGCAGCCACAGTCTAGGTCAATGCTGGCAAGCTGTGTCAGCACCAAGTCCCAGGGGAAAGTTGACCCACTTTGAGATTAGCCTTCTTACCTCCCGGGGGCCCTTGCAGGAGCAGCTGCCGTCTCATTTGATGTACTGCACCACTCTGCCACAGAGCCAACCACATTTGATGGCACCCCGTTTGCCAGGTTCATCACATTTTCACTGTCGTTCTCAACTAAGGCAAAGGAGAAATATGAGCCATATTTATTTTTCAAAATTTACATCTCATGTTCTTCTCTCCAAGGGCTCAAGCCAGCGAAGAGTTTATGCAACAAAACAAGAAAAACCATACAGGACTAGCTCTGACCCCCACCTGGAAAAGGGGGGGGGGCTGCTGCAGGATAGGATTCTACCAACAGATGCAGAGAGGCTTGAGCTTGTCATCAGCAGTTGAGGTCACAAGGGAAGGAGATTAAAAAGCATCATAGCTCTGAGCTGCCAGCGCGGAAGAAAAAGAAATGAACAGGGAAAAAGAGCCTCTGGTAGTTTGTGTCGTTGGGGTTGTAGTTCATCTGACTGCTTTATATTTGGGACCCAGCAGTGTCCTTGCACAGCTTCTGCACCCTGCTTGATGCATCCAGGATGGTCATGGGCCACCGTTAATACCCCCCTCGCCCAAAAGGGGCATTAAACCCTAGCCTACAATCAACATGTTCATGTTAACATGCCTCACTAGGTGCTGGAACTTGTACTTTTTAACTTATTCAGAAGTTATCTAAGTCAGTGGCAAGTTAAGAAGGTAGCCCAGTTTGCAGTTGGCATCAAATTATTCAGAATGGTGAAAACCCAAGGAGACTACAAAGAGTTCTGACCTCTCTAAATTAGAACAAGGAACAAACGGGCAAATGGAGTTCAGAGCAAGATTAGGAGATATGCACCGGAACAAAGAATCCTCATGTCACACACACATGCAGTAGGAGAACTAAACTTGTTGCAGGTATCTAGGAAATATCAAGGCCATCAAAGACAGCTCCAGGAAGATGTCAACTCAGTTTTCAGCAAGAAGAGAAAAAAAGGGTCAATTCCACAGTATTTTTTATTTATTATATTTCTCCTAGTAGGACCCAAGGGCAGCAGTAGGAGCCCAGTAGAGAATTAAGTGGTTGATATCACACGCCTTTGGACCACATCCTAGGAACTACTTGGCTGTGGAAGAAGTGGGATGTACTTGTGTGTCAATGTTCCCTCATGTAGTCAACTAGCAGAGAGAGAAAGATTTAACTTCACTCTCTCCCTAGGGTGTAACTGAACCCCAGGTCAAATTAAACTTGCTACGAGTTGGATATGGAGGAAGCAGAACAAACCAGAGCTGTCTGTGCCAGTCGCTCTGGTCTTAGTTCTCTTAATCTCTGGCGCTGTCAAGACTCACCTGAGCCAGTTCACAGGCTATCATTGGACTAAGCCCATATACCCCCCCCACCACCATTGCTGCTGCAACATTACAAGAAACTGTTACCCTGAGCTGAACTTACTGGATTTCACCACTGGCGTGACAATGGCACATGGGATGTTTGCCCTTGAAGCTGAGGTTTTCTGCTGGGTGCTTGTTGCCATCTGTCCGCTTGGAGTAGTCAGAAGGGCAGCTTTGACATCTGCAAGAACCAACATCCTCATTAAATTGAATGTGCCTCCCAGTGCTACTGAGGAAGGCTAATTGCTATCCCTGTTGCCAGCTGGTTGGCCTTGTGGCCTTCCCTTCCCCAGTCTGAGAGATAGACAAATATGGTGAAGACCTCTGCAGCATTGCCCAGAGTGCCCTGTTCCTTTTCTATCTATGGGGAAATGGAGCAAAACATGCAACTCAGGGGAGAAAGAAAAAAGGCCAGGTAGGCTCAAGAGCAGTCACGTTTGCTAGCCCTACTTTTGACAAGAGCACAGATTAACCTTCCCCTTCCTCAACCAAGAATTCCCAAAGGTCAAAGTCCTCAGAGGTGGTGTGATGGAAGTGGTTGCTTCTTCCTGATTTGTCTCAAGGTGTCTGGAAGCGTATCAGACAATGGCATAACCCACTGGGTGGAACCAAGAAAAGGGATCCCAGGCGATCCTGCATGGGTGGTTAGAAACCACTGCAGGTTCACAGGATTAGGGAAGTTAGCAATCGAGGGAGCAAGTCCACATCTCTCAGGAGGTTTTTGGCACCCTATATCCTCCCCACCAAGGTGTCCTTGTTGCCTGTGTGGCCTCACAACAGTCTGGATTCAAAATCACAGCCAAGCCACATTTGAGACAAAAAATCCATGACCGGATCGCTCCACAAGTTTCTGTAAACACCAAATAAGTGAAGGGAACTAAATTTGCTCCCTCCACCCCAGGTGCCTGCAGGGCTAGTGATGAGACAAACTTAGACCGGGGAAACTATTAAACCTCACTTTTCCTACCATGGTACCACTCTGAATTCATTTGTAAGCCCCTGTGCCTGTTTGACAAAGGCGCTCTCTCTCGCCTGCTCACACACAAACACCCAAAGATCAGATCATGATCTCTCAACTTGGGGAGGCCTACAGTGACAATATAGCTATTTTAGTTTGGCCTTTCCTCTTTCATCTCACATAGTCCCTACCTGGCTCCTCTTCTCTTTCAGACAACCTTATGCACCTTTAACCTGTTCAAATCTAACAGGTGTCAACTGCTTTTGCCAGATACCTGCATTCAGAAGAAAGTTTTTGCTGAAAGAGGCAAAGCTTTCTCCTGCTCTTATGGTAGATAATGTAGGAGAGAGTGTGTAGAGTTGCTTTTCTGGTGCTCTTACATCTCTTCCTGTACACCAGGGAGAGAGAACCTGCAGACACCTCCCACCATCCTTGACCATTAGCTGTGGTGGCTAGGGCTGATGCGCATTCGAGTCCTACATCATATGGAGGACCACAGGTTCCCACCCCTGCTGTACAACACATTTTCCAGAGAACACGCAGCACCCCAAGCCTGCATTCTTCCCTGGCCAAGCAAGCAACTTGCCCTCCATTGACCAGGACAAGTTCTTCATCCCAACCTGGCAGAACATGCCGATACTCACCAAACCAGGTATCGCCAACTGTCTGGTCCTCATCCATGTCGTTGAAGTTAATGTAATTAACTGGGGCATCATAGGAATATGTTTTCTCAGACATCTTGTCCTCCTCTGCTGGGGCAGGGCCTTTTTCAGCAGTCTTGGAGCAGATCCCTGAAAAAGAAGAAATATAAAGCACTTTTAGCATGGCAAGCAACTTATAACATTAGAAGGAACTTCTTGACAGTAAGGGCAGTTCGGCAATGGAACCGACTGCCTAGGGAGGTGGTGGGATCCCCTTCGCTGGACGTCTTCAAGCAGAGGCTGGACAGCTATCTGCGGGAGATGCTCTAGCTGTGGATTTCCTGCTGTGAGCAGGGGGTTGGACTCGATGGCCTACAAGGCCCCTTCCAACTCTATGATTCTATAAATGCTAGCTTATTTGGCCTCCCAAAGCTGTCCATGAACAGTCGTATTGTCTCTTCATAAACTGGAAACTACAGTCAAAGCCTGCCATGTTGAAAACCAGCCAATGATCCATGGTTGAACCGGGGCTGCAACGTGGCCATAATTCCAGGTCCAAGTACAATGACTAAACTGGAATATATTGTAACCTAAAGCGCTGCAAGATAGAAAACCAAGAAAGAAGGTTGGGCTTCAAGGTATTCTAACACTGGGTAAAAAGGTATTCATCACTTTGGAGACAGGAGAAGATGGACATCACCATAACCTCATAACCCATTTCTACAGCCTTAAAAGGGTCAACCAGGCCTTGCCGTGGTGTTCGAGGAGCCTTCTTCCACCTCGATTCCACAGTGGTTCCTCTGAGGGATAACAATTCCAAGTAGTTTCCGTGTTTAGTATACACTTGTGCAAGGAATACTCTTTCAAGCAACAAGTGGAGAACGCAACCCGCACAGAGCCACAGCTGCCCAACGTGCATTCTCCCTTGTAAAGACACAGGTCAGTAAGGTGAACCACAGTCAATGGCAACATTATATTTTCCAGTCAACACTTGACCCAGCCATGATAATCACAAGGTCCTCCCACGCAGGGAAGTACGGCTGCTTCCAGCCTTACACCCATCCTCATAACAATTTGAGGGCCTTCATAAAGTTTAACTGATTGCAATGTACTTACATCACCCAGAGAATGACACTGCAGGAAGAGGCCCAGCTTGAGCCAGAAGGAATAAAGAGAATTATAGGTGTCAGTAGAGGCCGCATCAAGGAACCAAGAGAAGAACAAGATTTTCCAGCCTAGGAACTTGAGATGTTTTCCAAATCACACCTGGTGCAAAGCAAGCCCAGTAAGAGGCCCTGAGACTCAAGTTACCCACATCACCTTTAGTTGTAGCCTTGCTGTGCACATAGCTTGACCTGATGAGTTAACTTCAAGCTTGTGCAGAGTACCCTTTCTGCAACAAGAGGGGCAACCTCCACGCACCAAAGTTAGGGGGCAGGGCCTTCCAGAATCATAAAGCTGATGCATCTTTTTACGAAGCGGACCCTGTGGGCACACTGCAGTTTGCACACATGCATTAAGATCTGCAGTATATACATCCACGCTGTTGTCCCACCGCATTAACACCCTTCCACAAAAGCAACTGGCTTAACCTAAGGCAAAGAGCATCATGCTTCTCTGAAGGAAGACTTTGCATGCATGGCCTCTTCAGGCAGCTGAAGCCTAGGGGAGGATTACTGCCGGCTTATGTGCTTTTTTGAAAAGCTGGCTTCGCTCATACGTGGGAGGGTTGCCCAGCTATAAATTACAGCACCATTAGCAGGTGCCACACTAATTTATAACCCTTGGCCTCTCCTTGCCAAGGCATGGAGTGCTGCCACATACTAGAGTAGACAGAAGTCTCCGAGCACAGACTGGCTGTAAGAAAAAGAAGAAGGGTCCTGCTGTAAGAAAAAGAGGACCTCCAGATTAGAGAGAAGTCGGTACAAGAGACCAAAATGCCCAAAAAGAAGAAAAAAAGGGGGGGGGATAAAAGTGACAGCCCAAAACCAGAGTTCAGAGAGCTCAAAAGCCTAGCTGGAATCTGCTGATCCGTTCTTAGTCCCCTGAATCAGGATCAAGTTTCTGTCAACACGAACAGTTTTTTTTTTGTTTTTTTAAATTGAAGTGCGTCACTGACGTTCTTTTTCGCCCACTCGGCCCAACAAATTGAGATGCCAAGCAGGAGGAGCGGGCATCACATTTCAGAAATGGTTGGCTGGAAGGCAAGCCCTCTGCTGCCCCAGCCCCTTGCTCTGCAAGAGAGTGACAACGGCTGTTTCATTAGCGGAGCCAGATGGAACTGGAGCAACACATTTACTGGGGGCTCGTGGTGTGTGCTGGAAGCCCATGTAGGAAATCTTCCTCTGGAAGGGTTTGAGTTCCAAGGCATTTCCAGAGCGGGAGGGAAAGGTAGGTCGACCATGTGGGGCAGTTTTAAGCAATGGCCTGCCCATTGGAGGAATCCAGAAGATCAACCCCTTCAGATATCAGGTGTGGCCTGCAATTCGGCCACTAATTTGCATTGGCAGGACTGCTCTAGAAAAAAAGATAGTCACTATGCAAAGTTAGAAGATAAAAGGCTAATGAAAAACAAATTATTCTAATTTGCAGAGGAAAATTTTTGAATTCAAAGTTTTCCAGAAACTGGTTTCAACTCAAGTCATTCATCCAAACTGGCCGCGGTAGTAAGTTCTCATCCCTATAAAAACCTGCAGCCAGAAGATTGTCAGATCCAGAGTCGGGTAGAAAGAATCCAGTGCTCATTGAAGGAAACCAAGTAAAAAAAAAGATGTTGCAGGACAAATGTGTGTCTTGTTACTTCCGTTTAACAGCCCATAACTGAACATGCCCTTCTACATACACCTGCCAACATCAGGCACCAACCTGCACACACACACCAAAGAAAGGCCTTTGGAGTGCAAAAGAGGCATCCAAGAACAAACTTTCCTATTTATGAAGCAGCCTCATCGCAACACAGGAAGCTCCTTATACCAAGTCAGACCATTGGTCCATCTACAGTTGCTCAATATTGTCTACTCTGTAGTACAAAAGTGTACTAAAGGAGGATAAGCAGACTGCAGAGAAGCTACATGAATTTTTTGCATCTCTCTTCACAGTAGAGGATATAGGGCAGATCCCTGAACCTGAACTAACATTTTCAGGAAGGAAGTCTAAGGAACTGAGTCAAATAGTGGTGATGAGAGATGAGGTTATAGACTCAACAGGCAAAATAAAAACTGACAAACCACTGGGTCTGGATAGCATCCATCTGAAGAGTCCTCAAATAATTCAAATGTGAGGTTGCTGATCTTCTAACAAAAATATGTAATTTGTCTCTCAGATCTGCCTCCATACCTGAGGACTGGAAAATGGCCAATGTAGCACCGGTCTTTAAAAAGGGATCCAGGGGAGATCCTGGAAATTACAGGCCATTTAGTATAACATCTGTCCTGGGAAAACTGGTAGAATTATTACAGATAAATTAACCAAGCATATAGAAGAACAAGCCTTGCTGAAGCAGAGCCAACATGGCTTCTGCAAGGGAAAGTCCTGTCTCACTAATCTATTAGAATTCTTTGAGAGTGTCAACAAGCATATAGAGGCGATTCCGTGGACATACACTTTCAAAAAGCTTTCAAGAAGGTACCTCACCAACGACTCCTGAGTAAGCTTAGCAGTCATGGAATAAGAGGAGAGGTCCTCGTGTGGATCAGGCACTGGTTAAGAAACAGTAGGAATAAATGGACAGTGTTCCCAATGGAGGGCTGTAGAAAGTGGAATCCCTGAAAGATTGTGGTTTTTAACTTGTTTGTTCATAAACGACCCGAAGTTAGGAGTGAGCAGTAAGGTGGCCAAGGTCGCTGATGATACTAAATTGTTCAGGGTGTGAAGAGGTTGTGAAGGTTCCGGAAATGACCTCTCTAAGCTGAGTGAATGGGCTGTACAATGGCAAATGCAATTCATTGTGAACAAGTGTAAAAGTATGCATATTGGAGCAAAAGATCTTGCCGGTGTATAAAACTATGGTGTGACCGCATTTGGAATACTGTGTACAGTTCTGATCACCTCACCTCAAAAAGGATATTGTAGAGTTGGAAAAGGTTCAGAAAAGGGCAACCATAGTGATCGAGGGGATGGAGCAACTCAACTATGAGGAAAGGTTGCAGCATTTGGGGCTTTTAAGGTTAGAGAAAAGGTGAGTCAGAGATGACATGATAGCAATGTATAAAATTATACATGGCCTGGAGAAAGTGGATAGAAAAAAGTTTTCCTCCCTCTCTCATAGCACTAGAACTCGTGTACATTCAATGAAGTGGAAAGTTGGAAGATTCAGGACACACAAAAGTACTTCTTCACACAGAGCATAGTTAAACAATGGAATTCTTTCCCACAAGAGGCAGTGATGGCCACCAGCTTGGATTAGACAAATTCATAGAGGATAAAGCTATCAATGGCTACTTGCCACAGTGGCTGTGCTCTGCCACCATAGTCAGTCTGCTTCTGAAAACCAGTTGCCGGAAGCCTCAGGAGGGGAGAGTGCTCTTGCACTCAGGTCCTGCTTGTGAGCTTCCCATAATGGGCATCTGGTTGGCCACTATGAGAACAGGATGCAGGACTAGATGGGCCACTGGCCTGACCCAGCAGGCTCTTCTTATGTTCTTATACACTGACTGGCAGTAGCTCTCCAGGTTTTCAGACTTAGGACTTTCCAAGCTGCACCTGGGGATGCCAGAGATCAACCTTCTTCATGTGCTTGATCACCGAATCTTATATGCCACAAGTTAGAAAGCAAGTGGCTATTTAGATTCCTGACCAGCAACAGATCAGAAGAGCAGCCTACTGGACTCAACCAAATGTCACTAGAAAGCATGCAAGCAAAGCACCTGTCGTGCTAATCAGATTCCCCAAATCCAGGGAAGACAAATATCCAGTGACACCCCCATGGTGCCACCCCTGCCAAGCTGACAAGAAGCCACAACCAACCCTGCAAGGAAGGTAGACTGCCACTACCCCTGCCCTTATTCCAGTCTCGCACTTTGGACCAAGGGGAAATTCAAAGTGCCTGAAAGTAGACTTGTCAGGGATTGCAAGAAACAAGGGCCAAGAGTTACCCTCACTAATTCTGGAGCCTCGGGTCAAATCCCAATTACTCAGTTCTAGGGGCTAGATTTAGGGCCACGTTGTTCCCCAGTGAACACACACAGAGTTAAAAATGAGGTAGCTTTATTAAAATAAGTGCAATTAAATGAGCAGTATAACAGTTCCTTTAACCCAAACACCTCCAAGGGCTAGGCATAATCAACAACCCATACAGAATAGTGAAATCTCAAATCACAGATCTTAAAACAGATCTAAAACAACAACACACTTATAAAGCACAGGAAAGCAGGGAAACCTGACCCCACAGGATTTCTATCCCAGCAGATGCAAGGTCACCATAGATGGGGATAAGACAGGGCAACTAACTGAGGGGAAAACACTTATTTATAAGGAAAAGCATAGCAATGACCAAAAAGCTAGACGGCCAATCAGAGGGCTTTCCGATAATGGAATATTCCCACTCTGGCCTACATGCAGATTCACAGCTCTCCCAGGCCAGCCGCCTTGAGTTGCCAGCTCACAGCTGACAACACAGGTGTCTTCACTCAGGTGTTAACAAGCTCGGCCACCGCTAATAAAACAGCCTAATTTTCCCAGCATTGATATTACCCAGCAATCCATACAAGATGCTGCCCACAATTCTCTAGGGTGCAGCTTTTTGGTTATGTCAAACCCAGGTCATCTTTACAGCACTAACCACACTCACCCAACAGACCTCTCCTCGGTACGCATTGTCCATTGCATTGGGTGAACTTTCTGGTACAGTAGATGGTGCCCCACTGCCAACGTATCAGATCTGCCTCCCTCTCTGCCACCTCGCATCATGACATGGCGTGCACAGAGATACCTGACTGGCCTTACTGAAGTTTGCACCCATATAGATTACAAGCTTTTGTTTTTAAAGTCCTTAACTCTTTCTTCATGGGGCAGGACTATGTCATTTTCTGCACCCTTGCAAGAAATGTCACACAGCAGCAAGGAAGGCATAGCGTGCCTCTTTCCCAGCTAGGTACCACAACAGCCATGCTTGATCACTTCCAACCTTGGGCATAATCCATCCTTCACTGCCACTGCACAGCTTCTGCTTGGACAGCAAAACCAATCCCGGCTGGACAAGCAGAAGCTGTGAAGCCACAGAGAAGGATGGATTACACCCAAGGTTAGAAGCGATCATGTTCTGTCCAGTTCCTCTGCCTCCGCCGCCACCCCAGCGAGGCAGTTCTCTTTGCATCCAAGCCCAGGCTCCTCCAAGGGACTATTGTGCAACACCGGGGCGGAGACCATGAGCAACTTGGGCTACAAATAGAATAAGTTGGCACAGGTGCTGCACTGACCACTTGCCCTATCGCCCATATCCTCAGACAACTTGCAGGCCTCTTGTACCCAAGGGCCCACATTCCTTCACCGTATAAACACTTACAGGTATTCAAGGCTTCCTTCATGCTAAGGAAATCCCAGGATAACTCAAGGATCTTAGCAATGAGTGAAAGGATGTTTGCCTGGCAAGTCACACCAACAGACTTAACTCTTCGCTCATGCCCCAGGTCCTCTTTTCCTTACAGTGTGGTCCTCATGTTGGAAAGCTAATTCCCAGGTGAGGAGGAGGTGGTAAATGTATTTTGGTTTTTATGCTTTCAACTGTAAACATGCAAGATGTCCAGAAATTCTGTTTGAAGCCTGTGGGAATAACAGCTTGAGGGGAGGGAATGGGAAGAGAACAGCAAGAAAGAGATCTGCGATAAAATTAACGTCTATGCACTGTCAGTTGAAGCTTAGGCTTAGACGTCAAGAACACAAGATGCAGGAGGAACCTTAGCACATAAAACAGTCATGTCGGTTATTTTAATGAGGCATGAGTTCTGCAGTTTCTAGTCAGGTCATTTCGAATCTAACAGGAATTGCTGCACCCTCATTATCTATCCCCCCCCTTTTTAACTATCTGCCACCAGGAAGTAAAAAGAAGTTGAAAATATAAAGAAGCCATGGAACAAAAAGGAAAGCGATATTATTTGGTCTTAGAAATAGTATGAGGAGCCAACATTTTAATGCAGAAGCCGGAAACACGTCGAGAATAAAGGGCTTACAGTGAACAACCCAATAATGCAATTGCCATTTCCTCCCAGAATGTTAGTCTCAAAATCTCTAATCTTCCTATATTGTAGAGAGAGTCTCTGTCCTTCTCTTCCCCCTCCCCATGTTTTCCCAGACTATATCTGGCTAACTCCCATTCCCACAGGAATTTGCTGGTGCAGACTGTGACCAGTGTCAGGGCTGCTCCAGGCTCCTTCTGGATGCCTGCAAGGCCACATCCTGCCTCAGCCGCAAAAAAGCTCCTTGTGATGCAGAGCTCAGGGGCCTAACAAACATCTGAGAGGCTCTGCATTGGGACACAGAGATGCGAGCCTTAATTTGCCAGTCAGGAAGTTTTGGTGGATCTGCAATGTTATCCCTCAGCTAATTCTGCTTATTCGCCATGCCTGATGTTGCAACAGATCCATTTGTGGAACGGAGAGAGAGTCAAATGAGAGAGTTAAAAGCTGTGCCAGTATTTCCCAGACTTTTTAGCCACCCCCCTCCCCTGCTACAGCTAGAGATCTGTGTCTCCCTTCCCAGCAACCCAAAAATAAATGCCCCTGACATCGCATGCCCTGTAATTCAGGCCCCACAAGCTCTAGGAGACATCAAGATGGGACAAGTTAAAAATAGGTGTTAAAGGGAGAGCAGAGGATTTGGGGCTGATGCGTTAAACCTGGTGCAAAAGGGAACCAGAAAGCCTCTAACAACACCCAAAAGCTGCTGCTCAGAATGCCAGGCTAACTTTTGCCTCATTGCCCTAAGTTGAGATTTGTATGGCACGTGAAAGAGAGAATCCCTGATCCAATTGTCATAATAAAATCTACTCTGACCAACACCCTGCAGCCAAAACATCAGCTGGAAATTTTAAGGTATAACATTCCTTCCAAGTTGTGTGCTCTTACCTTATTATTATTAGAATTTATTACCCAAATTACCCAAATGTCCCAGGTCGGGTTACAACAATTTAAAAACATGTAATTAAAAGCAACTAAAAACAACCAAAGCAACATCACAGAAGAAAGGGTGGGTCCTAAAAATATATCTTTCAGGTGTCGATGGCAGAGGTGAAGAGGTGCATCTTCAGCATTTGCCAAAGGTTATACAATGATGCACCTCAGTGGGGAGGGAGTTTCACAGCTTAGGAGCTGCCACAGAGAATGCCCTCTCCTGGGCCACCACCCCATGAACCTCCGAGGGTGGCGGAACTACCAAACCTCTGTTGATCTCAACACCCGAGAAGGTCCGTAGGGAAGGAGGTGGTCTTTCAGAAATTTAGGACCTACATCATTTAGGGCTTTAAACACTAGCATGAGCACCTTCAATTGGGCCCGGAAACGACCTGGCAACAATGCAGCTGTTTTAAAATAGGTGCTATATGGGTTCTAAAGGGAACCCTAGCCAGTAATTGGGCTGCTGCATTTTGGACTAATTGAAGTTTCCGAGTTGCCTTCAAGGGCAGCCCCATGTAGAGCACATTGCAATGATCTAGTCGTGAAGTTAGCAGAGCATGGAGCACTGTGACCAAGTCATCTCTGTCCAAAAGGGACTGAAGCTGGAAAAAGGCACTCCTAGCTACTGAGGACACCTGAACCTCCAGGTACAGTGTTGGATCAAGGAGTACCCCCAGGCTGCAGACCTGCTCCTTCAAGGAAAGAGCAACCCCACCCTGAACAGGCTGTCTTCCCACCTCCTGGACATGAGAACTCTGGACACATATCTCTCTTTTCAAGATTCAGCCTTAATTTATTGGCCCACATCCAGTCCATCACTACCTCCAAGCATTGGTTCAATACCTCAACTGCCTCTCCTGATTCAGATGGGATAGAGAGGTAGAGCTGGGTGTCATCTGCACATTGATGGCACCTCACTCCAAATCTTCTGAGGACAGCTCCCAGTGGCTTCATATAGATGTTGAATAGCATGGGGGACAAGATGGAACCCTGCGGAACACCACAGGATAATTCCCATGGTACTGAACAGTAGCCTCCCAGAACTAGTTTTTGGAAGCAGCAGTATAAGCTGAACCACTGAAGCACAGTGCCCTAACCCCCACCTCCCTGAGATATTCCAGAAGGATACTGTGGTGAATAGTATCAAAAGCTGCTGAAAGATCAAGAATGAACAGGGTTGCATTCTCCCTATCTCTCTCCAGACATAAGAAGAACTTGCTGGATCAGGCCAGTGGCCCATCTAGTCCAGCATTCTGTTCTCACAGTGGCCAACCAGGTGCCTGGGGGAAGCCCGCAAGCAGGACCCGAGTGCAAGAACACTCTCCCCTCCTGAGGCTTCCGGCAACTGGTTTTCAGAAGCATGCTGCCTCTGACTAGGGTGGCACAGCACAGCCATCACGGCTAGTAGCCATTGATAGCCCTGTCCTCCATGAATTTGTCTAATCTTCTTTTAAAGCCAGCCAAGCTGGTGGCCATTACTGCATCTTGTAGGAGCAAATTCCATAGTTTAACTATGCGCTGAGTAAAGAAGTACTTCCTTTTGTCTGTCCTGAATCTTCCAACATTCAGCTTCTTTGAATGTCCACGAGTTCCAGTATTATGAGAGAGGGAGAAGAACTTTTCTCTATCCACTTTCTCAATGCCATGCATAATTTTATACACTTCTATCATGTCTCCTCTGACCCGTCTTTTCTCTAAAGTAAACTAAAAAGCCCCAAATGCTGCAACCTTGCCTCGTAAGGGAGTCGCTCCATGACAAATGTCATCAACCAGTTTCAGTGCCATGGCCAGGCCGGAAGCCAGACTGGGACAGATCAAAGTAATCAGTTTCCTCCAAGCATGCTTGAAGCTGGACTGCCACCACCTTCTCAAGCTCCTTTCCCAAGAAGGGGATACAGTAGGGCCCCACTCATATGGTGGGTTAGGTTCCAGACCCCTGCCGAAAAGTGGAACACCGACAATAAAATGGCGCCCGACATCTGAAAAATGCCAAAAAAGTGGAACAAGCACCGTATGAGTGGGACCCTACTGTAATTGAAAACCACCGTATTAGCAGAACACCGAGAAGTGGGGGTCTACTGTGTTTGCCACTGGGCGATAGTTGTTTAACACTTCTGGATCCAGGGAGGTATTCTTAAGGAGGGGACGCACCATCACCTCTTTCAAGGTGGATGGTACCTCCCCCTCCTCCAGCGAGGCACTAATCACTCCCTTGTTCCCATCCTCTTCTCTGAGATGGGTAAAGCCAAGTTTTTAATCAGATGCATTTATGCATTTATTTAGTGATCAAGAATCTCTCAATTTTTAACTTTTTCCCTGCTCTGAGCCTTGACAGTCAAGACAGGCTAGAAGATCTAACTTGTATCATCAGGACAGAAAACCAGGAGAGCTGAACACAGCAAGTGCATCGGCTTTGCTCTGCCACATACTGGACGGAGACAGGAAGAGACAGTGTTCCAAAACTTCCTGGCAATTGGAACAAAATGTTTTGTTAATATACATCATACGCTAGGGGGCATCTTTGCCATCAGAAAAAGTCAGACCCTATTCACTGCTTTGGCTCTGAGCCTGCTGTTTTACAGAGAACTTAATTATATGCATAAAATGGATGAGGCAATAGAGGCACTGACAAAAGAACATGAATCTTTGGAAGCCCGCATAGTCTAGTTATTTGGAACAACTTCTAAATAACATATTATTGCAGATGATATCTCATGTGAAACAGGCCAGAACTTTTAAAATCCTGCTTTGTTATTTCCCATGACTGTGCAATGCCATTGCGCTGGAGAGCAAAGTTTTGCCACCACTGTTCATGGAGCATGTTGGCTCAAACCGCATCCCTTTTTGCCTGAAAGCCATTGGGAACACAACAAGCTACCCAGGACAAATCTAGCTGTAGGTTTCCTACTGACATTCTTGACATTTTGTTTTTGTTGTCGACTACGACTTATGGCGACCCTATGAATCAGCAATCTCCAACAGCATCTGTCGTGAAGCACCCTGTTCAGATCTTGTAAATTCACGTCTGTGGCTTCCTCTATGGAATCAATCCATCTCTCGTTTGGTCTTCCTCTTTTTCTACTCCCTTCTGTTTTTCTCCATTGTTTCTCCCAGTATTATTGTCTTTTCTATTGAATCATGTCTTCCCATGATGTGTCCAAAGTATGATAACCTCAATTTCATCATTTTAGCTTCTAATGGTAGTTCTGGTTTAATTTGTTCTAATACCCAATTATTTGTCTTTTTCGCAGCCCGTGGTATGCGCAAAGCTCTCCTCCAATACCACATTTCAAATGAGTTGATTTTTCTCTTATCCACTTTTTTCACTTCTTGGCATAGACAAGGGAATATTTAATAGAAGGGAAACATGTAATGTGGGGGGGGGAGGGGGGCATACTCTGTAAGAGGATGGAGGAGTGCAAGAGTATCACGCCACCTGCCCAGTAAGTACAGTTCAGCACCACTCCAAGAACACATTTCTACCAATACAACTTGCTACAGTTTTAAGGAGAGATCACGTACTCACTTGCAGTGTTTCAACTTAGTTATACCTACAGCTCCACAGTTCCCTTTCGCATTACAAAAGCAAACAAACACCAAAGCAGGAGCCCTAGACCACAGAAGCAGTTGTGCAAAAAGACCTATAGGGCATAAAGAAGATCATTGACAGATGTATCCTCCACTGATCTGTCTGCTGTTTGTTTTAAACATAAACCAACAAGACCATCATCAATGTATTTCCACCTGCTCTGAGAAAGAATTTGTGATAGACCTATCCTCCAACACCATCAATAATAATAATAATAATAATAATGAATAGTTTGATTTATTACACCACCCTTCAGCACAAGGTTCCATGGTGGGTTACAACAAGTTAAAATACAATATTAAAAACAGATTAAAACAAGTTATAGTCACAAGCAAAATAGATCTCTCAGGTTGAAGAGGTGCATCTTTGGCATACCATGGAAACCAAATGAAGATGCCAGACATACCTCTGTGGGGAGAGAATTCCACAGTTTAGGGGTCAACATAGACAATGTCCTCTCTTGGGCTGCCATCCATCCCAAACATCTGAGGGTGGTGGAATTACCAAGAGGGTCTCCTCTGCTGATCTTAATACCTGATCTTAATACTTTTTCGCGGTCCATGGTATCCGCAAAGCTCTCCTGGAGGGGGAGGGGTATTATAAGGACCACTTATAAGGCCACCCTGGGCTCCTACTGGGAGGAAGGGCGGGATATAAAGACAAATAAGTGGGTGTTAGAACAAATTAAACCAGAACTATCACTAGAAGCTAATATGACAAAGCTGAGGTTATCATACTTTGGACGCATAATGAGAAGACATGATTCACTAGAAAAGACAATAATGCTGGGAAAAACAGAAGGGAGTAGAAAAAGAGGAAGGCCGAACAAGAGATGGATTGATTCCTGAACTTACAAGATCTGAACAGGGTGCTTTATAACAGATGCTCTTGGAGGTCGCTGATTCATAGCGTCGCCATAAGTCGAAATCGACTTGAAGGAACATAACAACAACAATTATTAATTCATTAATTAATATAAACCCGAGGGTCCCCTCAAAACTCCATTGGCGAACCGCACCGAACTGCCCCCGGCGCACCCGCCCATTGGCCCACGGAACTACCTGCAGTCTCCCTCAAGGGTGGTGGTTGCTTTTGGAGGGGAGGGGGGAGGGGAGGAGACCCGGGTACAAAAAGGCCCAGCGGACCACAAGGAAAACAGCCCTCAACCGTTCTCTTCTCTTCTTCCTCTCCCGAGAAAGCCCAGGGCTGCCTCCTGCCCCCGGTAAACGGGGGGAACGGGGGGAACGGGGGGAACGGGGGGAACCCCACCCACCTCCAACTCCCCGTACCTCGCGGACCCTCCGCCTTTCCGCCGCCGCCCCGCCAGCGTCCGCCGTTTGAGAGGAAAAAAATGAAATTCAAACTTCTGCCTCTGTACCAAACTGGCCAATCGACGCCCTTCCTCTGTGCCCTCGAGAGCGCCGATTGGTCAGAAAGCGGGGAAAGGTGGTCCAAGACCAGATTGGACTCCGCCCTCAGCAGCACTCTCCTTCTCCTCCCCCCAGGGCATGTTTCCCCATCGTCCTTTGCTCCCCGAGCCGTGGAGGTTCCTGGGAAGCGTAGTCCCAGAGGAGGAGACTGTACCGTAAAGAAGCCTTAGGTAGGAGGATTGCTCCGGATAAACGACGCGTCCCAGGAAGTGGAGCGCGGGGGAAAACAAGCAAAAAAAAAAAAAAAAGCTAGTCGATAAGAATTTAGTGGGGAAGTGGATTACTTTGCAGGTGTGCAATAAACACGACTAGTGAGACAGAATTATTTGTTTGTTTGCTTATTAAATTTGTGTCCCGCCTTTCCTCCCAGAAGGAGCCCAGGGCGGCAAGCAAAAACACTACATCACTTTAAAATATCTTAAAAACAAAAGATTTCAAAACACATTAAAGCAAAACGTCTTTAAAAACATCTTAAAAACGAACTTTAAAAACACTTTAAAAAGCAATTCCGGCACAGATACAGACTGGGATAAGGCCTCTTATCACCAAGAACTGCTGTTACTTTAAGAAACATTTTTCTACCACTTAAAATAGTTATTGTGACATAAGCCACGGTAGAGCTGCTGGCGCAGGGTGACACAGGTCTTTAAGAACATAAGAACATAAGAAGAGCCTGCTGGATCCGGCCAGTGGCCCATCTAGTCCAGCATCCTGTTCTCACAGTGGCCAACCTGGTGCCTTTTGCTGACTTTCTTGCAGCGGACTCTCGAATGTTTTACAGAGGTCACTGCTCTCTTGTACACATACACTTCCTCCACGTTCAGAAGCAGCATGCTTCTAAATAGCAGTGGCTGGTAACTGCAGGAGGGGAGAGTGCTGTTGCACTCAGGGCCTGCTTGTTGGCTTCCCATTGAGTCATCTGACTGGTCCCTGAGAACAGGACACTAGACTTAATATTAGTATTAGCTGTCCCTCACCCAGAGGTCCCAGGGTGGGTTGCAACAATTTTAAAGCACATAATTAAAACAGTTAGAAACAACCTAGATAGGCCCCCTTTGACTAGGGTTGCCGTATTCCTGTTCCACAAATCTGGGCAGGCTAATTTGCATATTATTTAATATTTGCATATTAAATAATTGGATTGTCCAGTTGTTTTCTTTTTGTGCCTAGGAATTACCACCAAAAACTGGGGAAAGATGTGAGAAAACTTTTTTTAAAAAAATTGCATTTTCAGCCTTAAATGCCTAGACTCTAGTTTCCAACACTATGGAATATTTATTGATTGATTAAGAGGATTTATATCCTGCCCTTCTGCTGTTAAAAACAGAGCTCAGCACAGCTTACAAATATAATAAAAACAATAAAAATACACAATCAATAAAAAAACACAATAAAAACACAAAATAGCAACAAACACAGTCAGGGCAGCAATACGGTTAACCATATACGATATATTTCAAAGATGTGGTGGGTGGAGAAAAACAAGAAGCCAAAATGTTAGGAAAAGGAGTCTTTCACGCCACATGCTCAGTTCTAAATACTGTTGCAGCAAGTTTTACAAGTTCCTCCAGTATTCCACTGGTGCAGGCACTCAGACATTCAAAGTATCTGTCTTAGGTTTTATAAAAGCAGAGCTTTGCTTAACTCAAAATTTCTTCGCCCTTTGATAAACCACATCTACACAGGTTCCACCTCCATACTCAAAATGAAACTGGGCCTGGAAGTGTGCAACAACCTCACACATACCTTGCTAATTGGATTACCAATGCCAGGATGTCTGTCTTATCGACTACTCTCCTGCTCTCCCCCCCACCCCACCGGCCATCATGAAAGACCCAGTCCTGGGTTCAGAAAGAAAATAAATATCTGGTCCTCTTCAAACTACTGATAAGCCTCTTGTTTTAATTAAAATAATAATTATAAATTCTTGCTCTTATCACTAATTTATTTATTTATTTATTTATTTCTTACACTTGTATACCGCCCCATAGCCGAAGCTCTCTGGGCGGTTTACAGTAACTAAAAACAAATACAATTTAAAATACATCTTTTAAAAAAACAATTTAAAACACAATTTAAAAATTTAAAACAATATAAAACACATGCTAAAATGCCTGGGAGAAGAGGAAAGTCTTGACCTGGCGCTCAGAAGATAACAGTGTTGGCACCAGGCGCACCTCATCAGAAAGATCATTCCATAATTTGGGGGCCACCACTGAGAAGAAGATGGGAGTTAATTATCTTGCATATGCCCATAGTAAATTTTCAGATAGTGGTGTAGTGGTTAGAGTGTTGGACCGAGACCTGGGAGACCAGGGTTCGAATCCCCACATAGCCATGAAGCTCATTGGGTGACCTTGGGCCAGTTGCTGCCTCTCAGCCTCAGAGGGAGGCAACGGTAAACCCCCTCTGAATACGGCTTACCATGAAAACCCTCTTCATAGGGTCACCAGAAGTCAGAAACGACTTGAAGGCAGTCTATCTATCTATCAGACCCTCAGCAATTTTCAAGTGGTCTATGTAGAAGAAAAGTTTGAGAACCCCTGGTATAAGACATCTGCTTCCGTCCCTATGCTGCTCTCACCCCTCATTTAGGTGCCTGGGATGCATGTGTGTGGACATACCTCCTTACAGTTATGGAAAGTGATTCTTAATAATAAGCCTCCAGACACAAAGTTACATAGGTATTTATCAGTTGTTTAGTAGAAAATTCAGAAGTGCAGAGTCCCTTCATGATAGTTGCAGCCACATACACCCTCCTGGATTAAGAATGAGATCTTTGTTAATGCATTCTCTCACAACAACAAACATCTCTAGGAGCCAATCAGCATGAAAGTGGAGAGCGTTAGCAACTGAGAAGAGTCTTCTCAGTGGCTGACTTACCTCCTTTCACTCTGATTGGCTCCAATCAGCAGGAAAGGCAAGGAAGCATATTAGAAGACTCTTCTCAGTGACTAACACACTCCCTTTTCATGCTGATTGTAGGATGCTTGGAGACATAGAGACCCTGCTCCCAAAAAAGCACAGGGACTAAGACCCCCAGGTGACTACACTCCTGGTGCTTATGGACATGACTGTAAAATATTTTGTGACATGCAAGTTCAAGATGACATTATTTATTAAGTGTGCTTAGGATTATATTGATGGCATTCCCAAATACGTACTTTCACACAGACTTTGGTTTTCCATAACACAATGTTCATCCAAGCCTCCACGCTTGGGGGGGCACTACTTGCACACCCCTTCCATAAGCACATCAAAGTTGGATACACACCTGAACCAAGACCCAGACAAAAGGGAACTCAAAACAAAAAGGTAATTACAGTGGCTGAGTAGATCTTGTACAGTGGTTATACTGACTGGGCAGCCACTGTCCTTCACATTTTACAAAATGCTTTTTCCTATACAAAGATTAAATTTCTGTGTATGAAAAAGTAATATATGAAGTGGTCTCAATAGTGAGAAAAGTAAACAAGTGAATGGTGATCCAAATGTTTTTCATTCTCACGTTATGAAGCTATCTGCCAGATGATGTATCACCTTCGCTACGCATGCAGCGTAGACTGAAAAAACAGCACCCAAGCCACCATTCAATACGTGCACGTGTTCTTTCCAACATGAATCTACAGGTCTCAAAACGTAATGTGAGACAAAGTGCTCAAACACCTTATAACATGTCTCAAACATGGTCTCTTGCTCTACCAGCATGCCTTCACACCATCACTTTGCCAAAACATAAGGATAGTTAAATTGCTTTTAGGGAGGTTCACAATTATGATTTCCTATTTATTTAATCTAAAAATATTTAAAATACATAAAAACAGCCAGGGGAAGATATTGGAGAAATATAAAATAAATACAAATAAAAAAAGGGGGGAGGTGAAGAGACCTTAAATGTGCTACTCACCATCTCTCAGCCTGTCCTCCTCTCAGGATGAAAACAACAGAGAACCATGACCACCCCCAGGAAGAAGGGCACTCTTAAAATGTAGAGGAAAAAAGCATCTACAACCATAGCGTGAGATCAAATACTTATTGGGACACAGTATGAAGAAATATTTATATAAACATGACTCTCAAATATGTTTATGAATTACACAATCTGTAAATATATTTATAGTGCAATCCGATGTTTGTTTACTCAGAAGCAAGTCCCAATGTATTCAATGGGGCTTACTCAAACTGGGAAGTGTGCAGAGAACTACAGCCTCAAGTGATAAGGAACTTGTTCTTTCAACTTGTTCTTTTAAGTTGAGACCTTATCACAGTCTGAGTCTGTGCTGGAATTGCTTTTTAATATGTTTTAAGCCTTTTCTTTTTTTAAAAAAGATGTTTTTTTAAAGCTTTTAAAAATTAATTTCAAAGATGTTTTAATATTTATTTATTTATTTATTTTATTACACTTGTATACCGCCTCATAGCCGAAGCTCTCTGGGCGGTTTACAGTAACTAAAAACATTAAAACAAATACAATTTAAAACAGATCTTATAAAAACAATTTAAAACACAATTAAAAAATTTAAACAGTATAAAACACATGCTAAGATGCCTGGGAGAAGAGGAAAGTCTTGACCTGGCGCCGAAAAGATAACAGTGTTGGCGTCAGGCGCGCCTCGTCAGGGAGATCATTCCATAATTTGGGGGCCACCACTGAGAAGGCCCTCTCCCTTGTTGCCATCCTCCGAGCTTCCCTTGGAGTAGGCACCCGGAGGAGGGCCTTTGATCTTGAACGTAGTGTACAGGTGGGTTTGTATCTGGAGAGGCATTCCATCGGGTATTGTGGTCCCAAGCCATGTAAGGCTTTACAGGTCAAACCAGCACCTTGAATCGAGCTCGGAAACATAAAGGCAGCTAGTACAAGCGGGCCAGAATTGGTTTTATACGTTCAGACCATCTGGTCCCTGTTACTAATCTGGCCACTCCATTTTGCACAAGCTGCAGTTTCCGAACCGTCTTCAAAGGCAGCCCCACGTAGAGTGCATTGCAGTAATCTAATTTGGAGTTACCAGAGCATGGACAACTGAAGCCAGGTTATCCCTATCCAGATAGGAACGTAGCTGGGCCACCAACCAAAGTTGGTAGAAGGTACTCCGTGCCACCGAGGCTACTTGAGCCTCAAGTGACAGAGATGATTCTAGAAGAACCCCCAAGCTATGAACCTGCTCTTTCAGGGGGAGTGCAACCCCATCCAGGACAGGTGGGACATCCACCATCCGGTCAGAAGAACCACCCACTAGCAGCATCTCAGTCTTGTCTGGATTGAGCCTCAGTTTATTAGCCCTCATCCAGTCCATTGTCGCAGCCAGGCACCGGTTCAGCACATTGACAGCCTCACCTGAAGAGGATGAAAAGGAGAAATAGAGCTGCGTGTCATCAGCGTACTGATGGCAACACACTCCAAAGCTCCGGATGACCGCACCCAACGGTTTCATGTAGATGTTGAACAGCATGGGGTTCAGAACTGACCCTTGTGGAACCCCATACTGGAGAGTCCAGGATGCCGAGCAATGTTCCCCAAGCACCACCTTCTGGAGGCAACCTGCCAAGTAGGATCAGAACCACTGCAATGCAGTACCTCCCACTCCCAAATCAGCCAGTCTCCCCAGAAGGATGCCATGGTTGATGGTATCGAAAGCCGCTGAGAGATCAAGGAGAATCAACAGAGGCACACTCCCCCTGTCTCTCTCCTGACAAAGGTCATCATACAGGGCGACCAAGGCTGTTTCTGTGCCAAAACCAGGCCTGAAACCCAACTGAAATAGATCCAGATAATCGGTCTCATCCAAGAGTGTCTGGAGCTGGCCCGCAACCACTCGTTCAAGGACCTTGCCCTACCGGACCTTGCCCTACCGGACCTTGCCCTACCGGCCTATAGTTATTAAGATTTTCTGGGTCCAGGGAGGGCCTCTTCAGGAGTGGTCTCACTACTGCCTCTTTCAGGCAGCCAGGGACCACCCCCTCTCGCAGAGAGGCATTAATCACTTCCCTGGCCCAGCCGGCTGTTCCATCCCTGCTAGCTTTTATTAGCCAAGAAGGGCAAGGATCCAGCACAGAAGTGGTTGCACGGACCTGTCCAAGCACCTTGTTAACGTCCTCAAGCTGTACCAACTGAAACTCATCCAAGAAATCAGGACAAGGCTGTGCTCTGGATACCTCGCTTGATTCACCTGCTATCACACTGGAGTCTAAGTCCTGGCCCATGCTAAAGATTTTATCCGGGAAGTGCCTAGCAAATTCATTACAGCGGGCCTCAGATGGTTCTACCTTGTCCCTGGGGCCAGAGTGTAATAGCCCCTGGATAATTCTGAAGAGTTCCGCTGGGCGGCAGATTGATGATTCGATAGTGGCAGCAAAATATTGTTTTTTTGCTGCCCTTACTGCCCCTAAATACAGCTTACCATAGGCACTTACCAGTGTGTAATTGCATCCACCAGGAGTTCGTCTCCATCTGCACTCAAGCCGTCTCCTATATTGTTTCATCGCTTTCAGCTCTGGGGTATACCATGGAGCCATACGAGCTCTACACAGGAGAGGGCGCTCAGGAGCAATCATGTCAACCGCCCGGGTCATTTCTGTATTCCACAGTTCAACCAGGGTTTCGACAGGAGCGCCAGCCCTATCAGCCAGAAAACTCCCCAGAGCCCTTTGGAAACCATCCGGATCCATTAGTCTCTGGGGGCGGACCAACTTAATAGGTCCCCCACCCTTGCAGAGGGGAAAAGCTGCTGTGAGTCTAAACTTCAGCAAGCAGTGATCTGTCCATGACAGAGGGACTGATGTAAGGCCCCCCACAGTCAGATCACCAACTCCATGTCCAGATGCAAAAACCAGATCTAGAGTATGCCCTGCTACATGTGTTGGGCCAATGGCGTATTGGGGCAGTCCCATGGTTGTCATGGAGACCATGAAATCCTGAGCCGCCCCAGATAAGGCGGCCTCGGCATGGATGTTGACATCCCTCAGAACCAACAGTCTGGGGGATCTCAACAGTACACCCGAGACCACCTCCATCAGCTCAGCTAGGGAGTCTGTTGGGCAGTGGGGTGGGCGGTACACCAACAGAATCCCCAGTCTGTCCCATTGACCCAGCGTAAGGTGCAAACACTCCAGACCAGTAATCACATGGACAGGGTGCTTGCAGAGGGAGATGGAGCTTCTATAGATCACAGCAACCCCTCCTCCCAGACCCTCAGGTCTACCCTGACGCTGGACCAGGTACCCTGGTGGACATAGCTGGGAGAGACTGATTCTCCCCTGCTCACCCACCTAGGTCTCGGTTATACATGCCAGATCGGCTGCCTCATCCACAAATCATGAATGAGGGAGATCTTATTATGCACCGATCTGGCGTTTAGGAGCAGCATCCAGAGGCCTGAGAGCTGGCTGATAGGGCAACCAACAAACCTGCGGGTGTGGGAAGGACAGGAACAAGGCACAGCCGTTAACTGCCTGGGCCGCGTTCCCCTTACCTGGCAAGTCCTCCTCACAATGTCATATCTCCCTCTACCCGTCACTACACTAATTGGGGCCCCCTCAAGTCTCCCCACTTGGCTCTGAATCCTCTCTCCCAGGCACATGATTCAAGACCCACAAAAAGGCAAACAAAGCAGGAGCCACCTCAGTCAGCTGGCTTATGTATCCCCTCCAAGGAAGGGACAGGTGGAACAATATCGGCCACAGCTGGCTGAGTACCTTGGGCCTGGGCCTGCAAAGTCTGTTTTTTTATGATGTTTGAAAGTGCTTTTATGATGTTTGAAAGTGCTTTTAGTGCTTTTGTTTGCCGCCCTGGGCTCCTACTCCCAAAATTCAGAATCATGCCTCTTTAGGCTGTTTTCCAACTGTTTATTCTTGCTTTATGCTTATTGGATTTTAAAGGGATTTATTTCTTATTGTGAGTTGCCTTGGTTTACCAACCCTACGTCACAGGGTTGTTGGAAAGACTCCATACACACACACACACACACACACACACACACTGCAGACGTATAAATACATACAGCCCATATAATAGTTTATTGTCAAACCAGTTGGTCATTGCAGAAAAATCAGTATTAGTTTTAAAAAAATCAGTATTAGTTTCCTGTAATACCTGCCTACTTGCTTTAAAATAGGACTGGAGGGGGGCAGAAATAGTTAGAACACAAACACAATTCTTTTTTTAAAAGGTAAAGGTAAAGGTGTCCCCGCACTTATAGTGCGAGTCATTTCCAACTCTTAGGGTGACGTCTTGCAACGTTTACTAGGCAGACCGTATATATGGGGTGGGTTTGCCAGTTCCTTCCCCCGCCTTTCTTTACCCCCCAGTGTATGCCGGGTACTAATTTTACCGACCACGGATGGATGGAAGGCTGAGTGGACTTCGACCCCTTGTACCGGAGATTCGACTTCCTCCTTCCGTTGGAATCGAACTCCGGCCGTGAGCAGAGCTTCAGCTGTGTTACCTCCGCTTACCACTTTGCGCCACGGAGGGTCTTAATTCTTTTTTACATTCACTCAAAAGTCCCATTAATTTACAGCACATTCATAACCATGTCTACTCAAAAGTAAGTCCTATTGAATTCAATGGGATTTACTCTGGGCATATGGGATTAGCATGCTTTTACCCCCACAAAAGCAAGTATTGGGAAGGTTTTGAAAACACTGCCCAGGATCTGACTCCTGCACACAAGAGGAAAAAAAACGGAAATGTATATACTTACCCAATTTATGAGATTTTCAGATAAACGGGGCGGGGGGGGAAACCACCATTTTCTGAAAATTGCAATGAGGTGTTCTGGACACTGCCCAGGTCAACCAAACTGGCTTCACACTGATTGACTGCAATCCTGAACGGGCAGGGTTGACTGAGCTACGAAGTGCTATAAAGCACAGATTTGTTTTAAAAAAAGATTTAACAGTCACTTCCGGGAAGGGTGACTTCGCTTGTGCCTGCTTTTCGAGACGAGCTCTCGTCTCAGAAGAAGTTTTTTCAGCGTAAATCAGTCAGAACATTCTTTTTGACTGATGAAGATTTTCTCTCGGGAAGGGAGAAACATAGAGATTAACCATAAAAGCCTGTTTTTGTTTGGGAGGACTGGATCTCATTAATTTATGAGAGAAGGTTCAGCCAGCAATGCCGGAGGACATCCATCATGCTCTAGCTGAATAAACGACACATTTATCTTTTCTTTAAAGAAGAACGGACTTAAACAAGCAAGCACCCTTCTTTCTATATTTTTTTTTTCATTTGGTTTAAATCGTTGCTGCAAAAAGAGATTTGACAATGAATCAGCTATAAAGATCTTCTGGGTGAGTTAAAAATTTTCTCCTTTATTCACGAAACTAAGGAGGAAAGAAATTGAAAAAGCCTATCTTAGTTTTTATTGCAAAAAGCTGGCCTGGAAGTGCATTTTAAATATATAAACGGAAGAGGGATTTCTATTTCGAGGAGGGGAAAAAATAAATAAATTTGATTTATAACCTTTGGAGCATTATATGTTTGGGATTATTTTCTTTTTGGTCTATTTCATTTTGACGAATCTACTTGTTCACGACGCCACTAACTCTTTTGAAGCTGGGATCTAAATTTGTTTTGTATTCCTGAACATAAGAGATAAGGCAGGCTGTACTGTCTACATTGTGACTTCATCGAGCCTGGAATATTAACCCAATTGTGACTGAAATAATTTTTGTTTTTGTGGTTCTAAGACTGGCAATCAGGAAAGGGGCTGAGACCATGGAAGAAATCATGTTTCAGAAAATAATGGATGAGATTGAGATAACGAAACAAACCCTGAGACAGGGTAGACAGAAGATAAAAAATGAATTTAGCAAAATGACGCAGGAGTTGAAAGAAATAGTGGATTCTGTGAGAGAGGAGGCTCTGGAGACTGGAACAAATGTAGAATTGGAAAAAGATCTGGAGTCTATGGATACAAGAAACAAAGCTTACTGCTTGGAACTTAACGTTGTCTCTGAAGAAATTAATGAAGATAATAGAGATAAAGTTATCAATGTCTTGGATAATTTTTTGGACTGGAATGATGTGATGGAGTTTGACATAGAAAAAATCTATGGAATTGGCTACAGATATGGGACAATGGAAAAATTCTTAAGAGATGAGCCAGTGCATTTTGTAAAAAAGAAGAGCAGAGATGTGACTTTACAACAATATCTCAGCAACATATTCAGAATTGATGGCAAGAAAAGATTTGTGATGAGGGAGATTCCCATCAGACTCTTATTATATGACTATGGCTATGACAGCAAGATTAATATGGGATACTGATAATGGAAGAATGGATACTGAAAATACTGGACTGAACAAGACTATTGAAGATGGAAGATGGAATCAATATTGATATTGGAAGAATGGCTATTGAAATCATTGGATCAAACTGGTTTGACGAGATGGAGTAATCTATATGTTTATTTGGACTATGGCTATGATAACAAGATTATTATGGGATACTGATAATGGAAGAATGGCTATTGAAATTATTGGACTTAATAGGATTATCGATAATGGAAGAATGGTTACTAAAATTATTGGACTTAACAGGATTATTGAAGATGGAAGATGGAATTAATATTGATAATGGAAAAATGGCTATTGAAATTATTGGACCTAGTGGATTTGAATGAGATGGATTGGTCGACATGTTTATCCGGAGAAAAATTGAAAGATATATCTTTCAAGGAATTGAAATCTCTCTTTGACTTTTTGTGGGAAGAATAAAGTAATGTTTATGAGATTTGATGATTAGTTAAGATAGCTACTGGAGGAAAGTGATTTTATAACATAATTTAGGAGACAGGATTGTTATATATTGTAGACTTATAGCTGATCTGTGATAAATCGGAAGTCAACATTTTATTTTATAGTTTAATAATTTTTGTTTTGTTTTGTTTTGTTTTTTGTCTTAAAAATTTGAATAAAAATTAATGAAAAAAAAAGATTTAACAGTCGGGGGGTGGCTGACGTTTTTATGTATATCTCGAGAACTGGACCACCTAGAAACTTAATTTTTTTTTAATTAGAGCTGAGAATCCGGGCCACCTAAGGGGCTAAATGGGCACCAGGTGGCATGCAAAGAATCTGGGTAAAACCCGGCTAACCGGGCAATATGGCAACCCTACCTTTGGCCTGATCCAGCAGGCTGTTCTTACATTCTATAGGTTGTTGGCCCATCTGTTTACAATTTTTACCCCTCTGTACCACTTAGGGTTGCCAGGTTCATGGCCTGAGACTGATCCTGTATCTTTAGGAGCAGAGAAAGTCAGCCAAGTGCAGGTGTGCTTGCAACTCTGTAATGGGAAAAACCACAAGGTGGAATTCTCCTTTTCCCCCTGCACAACTTTTAAAGATACAGATATGTAAGCAACAAAGAGTCTTGTGGAGCAGTTATCCAGCATGTTTTCAAGCCAGTTGTGCAAGCATGTTTCCTTGAAGGTAAACCCTGCATTGTTTACTGTGGTGTACTCCTTAGTAAATGGTCTAGGATTACAGGCTATGTGTGGCATCAGATTTCACACAAGACCCTTCTTGGTACATGACTTGGTAAAGCCATTGTTTTGGCTGTAACAGATAGCTGACCTATGCCTTTGGAATTTGTCATTATGTTTTTTATGTATGGACACAAAATGTACATCCTCACTTTTGACTTTCAGGCTTCTTTTAAAGACTTCAACGCCAACAGCTCTATGCAGTAGTTCCAAATTTTCTTGAGTAGCCAGTAATTTTAATGATTGTTTTGTATTCCTTTTAAAGGCTTTTTCAAAGTTCCTGTACATCACCCTGATATTTTGTGAGAGGATGGTATATAAATACTTTTATAAATACATACATACATTGTCCACTTGAGGATACCAGTATATGCATCTAACTAAATCCATTATATATGTTGCCACAATCCCATCTAATGAAGTGCCACAAGATTCTTGGTGCTGATCCTTGATGTGGACCTTACAACAAAATTTAACATAAGAACATAAGAAAAGCCTGCTGGATCAGGCTAGTGGCTCACCTAGCCCAGCATCCAGTTCTCACAGCAGCCAACATGCTAACACTCCCAGGACTGGAGTATGGGTTTCAGAAATGGTTGTATATTGAAGGGAAGTTACTTATCTTTACAAAGTTGTTTAACCTTAAGTATTTGTGGGTAGTGAAAGAGGAGTGATTATAGGCAGGGATGCTTCGCAATATAAGATCAGAGTGATGATGGGATCAAGATGTGAAGGAAGCCACTGCAGGGATTTAAGGAAGGGCACTGTGTAATCAGAGCAAAATAAAAAGAGATGTGTAGGATATTGGGAGTAGCATGTTGGACAGACATGGCACAAAGCAAGATAACCTAAGACCAGAGAGGAAAAGGTTGCCATAGTCAAGGTTAGAGATGACCAGGGCATGAGTCACAGTTTGGGCTGAAGGGGCAGAAAGGAAGAGCTATATTTTTGTAATGTTGCAAAGGGAAAAGTAGCATGACTTGATGCCAGATTGGATACTGGGAACAAAGTAGAGAAGTCAAGATGAACATTTTCCTCTTTTCACAAACCAGGTCATTTGTCATCTCAGAAAACACTCCACTACTAGCCTGAATTACCATTTTGCCTTGATTAGAATTAACAAGCCAAGCTATTGTTTTTGCTAGAAAGACCCTGTTAGTACAATCGTACACAAAGTTACATCAGAGGAATCTCCATTGATCTCCGTGGGACTTACTTCCAAACAATAATCTACAGAATCAGGCTGTAGCCTCTATATGTACTAGCAGCTGGACCAAATATTGTAGAGATAACCTAGCTACTCTCTTGCTACTCCAGGGCTGGCGTACCTAATGGGCCAAATCCTAGGACATCTCAGGTCAACAAAGAGGCTTGGCAGCCAGCAAATCCATGGCTACCACTAACCTACCCTGAAACAGGGCTTATCTCAAGCACCCCACTTCTAATGTTTTGATATTGCAATGACTAGCTGTTTTCTTGAATGTAGTGACGCATAAACTCCCCAGTTTATTATCTTTGGGGAAACTATATAACTCTCTGCTCTTTCAATAAACGGTGTCATGCCCCCCAGACCCTCAAGGTACTGGGTTCATGCATCAGGCTCAGACCCCCACCCTTAGGGAAATGAGACTGGAACCAAAAAGCTATTACTTCACCCTTGCCAAGGCTGTGTACGCTCACAACAACCCTGCAAGGTAGAAGGTAGGCTGCCACCACCCCTGTATACTGGTCCACTCAGAGCCAGGGGATCTCTGAGCCCAGAAGATATATAAAACCAAGGTCCTAAAAGGCAAGAGTCACAGTTACACTCCTTGCCAGGCACCTCTGGTTTAACACTTAAAATCCAAGCCTTCAACTTCTTAACCCTCTTTGGTAGTGAGTGACTGAGATGGGTCAAAGTACTGAATTCAGAACCACCCCTTCTCTCAAATGAACACACCAGGTTAAATAGAAGTAGCTTTTATTAAGAAATATAAGTGCACATATCATATAGCAGCAAGTAATCCTTTAAGACCATTCACCCAACAGGGGTTTAGGTTCTTACAAGAGAATTCATACACACAACAAGAAAATAACAAACTAACTCACCTAACTACTTACTCACGAGGTAGTTGGTTTCGTGGCACCTCTCCTAAGAGAGATGGATGTTCAACATAAAGCAATGGAACCAGACATAGGTTGCCTTCCCATAAGCAACCCCTGGAACCATAAGGCAGAAAGGTTTGGAACTCTGGTGCCAGTCAGCATAGGCAGAGAACAGAGAACAAAGGCTATGGGTCTCTAGCCCTATACTTAAGGGAAAAGGATCCTAACGGTCCAAGATTAATTGACCAATCAGGAATTGGCTGATGTAACTTTCTTCTCGATGTTTCTCCATTTTCGCGCCTTCAGGCCCCCTCCCAACTGTGTTTTTCCAACTGTACAGGCCAAGGATGACCTTGGGTACCAGGCACTTGCTAATCAGCAAAGATAAACAGGTGCAGCTTGTTAAGGCTTCTCTAACCATCTTCAGCTGGGAAGTGAAACTTAAATTTACAAATTGGCAAAGGCTTGTCTTTTCTAACTGTAACCATCTCCCAGAGTCCCTTACTGGAGCCAAAGTATTGTTATTAGATTTTTAATAACTCATGACCATTACAGGTTCATGACAAACGGGGTTCCCACTTCTGTATAGCATCTTGCTTGAAGGTACTGGGTCCCCTTTGCAAAGGTAAATATTGCGTGTGTGTATTATTATTATAGCCTCTGGCAGTGGATAATTGCGCTCAACTCCGCACCTTCCCGGGTGTTTGCGAGCTGAGAAAGACAGTGACGGCTCGCGTGTTGGGTTTGGACCCAACACTGGTGAAAACACATACCGTTATATAGAGGGAGATGTGCTTGGTGAACTCTCTATTCCAGCTGAATTTAAAGCTGTGTTCCACAGCCAGTGTGGTTAGGGTTGCCAGGCTCAGGGCCTGAGACTGATCCTGTATCTTTAGGAGAAGAGAAAGTCAGCCAAGTGCAGGTGTTCTTGCAACCCTGTAATGGGAAAAGCCACAAGGTGGAATTCTCCCTTCCCCCTGCACAACTTTTAAAGATACAGAAGACCTCTTCGTTGCCAGGCCCAGCCTTCAAGAGGTCTTCTGTATCTTTCAAAGTTGTGCAGGGGGAAGGGGGAATTCCACCTTGTGGTTTTTCCCATTACAGTGTTGCAAGAACACCTGCACTTGGCTGACTTTCTCTTCTCCTAAAGATACAGGATCATACTCAAGCCCTGAACCTGGCAACCCTAAGTGTGGTGTAGTGGTTAAGGTGTACCACCTGGGGGACCAGGGTTTGAATCCCCACACAGCCATGAAGCTCACTGGTGACCTTGGGCCAGTCACTGCCTCTCAGCCTCAGGGAAACCCTATTCATAGGGTCACCATAAGTCGGAATCGACTTGAAGGCAGTACATTTACATTTTTCCACACTGTTAAATGGGCAAAATAATTTCTGTCAACTTCCTCTAAATTCCAGTGGCAGCTGCAGGCTCTAAGACCCTCAAGGTTCTTTGTAAGACTCTTTACCTCTTAGAATACTCTGGTTCTAAAGAGCTTGAAAATAACTAATTCTGCGGGAAACTTGTGGCTTAACATACAGCAAAAGCCCAGCAAACGTGCCTGTGGGGATACAGGAGGAGAAAACAAGGGTATTAAAAACAACTTGTCAGCGATAGTAGAGGGCAGACAGAGCAGAGACATTACCTTGGTAAAGGCTACCAGCACGAACTGGCAGAAAGAAATATGCCCTTGTGAGTGTGAAGGAAGATGCTTCCCAGGATGCTGAGTTTAAAGACACTGAGCTCTGTCTTATGGAACTGGGGAACATCTTGAATTTATTTATTTTTATTTTTATTATTTCAATTTATATACCGCCCTTAGCAGAATAGCTCTCAGGGCGGTGAACAAACAAGATAAAATACAATATATCACAATAAAAATCATAAAAACATATACAAACAAACAACAAAAAACACTACAAAAACACAATACAACAAAAATTAAAAATACGGATTAAAAGGTTAAAATGGTTAAGAAAATTAAAATGCCTGGGAGCATAAAAAGGTCTTTACCTGGCGCCGAAAAGATAAAAGTGTAGGCGCCAGGCATACCTCTTCGGGGAGGCTGTTCCACAACTCAGGGGCCACCACAGAAAAGGCCCTAGATCTAGTAACCACCCTCCGGGCTTCCCGATGGGTTGGTACCCGGAGGAGGGCCTTAGATTCTGAACGAAGTGAACGGGTAGGTTCGTATCGAGAGAGGCGTTCCACAAGGTATTGAGGTCCCACGCCGTGTAAGGCTTTATAGGTCAAAACCAGCACCTTGAATCTCGCCCGGAAGCAAATAGGAAGCCAGTGCAGACGCGCCAAGACAGGTGTTATATGCGAAGACCGACTGGTCCTCGTCACTAATCTGGCAGCTGCGTTCTGCACCAGCTGAAGCTTCCGAACTGTCTTCAGGGGCAGCCCTACGTAGAGCGCATTACAGTAATCCAATCTTGAAGTTACCAGAGCGTGAACAACGGAGGCGAGGTCGTCCCTGTCCAGATAGGGGCGTAGTTGGGCTACCAGACGAAGATGGTAAAACGCATTCCGTGCCACCGAGGCCACTTGGGCCTCGAGAGACAGGGAAGAGTCGAGAAGAACCCCCAAACTACGTACCTGTTCCTTCAGGGGGAGTGTAACCCCATCCAGAACAGACTACAGATCTTACTGTTACAGACAGAAAAGACATGCTTGGGATTCATCTCTTGCTAAAAATTTATACTGAGAAGGTTTTAATCAGATATTCTTAAAAGAGGGAAGAACTACCGGCATTCTATCAATTCCATTGGGCCCTGCAGAGCTCCTAACTTAGTGAGTGATATCCTTCTGTTTGTTTACTCACTTCACAAACCCAGGACTTATTTGTTTGTGTTGTTTTTAAATTGTTTCTAAAGGTGTTTTTAATGTTATTTTCTTTCCTATTTAGATTTCCTTATTGTTGCTTTTCTATGGATTTCAGTGTTTTGACATGTTTTTATTGTTATGTACATTGACGTTTTGATCTCAACATCTGGCCCCTTTAAGGTTCTAAGGTGTTCATCATCGCCTTGCTCAGCCTCACCTGAAACTTGTTAACAAAGGTGAAGGAGTTGGGCTTCTGGCAGAGCTCTCTATTGCTCTGGCAGGTGCCTTTGGAAAAGCTTTATGTGGACTCAGCAAAAAGAAAGAGATTGGAGAGGAACAGAAAATGGTGCATAGCAGGAGTAATTATAAGGAGCTGGGGCTCTCTTCTAAATTCTTCCAGGACTCTGCTAAAGTACAAGTAACTGCTCAAGCTAAAATAAGAAGCTTTTTCTGTAGTCTGGAGGTTCTGATAGCGAAACCCTGCAAATCAGTTAAAGAGCCCCAAAGTATGTGAACAAACATCTAACCAGCTGTTGGAAACAATATTCAGGACTATAGCAGAAGCAATTAGGGTTGCCAGGTTCAGGGCCTGAGACTGATCCTGTATCTGTAGGAGAAGAGAAAGTCAGCCAAGTGCAGGTGTTCTTGCAACACTGTAATGGGAAAAACCACAAGGTGGAATTCTCCCTTCCCCCTGCACAACTTTTAAAGATACAGAAGACCTCTTGGAGGCTGGGCCTGGCAACCAAGAGGTCTTCTGTATCTTTCAAAGTTCTAAAGGGGTAAAGGAGAATTCCACCTTGTGGTTTTTCCCATTACAGTCTTGCAAGAAAACCTGCACTTGGCTGAATTTTCTCTTCTCCTAAAGATACAGGATCAGTCTCAGGCCCTGAGCATGTACACACATATACCCAGTCACTTCACCATGTGTACAGATGCCAAAGTGGCACAACCCAGCTGTATTTAAGTATGTGTATACATGTGCACATGTACTAAACACAGACACGGGGGAGGGGAGTCCCACGGCGGGCTGGTGCCCGAGGGCCCAAGGTGAGCTGGTGCCAGCCCTGCACCCCCGTTATAGGTGCTGCAGGGCTTAAATAAACCTGCCTGCCCCATCTATCTGTCGTGTCAGTGCAAATGCCCCATGTGCTGTGCGTGTAGGTCTGCCATCACACAAGATGGTGGCAGGGGCATCCCTAAGAGGGTGATGCCTGTGCCTCACTGCCTCCATTTATTTATTTATTGTTCTTATATACCGCCCCGTAGCCGAAGCTCTCTGGGCGGTTTACAGTAACTAAAAACATTAAAACAAATACAAATTTAAAAACAATTTAAAACACAATTTAAAAATTTAAAACAATTCAAAAACACATGCTAAAATGCCTGGGAGAAGAGGAAAGACTTGACCTGGTGCTGAAAATATAACAGTGTTGGTGCCAGGCGCACCTTGTCAGGGAGATCATTCCATAATTTGGGGGCCACCACTGAGAAGGCCCTCTCCCTTGTTGCCACCTCCGAGCTTCCCCTGGAGTAGGCACCCGGAGGAGGGCCTTTGATCTTGAACGTAGTATACGGGTGGGTTCATATTGGGAGAGGCGTTCCATCAGGTATTGTGGGTGATGGAAAGGTATATGCGCGCGTATGTACTAACACGACAGATAGGTGGGGATGGCCGGCTTATTTAATCTCTGCGCTGCCTGTATCGGGCAGGGTAAGCTGGTGCCCAAGGGCCCAGTCTTGCCTGGAGCAAGCCCTGCTCCGAAGGGTTGGGGGTGAAAACCAGCCTCAGACTAGACAAGGATTGACTAAAAATCAGTTGAGAAAAAGAATCAAACTTTCCACAACAGTAATTTTAATTTTAAGAGATTGTTTAATTGGTTTGAAAATCAAGAAGAAGAAAAAGTGCAACCGAAAAAAGTTAATCAGTCTCAGAAAATCCAAGGGAAGGTGGTCTGTTCCAGGGGTCTCCCTCTTTATTACCTGTGGCAGAGGACCCCAAGCCTCAGACAGCAACCCCAGATGAAATACATAACTGTTAAAAAAGGTCCCGGGGAAGATATGCTTCTTGCAGAATTGTTTAGATCAAATCCTGCCTGGTGGTGCCCAGTCTTTGCTGCAATGTTTACTTTTATAAACTTGTCATGGGAAAACTCCTCAGGGCTGGGAAATAAATATCCTTGTGCCAATTCATAAAAGAGATTCTAAGGTATATCCAAATAATTTTAGACCGATGAGCCCACTCAGTGTTGCTTCTAAATTGTACTCTAAATATCTTCTAGGCAAACTGGACTGCTAAGAACTCAGTTACAGCCAAAGGACAGGCAGGGTTCATAAAGTCCATAATAGATTAATGTTTTGTTCACTATCATTTGATTCAAAAATACTCACAAGATGGTAGAGAATAGCTATTTGTTGCCTTTGTGGATTTCACTTCTGCCTTTGATCTCACAGAGAGAAGCCATTTGTGGCAAAAGTTATCCCCCACTAATACTAATCGAGGGTTGTTTTGTTTGACACAAATGCTACACTCCAGTATTTCTCTCAGGGTAAGACTCGGGGCAAATGGACTACTACCAGAAAAGATAAAAACACCAGAGGAGTACGCCAGGAATGTCTCCTGGCTCGCTTCCTTTTCAATGTTTATATCAACAGCATTGTACTGGAATTGAATGGTCTGGAATATTTCCCTGTTTCAGCCTTAGATGCCAGTTCTCTTGAATGCTGATGATATACTGCTATGATTTCAACCACATTAATTGGGATGTGAAGCTTATTAAGAAGATTGAGCAAGTTCTGTATGAAAGAGCATCTAATAACAAGTCATGCCAAAACAAAAGTGGTAGTTTTGGGGAGGAAGAACAAAAAATCCATGTATGGAAGTTGAACAATAAACCCATAGAACAGCAATGTAACTTTAGATACTTGTAAGTTCAGGTCTGTGGTTTCCTTTATGGAATCAATCCATCACTTGTTTGGCCTTCCTCTTTTTCTACTTCCTTCTGTTTTTCCAAGCATTATTATCTTTTCTAATGAATCATGTCTTCTCATTATGTGTCCAAAGTATGATAACCTCAGTTTCATCATTTTAGCTTCTAGTGATAGTTCTGATTTGTTCTAACACCCAATTATCTGTCTTTTTTGCAGTCCATGGTATCCGCAAAGGTCTCCTCTGACACCACATTTCAAATGAGTTGATTTTTCTCTTAAGGCTTGGATTTAACGCCCGCCTTTCATGGAAGCCACATCTAGATGCAGTCAAGTTGAAATCCCCCCATTCCATTCAATCCTCAATGCGTTTTTCTAAATTCCAAGAGCAAGAGGGGAGCCTGGTTGCACCAACAGTTGAGGTGTTTCCCAAGAAAAGGGTTCCACAACTGCTATAGGGTGCATAGATATGGGGGTGCACTAATGTTTTTGCTCTGGAGGTAGTGCAGAATTCTTTCCTGAGACCCCTGTTAGCTGTCCCTCAAAGTACACCTGCACCTCTTTTAAGGGCAGAAGCAGGATTATTTTCCATACAGTCCTGCACTCATGCTGTTCTTGCCTTGTGTTGGCTGAAGATGGCTTATATGAATGATTTGCGCCTCCCCCCCCCCAAAGAAAAAGTTATAGAGCAACTGCAAACTCCAACCCAAAGCTCTTGGGTAAATTCTGTTAGCTCTACTCTGTGCGCTTATGGGATTAACATGAAAGTTTTACCTACCTTCCTTTTCTTCGTTTAGAGCAGCCTTTCCCAACATTTGGGTTCCCGGATGTTGTTGGACTACAACTCCCATCAGCCTCAGGCAGCATGGTTAATTGTCAGGAATGATGGGAATTGTAGTCCAGCAACATTTGGGGACCCAAAGGTTGGGAAAGGCTGCAATTTGGATTTAACAGCTGTTCAAAGAAAGAATCAGTCTTTATGCTCAACAAAATGACCTGTATTCAACCACACAAATGTCATACTTTATCTGGTACTCATGATATAAAACAACATTTGGTTTGGAGCAATACTTGAGAATCCTTACAGCATCCCCTCTAAGAAAATCATTCACAGCTCTATTGCTTTAGTATATGCCCTCAGCCTATCTGGATGTGAGCAGCAGTGTAGTCGCAAATTCAGAAGTACAGGGTCCTGTCATCATAATCACAGCCGCACCTCTTTCCCCTTTTTTGCTGCTGGGTTAAGAATGAGATCCTTGGAGACATCCCTAAGAGTCCATGAGTGTGAAAGGGGAAAGTGTTAGCTAGTCTTCTCAGTGGCTGACTCACTTCATGTCACTCCAATTAGCAGGAAAAGAACAAGGAAGCATGTTAGAAGACTTTTCTCACTGGCTACTACACTCCCTTTCATGCTGATTGGCTCATGGAATGCTGGAGACATAGGGACCCTGCTCCCCAAAAAGTAAGGGATCTAAAAAAACCCGAGACCCTGGATGACTACATCCCTGGATGGGGGGGGGGGTTACAAACATCCCAGCTCACCAAAGATTTTGTATCTGTGAGTCTGGTGAAGTTGAGGACATTGCATATTATTTATTAAGCTATTGCTTGTATGAGTCCCCAAAGTATAAATTTCTCACCTATGCTTCTTGTCAAACAGACATCCCTGAAGCAGGCAGGAACAATGCTAGCAGGCAATGATGTATTTATTACAGTATTCTTTATCCAGGTGGCAAAATCTGCTCTAGCTGCTAGGAAATTAGGTCAGACATGGGGAAAAAATCTATTGGGATGTGCTTTTGCTCTCTCATGGCTGTAGTACTTATGCGTCAACTCATGGGGAGGGTCAGTGTGCCTTTTGTCCCAAAGGGGAAGCTTCATTGTGCCTTTCCGTATGTTAATGAAATACATTTGATGAAACATATTAAATTGCCTTTAATTTTTATATGTATTTTGTATACAGAGAGAGAGAGAGAGAGAGAGAGTTTTCAAAGCAACAAACAGAACTTCACCCAAGCTTGCTCTGGATCCCTATAAGGATTCCGTTAATCGCCTAAAATATATGCACGTAACTGTGATTAACAAAACAGGTTTTTATTGTTCTGCCAAAACATTTTGGCTTCAGCCTTCATCAGCTGCTAACTTTTTGTTACCAAGGTGGCAGTTATAGAGCTTTGAGGATGGAATGCTCATTTACGGTGATGTTTGTACTGTCCTCCAGGTTCAGGCCATGTGGTGCCAATGTGTCCAGAGAGTATATCCAAAAGTTTTCCCTCTCATTCCGTGCTGCTGGATCTGTTGGCATCTCTATAGCTGTTATAGAAAAATCCAACAGACTGTGGCCCTCAGCGTATATATACTCTCTCTTTCTCTGTGGTAGCCTGTGACTCTGAGCAATAAAGACTGATAGGTCTCTCTACAGGTTTACAACTGGCAGAGCTCCTCTCCACCACCAGAGGGGCACTTCTGCCTCCAGATGATCAGCAGGGTAGGATCTAAAACCATTGGGTTTATAATTGGGATATATGGATGCAATCCTATCCTCGCTTACTTGGGAGTAAGTCCCACTTAATTCCCATTTAACTTTTTTTTTAAAAAAAAGTCTTCAACGCTTTTAAAAAAATGTTTTTAAAGTTGTTTTATTTTAATGTATTTTAATATCTGTTGATTTTTTTAAAGTGTTTTTAGTGCTTTTGTTCACTGCCCTGGACTCCTGCTGGAAGGGCGGAATATAAATAAAATAATAAAATAAATAAATAGCTAAATAATTCAAAGAGTGGGACCGCTGAGTAAACTTGAATAAGAACAGGCTGCATATTAACATCTCCGTCTGCAGAAGCTTTTGTGCTCTCCCAGCATACACTGCCAAAGAGCACCAGCATCGATACTTCTGTCGCTTTGGCCGGTGAGAAAACGTTCTGCCTGTTGTTTCCTTGCTTCCCAGCATATTTGGCTAACACGTATATAGGAAGGTGGGCCTTTTTGTTAAAGATCCAGAAGTGGGGAGGGCGCTGCAGCACTCAGGTCCTATTTGCGGGATTACCGTTGGGGCATGATCCTGGCCACAGTCAGAACAGGAGGCTGGACTAGATGGGCCCCCTTTGCCCCTATCTAGCTGCAAGGCTATTCTTATGTTGGACTTTGCGCGTTGCAAGCCATGTATTTGGTTATGCTGCTCTGGAAACCGCCTCTCTCCATAGCGCACTCATAAGCATCATCAAAGCTTATCTCCCACCAGACATCCTATTTTCCCAAGCGATGTTGGTATTCAGCCAAAAGAGGGCGCCAATGCCTTTCCTTTAGGTCGCACTCTCCTATTTGCGCAAGCGCATTAATGCCGTGAGAGAGTAGATCGTCCCAACCCACTTTAGATTTTTTCCGCATGCGCACTTCGGGCACTTTGCCCGAAGTCCCCCCCACCCTCTTGAGTTTGCGCATGTGCACGGCAGGCTCGAGTAGTAGCGGTTGCTGGCGCATGCGCCTTTCCCCTCCACCCGGCCGGTCAAGAAGCGAGGCGGAACCAGCGGAGAAACCGCCGCCCAGAGAGCGGCCAGGAAGCTCTGCTGTAGCCGGCGAAGCAACCGAGCCTTTTCGGTGCCATTCGCTCGGCGGTTCCTTATCAGCCGCTTCCTCCCAGCGAAAGCCGGTGACAGAGGCCGGTAACGAGAAACGGAGCCGGAGGCGGGGCTTCTTGGCGTTTTCTGAGGTAAGGGCGGGGACGGGAACAGGAGTGGCAGGAGGCGCAGCCAATGAAAAAAAGTTCTGCTTCAGTTATGCTCTTCTTCACCTTTTCTTCTTTGTGATTGGCTCGGCTCTGAGGGGGCGGGGTTATACTTTGTTCTGATTGAGTTACAGAAAAATGAATGGAAAGCGGGGGAGGGGCAGATGAAAGAAAGTGGACGAGGTCAACGGGTGTGATGCTTCGTACAGAAGGGGAAGTGAGAGGGGGAGTGGGGAGAGTGTGCTTTGCCTCCCTTTCCCGTTAGATTATTCCACCTTTCCTCCAAGGAGCTTAAGGTGGCATATTTGGTTCCCTTCCACCTACCCATTTTATCCTCACAACAACCCTGTGAGGTAGGTTAGACTGTAGAAAGTGACTGGCCCATGGAGCTCAATGGGTATTTCAACTCTGGTCTCCCAGATCTGTTACTCTCACCCAGGGGTGGGCAGACTCTCTCTCTCTCTCTCTCTCTCTCTGTGTGTGTGTGTGTGTGTGTGTGTGTGTGTGTGTGTGCGTGCATTCCTTTGGTGGTAATCTGTTAGGCGCTAGCTCTGGCTGGGAGCAGATCCAGTTGTTGCTGGGGCTACCTCTTTCTGCTACCCGCTTCTTAATCACTTCTTTCTGAACGGAACATTCTTGGTAGAGGACTGAGCTGAGGACTTTGGAAATTATTTATTTGTTTGTTAAATTTATATCCAGAAGGAGCCCAGAGTGGCCAGGTTAGCTCCTGCTGCTGCCTCTGGGCTCCCTTAGGAAGAACTGTGAGCCCAATAAATGTGAGGCAGCGGCAAAGGTCATTACAATGCAGCCGTCAGAGGGCTTGGCTTGGACAGCTCTCCCAGAAAGCAACCTGGGAAGTCTTGGGAAGGTAGCTGGTATCCTTTCTTGCTGGTTTGTTAGGGGATTAAACTTTTCTGTGCTGAATGGGCGCAGCTCTGTTTGAGGAAGAGTGGGTAAAGGGGTGAGTGGGTGCAGGTATATGATCTTTGGAGAGTAGAGCCAGGGTGGGGAGAGGGGGCACTTTGGGGGTGAATAGGGATTGGATAGTGCCAGGAGATGGGCAAGGATATAAGAGAGAAAATGGGACTGAGAAAGACCGGATGACGTTGTTTGCAATCTACAGAGTACCCTGCAATCTCATTTATTGTGCATCCTCACCTCAAACCTCTGAAGAAGATCACTGTTATACCTATGTCTATTTATTTGTATGGTGCCATCAGTGTGCGTGGTGCTCATCAAAGTCTCCTCTGCCTATAAGCAAGGCTCAGGGTGGGGGTTCCCCGATCTGTACCTCTGCCCCCTTCTATTGAGTCTCCCCATGGCTCTGCACAGCCCTGTAATGTCTACTCCAAGTGCCAGCGACTCTCCAAGATCTTTCCCAGATCTGGGATCTTTTTCACAGGAGTTGCCAGGGACTGTGCAGGTGACTTTATGCATACAAAGCTTGTGCTCTGCATGTTCCCTGCGAGGCCCCACCTTCTTTCACTTCTCCATCAGAACGTTCCAAGGACAAACTCTACTTGAATCTGGGACTGAAGAGAACATTGGCAGATTGCCCACCATATAACTAGGGCAGCAAGGGTGTTGCTGAAGGTTGTCAGCCCCAACCATGGGATCTGGGCACTTTTGGGGTATTGTGAGTCCTTTTCTTAATTCCATACCCATATCTAATGGATACTGTGTTCATAGGGTTTTCGTGGTAAGAGGTATTCAGAGGTGGTTTACCATTTTCTTCCTCTGAGTTTGGATGCATCTTAGTCTGGTGTTTCAGCTTTGACCATTCCGCCTTGGGTGCCCCTGCTAGGAGTCTAGCCTCTTGGTCTAGACTCCTGACGGCATTAGCTTCTTCAACACTCTCAAACCCCCTCACCACGTTAAGGTGTGCATCCGGACTGCAAAAAAGATAAATAATTGGGTGTTAGAACAAATTAAACTAGAACTATCACTAGAAGCTAAAATGACGAAACTGAGGTTATCATACTTTGGGCACTTAATGAGAAGACATGATTCATTAGAAAAGATAATAATGCTGGGAAAAACAGCAGGGAGTAGAAAAAGAGGAAGACCAAACAAGAGATGGATTGATTCCATAAAGGAAGCCACAGACCTGAACTTACAAGATCTGAACAGGGTGGTTAATGACAGATGCTATTGGAGGTCACTGATTCCTAGGGTCGCCATCAGTCGTGGTCGACTTGGAGGCACATAACAACAACAAATCTAATGGATGACCGTATCACAGTCTGCATCTGTTGTTGGAGTTGTTTTTAAAATATTTTTTGTAGAGTTTATCATTTGCTTGCCACCCTGGGCTCCTTCTGGGAGAAAGGGCAGGATATTAATTAATCAAAAATGACGGTGATGACTTAGGTCACTTTTCAACACTATGGAAAATCGTGCTGCACGTGATGCCTTGAATTAAAAATAACAATGATGACTTAGGTCACCAGGGTTGTGGAGTTGGAATTGTGGAGTCGGAAGCAATTTTGGGTGGAGTCGGAGTCGGTAGAAATGTACTCTGACTCTGGCTTCAAAATAAAACTAATATTTTAATATTAATATTAATTTATTAATATTAATAAATTAATCCACATTTGCCATTTATGAAGGAGTCGGAGTCGGACAGTAGAAAAATAGAGGAGTCAGAGTCGAAGGTTTGACATACTGACTCCACAGCCCCGTAGGTCACTTTTCAACATTATGGAAAGTCGTGCTCCACGTGATGCCCTCTAGATGTTTTCTACTCCAGCTGGCTGGGGCTGATGGGAGTTATAGTCCAAAACATTTGGAGTGCATCACATTGGTTAACGACTGCCTTTTGTAGTGGAACAAGACTTTCCATATTGTTGAAAAGCCCTGGTGTGCCATGTCAGTGAAGTGCTCTTAAATTAAATTCATTTAAACATGGGATGGGCAGGAAAAACAGATGAAATATGACCTGCGCTGTACGTTCAAAAAAAAAACAAGCAGGAAAAGAGGCACAAGATGGATATGGAGATATGTGGGTTGGAGAGGGGGGAGAGTCCATAGAATCAGAAAGCTGGACCCTGAGCATAAGCAACACTCCTCTGCCTCTTTTCAGGGAAATTTTGTTGAGGGGTGAGACCCTCCCTGAACCCATGACTGAGGCACTAGAATAGAAATTAAAGAATATGCTTTGTGACAGAGTCAACTCTGCCTTGAGCCTAGCTACATTTTTTGCTCCTACAAACATAAGAAGAGCTTGGCCGGTGGATCAGGCCGATGGCCTGGGGAGTCCAGCATCCTCTTTTCAGAGTGGCCGGCCAGATGCCTCTGAGAAGCCCACAAGCAGGACATAAGGGCAAAACCTCCCTTCTGCCCTTGTTCCCCTTTAACTGCTATCCAGAGGCATGGTGGCCATGACCCTGGAGGTAGCCATTCCTAGCGATATCCACCTCATGAGCCTCACGTGGAGGGTGATCTACAGGTACAGGAGCCAGTGCCCAGATTGTTTGCAAAACTCAGTTCTGGGAGGTAGAGCAGGACAGAAACTTAATAGACAAGTAAATCAATAAATGGCATTTTTATATTATTCTCATGTACAGATGAGCAGCAAAAAACATGAGTTGCCAAGGCGAACGAATAACCCTGTATCCAGTTCTGGAATGACGCACGCACGCACGCACGCTCACTCGCTCACACGCAAAGTGGGGGGAGGGGGAACGTGGCAGAGAAGAAAAAGAGAAAGCGCCAGGCCCACGGACAAAGAGTGACTCTTGGCTCCAGTTTTGGGAAAGGCTCTCTGCCTTCTCACACCCCTGCAGCACAGAAGTCTCTGTGATGCATGGGGAACTCTGACGGAGAATAAAGGGAACCCCCAAGGCCAAGCAGTTCACTTTTGAGTTTAGTTTTGGGGTTTCTCTTCCCCTTTCTTCTTTCCCCATGCGGGCACAGTTCACAGATGGGGGATTCGTCCTGCAAGCGAGTGTGCTCATTTGCTCCTTGCACGAATGGAAAGCGGAGGAGAGAAAAAAGGCTCCTGTTGAATTCCAGCAGCCTGCAGAGTGCTTGGCTGAGGGTTCTGAAGACAAGGCGGAGGGTGGTCTTGGCCTCCAACCTTTGAAGAGCAGTTCCTCTGGCGTGCGTCCCCCTAGATAGTAGCTCTAACGTCGATGATCTCATTGAGCAAGATAGGTTGATTTGTGATTCGCTACGGCCGGGAGGCACACAAACAAATGCCCCCACACTGTTGAGGCAATGACACACACCCCTACAGTGCACTGATAGATCTGCATCTCAGGTGATGGGCACTTTCTGGGCACCTTCTGTCCATTCCCCAGCCCCCACAGTAGCTGTCCTAGCAAAGTGGGGAGTGCAGGAGACTGCATTGTTGACAATGAGTGAAGCTGCTGTGAGGGAAATCAAAATTCTTTTTTTTTTCTGTCTGGGGAAAAGGTCATATAGGGCCTAGCAGTAGGAGGGTCTCGTATGCTGTAAGGATCTGGGAAAGCCTTCCCCGGAAGGCTGGGGACATTGGCCAAGGGCAGGAATCGGAGAGGACAACGTTGGGAAGAGAAGTGGAGACGAGGGTCCGCAGGGATGGGGCTGCAAGTCTCTAGCTCAGCCTTCCTCAAATTGGCACCCTCTGGATGTTTTAGACCAGCCTTTCCCAATCTTTGGGTCCCTGGATGTTGCTGGACTACACTTCCCATAATTCCTGACCATTGGCCATGCTGGCCAGGGCCAATTGGAGTTGTAATCCCGCATGATTTGAGGACCCAAAGGCTGGAAAAGGCTGTTTTGGACTGTAACTGCCATCAGCCCCAGCCAGTACCTGTTTCCTCCCTGGGGCTGATGGGAGTTGTAGTCCAAAACATTTGGAGGGCGCCAGGTTGGGGAAGGACCTGCTTCTATCCAAACCTTCATAGGAGAAGAACATAGCAAATCAGGGACAGGGTGTTTTCAGACCCCGAAGCGGCCTTGTGATGAATGTAGGTGTCTCAATACGTGCTGGAATGCAGGCTGTGCCGTATCACTAGAGTGAGTGGTAGAAGAACTGGGTTTTAAAGTAAAACAAGCCTCCGGAACTTTTGAATGAAGATGCACTTAACAGAAAGGGGATCCTCAGCCTTGATTTTGCAATCCGCTTTGACGTTTGCAGAGAGCTTCTGCAATCTGGGGATGGGGGCGGGGTGGCTCAAATGTATGGGGGCGGGCCAGCCATTGGAGGCGGGGCAATGGGGATGACAAGGGGGGTAAGCCAGTGCCTGGAACTTATCCTTGCTCCTGCCGCCGCCGCCGCCACCACCGTCTCCACATTCACTCCAACGCAGCAGCTCTCTCCATCGAGATTTCCCAGAGCTGAGCTCCGTCCTCCCTCTCCAGGGGGTGAGTACGCACAGGCTGCTTTGACACATCTCCCGGTAGGGTATTGCCTAGCTGTTGTTACCCAGCTGGAAGGGATACTGCTGTGACTGCTTTGGATCTCCCGGCTCCTGTAGAGGGAGGGAATTGGGGTCTAGGTGGGTAGGAGAGAGAATGCGATCCAGTTCCGTGTTAAGTTAGATCCTTTGATGGGCTGGGCAGGATCACAGCCTGCTCTTAACCCTCTGCCTAGTCCTTCACAATCGTTTACTTGTTTTTGCCCGAGCTTTCCCATTTTTGGGATATGTCTCATGCATGACTCATGGCTGCATGTGGGGCTGTTCGTGGTGGGAGTTTGTGCTCAGAATTCTGCTATGGAGGTGCGCAAAAGGCCAAGGTCTGTTCTTCCTTTGCAGTTCCTTTCCTCGTGGGCTGCAGCCCTCAGCAATTACTGCCTCAACTAGCACAGAGCGTACTTCAGGGTGGCAGAAGGAAACTCTTGCCTCCGACTTTGCTACCAGAGTACGCTGCAGGGAGGGGGTGGAAGATGAGCTGCTTTTCCCCTATAAAATGGAGAGGCAGCTGAGTAATAAAAGTCGTGGCCTTGAAATCTAAGTCAAGGTGATCTACCTGGGCACTTGGCCTGAACGCACCTGAAACCAACTGCTAATCCTTCCCCAAAGTTGCTGCTGGTTTTAGTTTTATTGTAAAGCGTCCCTTTGCTGTTTGCCCTCTGTGTTCGTTCCAGGCTGTTGGGAAACCACCAGAGGCGGCATCCTGATGGTTCATTCCTGGGCTGTTGTTGGAGAACAAGCAAATACATTGAGAAGCTTCATCTAGTCTTTGTCCCTTTAAAAAAAACACAAAAAACCCAGGAAGCGCTTTGATCTCCGGGATGGTGGGAGGTGGAGATGCGGGGGGGGGGGGGGGGAGCGAAGAGGGAGGGGACTCCGTGCTTCACTGCAGCAGCAGCAGCAGCAGCAGCAGCGCCGCAGCACTCCATCAAGGTGGCAGAGGGAGCCCTCTTGGGTTTTCAGAACATCCTCTGCCTGCATCTTCTCAGCCCGGCAGGCTGCAAGATCACTCCGGTCGAAGCTGGTTTTGCTTCCAAAGGCTGATCTGAGATGAGGCAAAGGGACTGCCTGGGCGATGAGCGTCCTGACCCCGCTGCACAGAGCTTTGGGACAAAAGACCTTGCAGGCGGCACCTGACCCTAGTAAAACAGCTGCTTGGGGTTGAACCCCATGCGTGAGATTTAGGACCGCTTTTAGGGCAAAACGGCTGGCCAGGAGGAGGGCAGGGAGTTGGCTTGCAGCACAGATGCATGACTAAGTCTAAGGATGAGCCGCTGAGATGCTCATGAATATTTGACTTTCCCCATGTAGTGAGGGACCTACGTATGCATGCCAAGACGAAGGCTGAGCCTTTAACAGTTTCCTTTCCTTCTTTCTCTTTCTGCCTGTGCTTTTTCTCCCTTGAAGCTTTCCTGCTGGGCATTGCCAGAAAGATGGAGAGGAGCAGCGTCCTGGCCCGGTAAACGCGCAGGTCGATTGGCATTCTGGACCATGGACTCACTTGAGACACCCTGAGGTGTGAAAATGTCGCACGGCAACAGGGCGCTCGTGGTAGACTTTATCTCCTACAAGCTGTCGGAGAGGGGCCACAGCTGGGGTGAGTTTGAGGAGGAGAGCGAAACCAGGACTGAGCTGGCAGATGAGACGGGCAGCGTTCCCAACGGGAGTCCGTCTTGGCACCCTAACCCCAGCCCAGCCATAAATGGGGCCACAGGGCACCCCAGCATCCTCAGCGATCTTGAAGACAGCCCCAGGTTGGATGTGAGGCAGACGCTACGAGAGGCAGGCGATGAGTTTGAACTGAGGTACCGGAGAGCCTTCAGCGACCTCACGTCCCAGCTCCACATCACTCCTGGCACAGCATACCAGAGCTTTGAGCAAGTGGTGAATGAACTCTTCCGGGACGGGGTGAACTGGGGCCGGATTGTGGCCTTTTTCTCCTTCGGAGGGGCCCTGTGTGTAGAGAGCGTCGACAAGGAGATGCGCGTGCTGGTGGGACGGATTGTCAGCTGGATGGCTACTTACCTGACTGACCACCTGGACCCATGGATCCAAGAAAATGGCGGCTGGGTAAGCCCTCGGCAGAGGATGGTGTTGATGGGAGGGGCACCTCTGTAGTTTTAAGTATGAAATAGGCCAGTTTATATTTGTAGCGACATCAGATGCAAACCCTGAGGGTGCGGAGTGTGAAAGAGAAGCACCTAGCATTGCAGTTTGCTGCTAGGGGGTCTCTCTCATGACTGCAGAAAAGGAGTTGGTATCGTTTTTGTTTTCTGGGACTCTGTTCCTCTCTCTTCATGAAAGGTGGGAGCATCAGTGTCTCTTCGCTATCACTAAGGCAGGCTTGCCCAGCCTGGTGCACTCTTAACTGTTTTGGACTACAACTCCCACCAGCCTCAGCCAACATGGCTGTATTGGCTGGGGCTGATGGGAGTTGTAGTCCAAAACAGCGGGAGGGCACCAGTTTAGAGAAGCCACCTGGCACTCTTCCCCATCAAGGCACCAAAGAAACACTGGATGACTGGAAGCTGGAAGTGGCCACCCAGGGCTGAAATACTGTACGCATATCCTGTTCTATTACATGCTTCTTGTTCACTGATGGATGCTAGCCTAAATGTCACCCCCCCACCTTCCTGTATGTAGACACACATGGTATTAATACCTCTTTTCTCAGCTACATAGTTGATAACTTTTAGCCAGTGTTTTGCCTTTCATAATTCAGACTGGCTTGGTTCAGGTCACCTACAGGCCTACCTCTTAGGGCTCATCCACACCACAGTCTTAAACTGGGTTAAACTATCAATCCTGCTTCCCAGGGACCTCTGGGAATTGTTGTTCTGTGAGGATAGGAGTCTCCTAACCATTCCCAGAACCCTTAACAAACTACAGTTCCCAGGATTCTTTGGGGAAGGGACCTTGACTGTTAAGGGGTATACATTTGATATAAATGTACAGTGTGGATGAGCCCTGAATCTCCTTGTTAACTAGAGCAGTCTACAGCACAAGGCTGACTAAGCAAAGTCCAAAGCTCTCCCTCGGAGCTGGAGTCAGAGTTCCAGCGAAAGGTTAACTTCTCACCTGCCCCACAGTCTGGCATGAAGGGAGTGCATTTCCGGGGCTGAGGTACGCAGCGAAGGGGTCATGAGACGACTGTTGGTCATTATGAAACCCAAACCTGTATTTTTCCTCTCCCATTAACCCTCACTGAGGATAAAGAGGCTGTTTGTGTTTCCACACGTAGTCTCTTTCCCAGGGAGGGCAGTTTGGTGCATGGCCAATGTGCTAGGCCCACGCATGAGCGTGTGATGGAAAAGGTTAGCTCATGGGATTTGTTCAGTGGCTGGCGGGCTCTGGGTGGGGATTTGCCCTTGTGTCTGGCGACTCCCTGGCACTTTTCCTTTGGCTGGACAGGACGGTCCTGTTGTCACTACAACAGTTGTGACATCCAGATGTGCCTTTGGTAGGGAGAGATGGGGCACACTCTTTGCTGCGGTCAGCACTGGCACAGGAAGCCCTCGTACGTCCCAGGAACCAGTGCTTTGTTTGAACACTGCAGATAGATTCCTGACATTCATCACAGGAAGAAAATTTACTTTACATTTTCTTGTAAGCAGGTCAGCCTTCTTTTGTCTTTCCGAAGACAGTTTTTCTAGCCAGTCTGCCTGCACGTACCTGTGTGGGGTAGGGCAACCTGAACAATAGGCCTAGCAAGTTAATCATCCAGCTGGAGCTGTTCCTGGCTAGCAGCAGGGCTGCTTTTCTCTCCAGGGTGGTTGCCACTTTCCCTTGCATTATGTCAGAGTGGGGATGGGTCACCAGAGGCTCAGTCAGGCTCCCCATCTGGACCCCTTGTATTCCCCCCCCCCTACTTGTGTCTCATCTGCTGAGAACACTTGAATGCCCTCCTCCCCGAGGAGAGTGATCAGCAACTGACTGAAGCTGATCTCCCTGAAGTTGTGACGTAGGATAACAGGAGACTCTTGACCCAGCCTGTGCTGCTGCTCCCACCAAGGGGGCCATTGAGCCCTTTGCCTGCATCTGGTGGTGTTGCTGGCTCAGTTGAAAGTTTAGTCCGTGCTTCAAATCGGTCGCTGGCCAGTGTGCTAAAGATCCCACCTACGGAACGGTCTTTATCCATGGTTTAGAACTGAGACCACAGCTGGTATAGCACAGTGGGGAGGAGAGCCTGGCTGGGAGTCCACAATCTGTGAGTTCAAATCCCCGCTCGTGTCTCCTGGGCATCAAGGGCCAGCTAAAGATCACCCCCACAGGGAGTGGCTCAGGGGTGACAAGGACAAGGAAGGGGCTGGCTTGTGCAGCTGTGGCAAGCTGGGCAGGCTCTAGCCAGCTGGGGAGGACTAGCCTCAGAGGGAGGCAATGGGGAACCCCCTCTGAATACTGCTTGCCATGAACACCCTATTCATAGGGTCGCCATAAATTGGGATCGACTTGAAGGAAGTCCATTTCCATTTCCAGAACTGAAACAAGCTCCTAGAGGGTCAGTGCTCACTTACTTCTGGGGAATTTGCTTCTAAGCACTGCTCAGTGTGTGTGCTCAGACATAAATGCAGGAACCAAGGGGTCTAACCTAATGGGTGCAGGCAGGGAAATCCAGTGTTGGATCCAGGCCGGCTAAAGAGCAGGGAGAGCTTGAGGGGGGGAGTGTTACTTGGGAATGGCTGGAATGCAGTTGTCCTGGGGGTACGATCTGAGGTGTGTCTGCCCAAACAGACCCAACTGGTTCCTCTTCCTCTTAAACCCATCTGGGTGACTGGTCCCATTAGCACCTTCTTGTGCTCTCCTGGCTCCCTCCCTGTCCCCTCCAGCTTCCGAGATTAGTCTTTGGTCCAATGGAGATTTCCATATCCCTGTCGCTCTGGTGACGATTGGGCTGTATCCTGGAGACTGAGGCGATAATGTAATCTGATTTTGTAAACGAACTCCCCGGAGGGATTTAGATTAAATCGCTGATGGAAAGTCACTGGCCCTTGCTTGCCAGGAGAGTGAGATTTCCCCTCTCCCCTCCCCCCACGCAGCCCATGGAGACCCTTCCCTCTTTGTGTCTAAGGACAATTGTGTTGTTTGGGCAAATATTTGTTCATCCTTTTGTAGGAGGGGCAGAATTGCTGGGGCGACACACCCACTGGTGCTCAGATCTCAGCTTGCCTCCTCCTTGCATCTCCCTCACTTTTTGGGTATTGTTATGTGGTGGTGGTGATCCTGGACAAAATGAATGGTACAGGGTGGGGCTAGCACAGTGGAGGAAGCAGATGATGCTCTCCACAGAAAAGTTGAGGGCCATCCTGTCCACAGGGATAACATTTTAAACATGGCAGAATGGTTCCTTCCTTCTTGGATGTTTATCCCATTCTTCCTACCAGGAGCTCAAGTTGGGTTACGTGGTCCACTCCCTTTTTACCCTCACAACAACCCTGTGGGCTAGGTTAACCTGAGAATGTCATCCAGGGAGCTCTTCAGTTTGTCCAACACACTGGCCACTAAGAAGGCTAGACTTCCATTAAGTATTGTAGAGGCACTAGGATCCAGTGGATCAGAGAGTTGGGCCTGCATCCAGGACAGCCTGCTTCAGTTCCCACCCCTGACATGAATAAACGAAGGATTGCTCCAGCTGAAAGGAACTAAATGAATAGTTTAAAAAAAAAAAGTGTGGTCTTGACCATGTTGCCCTTGGCCTCTGTACCCCATCTGTAAAATGGGAATAATATTCATGACCAGTAATATCTATTTGTTATGTAATTAAGTTGTTTGTCCCTTTTCTTTACAAGAGTGAACCCAAGGCAACTAACAATCAATAAAAAAAGTTAAAACCAGTAAAAAAAAGCTTAAACGAAACAAAAAGTTAAAAACACTATATTTATAATAGTGGTGGAACATCCCACCCGCTAAAAGAGGCTGCAACATCAAGAGCCCTCCAAAATTAGGGGCAAAATTCACAGAATTATTGTGAGGCTTGATAGGAACCATGGCTGAGTCCACCAGTGCCAGGGAGCGGGTTCAGTCTCTCACCCCCACCCCCCAACCTTACGTTGCCTTTGTATGCACCCCTTAATTCTATAAGTGGCTGGTGGTCCTGGAAAAAAGGCCAGGCGGTTGCAGGGATAGCAAAGCAGCTGCCCCTCCTGGCCCTGAGCAGGTTGGGCTCCAGTGACTGGGAGCCTCTAGACAGAGCAGGCCGGTACACCACCCTCCAGTCCTCAGGACAGGCATTTTGCTGCTAGCTATAATGACACTGTCGTGCTCTAGGGTGACCGAGAAACAGATGGCCGGCTGTGCAGAGAGGAACAAGCCTGAGTCTTGATTATTGAGGCGACCGGGGACAAGAGACATGTTTAGTCCCTGGTGGCGATCTCACAGGAGGGTAAGTAGCGTCTCTGTGTGCGGAGATTGCGCAGAGGTCCACATGTCCCGGGCAGTATTACAGGCCCTCCTCTGGCACACAAGGCGGCTCTCCTAACGAGGGGCATTTTGATAGTGGTAATAAAAGCAGCTGGATTGGCTCTGCACGAACCTCCTGGTTGTGCATGGGGCCTGGAAAGTCTCTGGAATACAGAGTTGAGCTCTATCCCCCCAGTCTTCACCCGGCTCTTCAACGGCTGCCCTGTTTGCAAGCCGTCCGCCAAAGCACACACCTCTCCGTCCCTGCTCTCGCCATAGCCTTGTTAGCGTGGGATTAGTGCTCCCTCTGGGCCAGGGAAGCAGCCTTCCCCTGGCCCTTTAAACAATGCTGTTGTGGCAAGGGCGTAGCTGGCGAGGAAGACCCACTGAGAGGCTTGCAAGTTCTGGCAGGCCTGTCCCTGGCAGGGAGCAGACTCCATGTGTTCCTGTGCATTCCCCAGAGTCACTCAGCATTTTATGGCTTGGAAAAGTGTCTTTGGAGAGGGCTTGGGGAGCTGCACACTTCAAAGCAGCCAGGGTAATGCCTTGACTTTATCAGTCTTCACGAGATCAAAGTTATTCTGACCATTTTGAAGAGAAACAGTCAGGTCGCCAGGAGGGGCCCTCAGTTCTCAGTTGGCCTTTCTTTTCTGTGACCACTGCAGACTTCTGAAGCAATTTCTAGCCTTTGTGGTAAGGGAAGGTCCCTGGGATCCCTTCAGTGCCTAAAGCTCAATTTCTGTATGTGACAGAAAATGGGCAAGTTCCCCCCCCCCGTGGCTTCAGTGGTGGTGCCTCTCCTGTGTGGGTCTGGCCGTAAAAGGAACAAGTGGCCATTGAAGCAGGAGGGCCAGCCACCTGGCTTAAAGGCCTGCGGGGATGGATCAAGCCTAGACCTAGCATCTGAGAAGTGAAGGCAGTAGCACAAACGCTTCCAAAAGCATTTGGAGAACAAAGGAGGAAACCGTGGTCAGTTTTGGTGTTAGTGTCCACGTGACCGTTGCCAGTGTGGTGTAGTGGTTAAAGCAGCCTTCCTCAAGCTGGTGCCTTCCAGAAGGTTTGGGACTACAATTCCCATCATCCCTGACCATTGGTCTTGCCAGCTATGGCTGGTGGGAGTTGTAGTCCAAAACATCTGGAGGGCACCAGCTTCAGGGAAGGCTAAGCTAGAGCATGAGACTAGGACTGGGAAGAGTGGGGTTCAGATCACGGCAACACAGCTCTCCGGGTGATTTCAGGTCAGATGTTCCTTCTCAGCCTAACCTACCTCCATAGGGTTTTTGTGAAGATAAAATGGCAGGAGAGCCTCATATGCCGCCCTGAGTTCCTTGGAGGATAGAAATGTAAAATGTATAAATGAATCCAAACAACAAAAACTCAGTTGCCTTTTGTGAGCCCAGTCCTCCAAGGTAACTGTGTGTGGATAGTGCGTCTTTCTGGTGCATAGGTGATCTTTTTTGTTTCCCTTTTTGTTGGTATGTGGGAAGGTGTGTGTTGGGTGTGTCTGTGACTAGGATTACTCAGGCACTTTGGCAAGACAAACTCCAACATTCACACCTTTCAGCTGTATCCTGCACTACTCAGACTGTTCTGTCGGGAGGACACCGTTCTTTCAAAGCTGGCACCAAAACCTACTGATTTAATCCTGGCATGATGATCTGGGGAGAATCAGCACTTTGGTGCCTTTCTTGTTGACCTTGGAGTTATTTTGTTTGGCACAGGTGTTTGGAGCATGAACCCCAACTTGTTTGACAGGGCACACCTAGGGTTCACCTGTGGCATTAGGACTCACCAGGTTACATTGCACTTTTGCAAGGCAAAGAGCTGACTCATTTGCCAATGAAATGTGGCCACTACTGTGCTGAAACATGGCAGTTGTACGCAGCCCAAGCAACAGTGGTTATGCTAAGTGATGGGTTGAAAAATTGCCATTTGGATACTGATGGGAATGGATGGGTCAGCTTATTGACTCAGGTAGAGTTGCTGGCACTTTTGCAGTGTGGTGACTTTGTGCAGATTCCTGGAGGTTGGTGTTGCATTCTGTCCATTAGCGTTCCCCCCCCCTTTGCAGTTCTTGGCTAAAGAAAACCCTGGGCATTACCTGAGGTCAGCAGTTTCATAGAATTGTAGAGTTGGGAGGGACCTATAAGGTCATCGAGTCCAGCCCCCTGCTCAATGCAGGAATCCAAATCAAAGCAACCCCGACAGGTGGCCGTCCAGCAGCCTCTTGAAGGCCTCCAGTGTCGGAGAGCCCACCACCTCCCTAGGCAATTTGTTTGTTGGTCTTTGTGGCAGCAGAAGTATCCTAGTTGTGCTATTACCAGGTGACTGTTCTTTGTTGTCAGCTCTTTGGGAAGATTAAATGTTTTGTCTTCTCAAAGGCTTAGAAACTGGGACCAGGGGTGTGGGGTTAGAGATGTGAAGGCCCGGGGAAACAAAGCGGATAAGAGAAAAATCCACTCATTTGAAATGTGGTGTTGGAGGAGAGCTTTGCGCATACCATGGACTGCGAAAAAGACAAATAATTGGGTGTTAGAACAGATTAAACCAGAACTATCACTAGAAGCTAAAATGATGAAACTGAGGTTATCATACTTTGGACACATAATGAGAAGACATGATTCACTAGAAAAGACAATAATTCTGGAAAAAACAAGGGAGGAGAAAAAGAGGAAGGCCAAACAAGAGATGGATTGATTCCATAAAGGAAGCCACAGACCTGAACTTACAAGATCTGAACAGGGTAGTTCACGACAGATGCTCTTGGAGTTCACTGATTCATAGGTCGCCATAAGTCCTGGTTGACTTGAAGGCACATAACAACAACAAATGATGAATAAAATGTTTTATTGAATCTTGCTGTCTCCCCTTTTTCTCAGTGGTTTTTATAGGAATGGATGCTTAATATCTGCTTGATACTGTGGAGGACTAGCGGAGACATAAATAATATTCTTTGTTATTAATGTTGATGGTTTCGTCTTCTTTTTTTAAAATTGTTTTTTGCCTTTTCCTCATAAACTGGCAAAACGAAAGAGGTTCCTTACAGTTCAGGTGTTCCTTACAGTTCAGGAGCTTGTAGCTCCATTTGTTACAAAAAAAGTAAGACTTTAAAAAATAAATTCAATTTATAATAATTGTTTGAATAAAATGTACTTTTAATATACCAAATGTGATAATTTTATGCCAAACCAACTTGTACATAATTACATTTGATGTGCCTGAAGTAACAAAGTGACTTTTGATATGTAAAAAGTGCTAATATTGCATTTTTTCATTTTTTTTACTGGAAAAAACCTGGGTTTTTTCCATGGCTTCAAAATTTCTGGAAATTTTACATCTCTCTGTGAGGTTGCTGCTGAAGTCATGCTGACCCCTGGACAGCAAGAGCATCGACTTACAGCTGACATGTCTGACTGAAGGAGCCAGCAACTATTCTCGGAGGTGACTTGGAAGGAAACCTCAGCTCCATTGCAGCCATTCTGAGGACGGTTGTGCAAGCTTCCATTAGCGATCTGCACAATTGCTGTGGCATTTTCCAGTTGGCCTATTACTTGCAAGTCATCCCTCAGCCACGTGACCTTCGGTGCTGAGTAGTGGCTTAGAGCTTTGGTCTCGCACTGCAAACCCAGAACTGTCCACATAGTCATTATGTGCCTGGACCACAGTGCAGTTTTCCTACAGTGGTTCTACATCAGAGCATATCAAACCATCTGTTGCCAAAGCTCTTCTGTAGACCGGCCCTGGGCCCTGGGATCTATGCAATTCCATTTTTTACCCCCACCAGCCTCTCTGGGGAGTGACAGGTTTGAGTCTGGTTTCCTAGGAAGATCCATTTGCTGCTGAGTGGAATATTGGGTGACTAAGCAGTCAGCCACAGGTAAAGTGCAGGCGGAGGGATGGGATTCTTCTGTCTCTGCTCTCTTTCCAGATTTGGCAGCCACCCAAGCTTATTCGGAAGTGGGCGGGTTTTCTGTAGAGCTCTTCAGGAAATGCCAATGGAATGACTTCCCCCAGCCATTTCCTTTCCCAAATAGCATTCCTGCCTCGGAGAATGTGAAAGATGGAAAAGAGCATTTGCAGACCTCGTCCGCCCCCCCCCCCCGCTCACTTTGGTTCTTAGCCTCTGTTGGGGGGGGCTTTATTTTCCTAGGCTAACTTGTTTAATTTTTGCACAAATTAATTTATTTTCTGTGTGGATAGAGGAAGAGGGTTCAGTGGAGTGGACTGGAATACTGTGGCCCTGCTTTTAGTTCTGTGAACTTTGTGAAGGGGTGTATGCACACATATGTGTAAAAAAAACCCTCCGTGGTGATGGTGATGAATTAGTTTGTGAATCACCTTCCATATATGTATCCCAAGGCAATTTACAGATATATCCTTAAAAACAGCTAAAATAATTTAAAAAACAGTTCAATAACAATGGAGTATCAGAGGGAGGCAGTGGTGGACCCCCTCTGAATACTGCTTACCATGAAAACTCTCTTCATAGGGTAGCCATAAGTCGGGATCAACTTGAAGGCAGTCCATTTCCATTTTCATAGACCTTAAACAACACAAAAAGGACACCTAAGACCTTTCATCTTGCTGGAAAAACTAGTTGCAAAAATGTCTTCACTTGTGTCTGGAAAATACCGATAATGGCTTCCTGGCGTATCTCGAAAGGCATACTAGTCCACAGAACAGGGGGAGCCACACTGAAGAGTGGGCTTTGATATTTTGGGGACTTTAAGTAGAAAATGTCCTGCAGAATGTAGTGACCTGCTGGTTTTATTAGGGATAAGGTGGTCTCTCAAGTATTCAGTGGTGGAGGTAGAATTGATCTTCCAAAAGTTCCCTGACCATAAAGTGAGCTGGGCACTTAGCCACCTTCTGACTGTCCCTCTGCGCATACAGATCCTCTTCGTCTTGATGCTGCTCTGTCTGAACCCAGAATCCGGGCCCCTGAATGGGAGCTGCATCTTGTCTCGGCTGCTGAGATGTGGAGGCTGCTGTAGCTGTTTGTGCGGGCGCCAAGGTTTCATTCACAGAGCAGAAAGCTGTGTGTGCCTGGCACACCAGCCGGAGCCTGAGAAAGTGACGTAACCCACCGTTATATAACAAGGATGTGAATGTGCTTAGCAAGCCCTGGGGGCACACGGTGCAGGTGGGAGGCAGCGCAGAATGCCAGTTCTGAGCATTCACTCTTTTTTCCTGCCCTTCCTCCCCCCCCATTACCCTAAATTATTAAGTGAAATCTGTAAGGCTGTGAGAACTGAGCTTCCTCTCTGAGGTGCTGAGAACGTTGCTCTGGGTTTTTTTTACTGGGGTACGGGCACAAATTTGGTCTAGCTTAACAAAAGGGCAGGAGAGCCGGAATTTGGCTGGACTGCTCATGAGTTGACTGCAGCAGAAGCAGTGTGCAGAAGGCCCAATCGCCTCAGGGTGGCCTTGCCGGACTTGGAGTGTTGGTAGGAGTGGACAAGGGTTGGAACGCAACTTTTCCATCAGGCTGGGTGTGGCTCTGAGCCTTCCACAGCTAAATGGAAAATGGAAATGGACTGCCTTCAAGTCGATCCCGACTTATGGCTACCCTATGAAGAGGGATTTCATGGTAAGCGGTATTCAGAAGGGGTTTCCCATTGCCTCCCTCTGAGGCTAGTCCTCCCCAGCTGGCTAGGGCCTGCTCAGCTTGCCACAGCTGCACAAGCAAGCCCCTTCCTTGTCCGCAACTGCCAGCTGGGGGGCAACTGGGCTCCTTGGGACTCTGCAGCTGGCCCACGGCTGCACAGGTGGCAGGGCACGTAACCCCTGAGCCACTCCCTGTGGGGGTGACCTTTAGCTGGCCCTTGACCCCCAGGAGACACAAGACTCTGGACTCCCAGCCAGGCTCTCCTCCCCACTGTGCTATACCAGCTGTTGTTGTTATGTGCCTTCAAGTCAACTACGACTTATGGCGACCCCATGAATCGGTGACCTCCAACAGCACCTGTCATGAACCACCCTGTTCAGATCTTGTAAGTTCAGGTCTGTGGCTTCGTTTATGGAATCAACCCATCTCTTGTTTGGCCTTCCTCTTTTTTTACTCCCTTCTGTTTTTCCCAACATACCAGCTGTGGAGAACCCTATACCTGCTGGTTTCCTTGGGTGTGACTCGGGTGATTCTACTTGGAGTCCAACATGGCCAGAGTAGCTGTTGACCAAAGTAGTGAAGGGATTTTGTCTCCTGGCAAGCAGTTTGGAGAAGGGCCGTGGCTCCTCCAGGTAGGTCTGGGAGAGGCCCCTGTCTGCAGCCCTGGAGAGCTGCTGCCAGTCAATGCAGGCAGTACTGAGCAGGATGGACCAGTGGCCTGTCTTGCTACAAGGCAGCTGCCTCTGTTCCTGGGCTGTGCCCCTTCCTGCAAATGAAGCCGCCTCACTGTGGCTGAGACCGATCTCACCCAGGGAGGTCTGATCTCATGGCCAGAGCCTCCGGCGGGGGTGTCTCCCAGCCCTGCTGTACTTGTGGTCCTTTTTAGCAGAAGGTGAGCCTGGGACCTTCTGCAGTCATGCAAAGGGATGGGTGCTCTCTCGCTGAGCCACTGCCCCCCTCCCCATCTAACCTGGCTGCTGTCTTACTGTCCTCCGAAGAGCAGAGCTCACTGAGCCATCGAGCATGCGGAGCCACCTTGAACACTGGCATGGAAAGGTGGGGTCGGAATGCCTCCAATGAATAAGTAAGCCATTGCAGTTCAGTTTCTTGGTAAGGCCAGTCTGCTTCCCTGTAAAATGGCTACCCTCAGCCCCTTAGAGTGAGTCACCATTCTTCTCTAACGACAGCATTTGCAGAGAGCTCTCAGAGCCCTTATCTTACCGTATGTATTTATTTACAAAGGTGTTTTATGTACCGCTGCCCTCATAAAATATCAGGGCGGTGTAAAGCAATATTTAAAAAACAGAACAAAGCCATTAAAAGCAGTACCGAACAATAATTGCCACAGTAATCTTTACGACAGCTGGGTAAGGCAGCTTTGCACTATACTCCCATCAGGCCCAGGCATACAGCAGGTTGGTGTAAGAAAAGCCAGCATGATCATTATCCCCATATTGCAGGGGGACGACTGAAGCCGAAAGGCAGTGGCTTCCTAGGGCCACCAAAGGAGTTTGCTGAAAGGGAGTGGCTTCCTAGGGCCACCGCAGGAGCTTGCCAAAAGGGAATGGCTTCCTAGGGCCACCGCAGGAGTTTGCCAAAAGGGAATGGCTTCCTAGGGCCACCGCAGGAGTTTGCCAAAAGGGAATGGCTTCCTAGGGCCACCACAGGAGTTTGCCAAAAGAAAGTGGCTTCCTAGGGCCACTGCAGGAGTTTGCCAAAAGGGAATGGCTTCCTAGGGCCACCACAGGAGTTTGCCAAAAGGGAGTGGCTTCCTAGGGCCACCGCAGGAGTTTGCAGTTGATGTGAGACTTAAACTAGGCACTTCCTGGGTCCTGCTCCTGGCCACCATTGCAGCTCCTTCCATCAGCTGCCAAAGAAGTCTGATTTGCTGCCAGGGTGTTTTGATGTAGATCTCAACCCAGGCCAGACTAGCGTTCTCTGTGTTAAAAAGGTTCTGGCTTTGCCACATCCCTATTGCATCAGACCAGCCTGAGGACGGAGCAGAAGCTCCGCAGCCCCTTCCGGCCTGTTCCCCGCTCGAGGTGGCGTCCGATGCTGGAGGTGGCCTTGGGAGCACATTCTGGGCTCCAGATAAGCCTTCTGTCTCATACCACTCCTGACGGGTGGAGAGACCTTCTCGGCCTTTCCTTCCTCGGCCTGCCCTCTCCTGAACCACACCAGCGGCAGCCTGGAAGGGGCGGTGTGGCTGGACAGGGGAGCCTGGGGGATTTGCCCTCTTGTTGTTGTTGTTGTCGTGCTGGCCAGGTCTGGAACGGAAGGCCAGCCGGTGGGATGTGTGTTTGTGTTAAAGTTACACTTTGCCGCACAAGCCAAACAGATGGGAGGGGGGACGGCTGCAGGGCAGGGCTGTTTGCTGACAGATGGTTCCAGCTGGGGGTTACAGGGAGCAGGTGTGCGACTCAGGAGGGAGCCCCAGAGTGGCTCCTCGCCCCCACGAGGCTTGTGAGGTTGCTCGCTCGCGACGCCAGGGAGCTGGCTTGACCCAGTTATTGTGCAGAAAGCGATGGGCTTTGTGTTTTTGTAATTTTAGCCATTTGGCTGGTTTTTATCCTCCTGCCTTCCTTTTAACGAGACTGAGCAAAAGAGGCGGCTAGGGAAGGAGAGGAGAGGGCATCCTCCGGCTAGGAACACCCAGCGCCGCCGCTGCCACGCTTGCGCACCGCCTGGTCGTCCGTGCAGTAACATGTGCTCGCTCCTGGGAGCCGGCTCACGTGGCCTCCGCCAGCACCATCTCTGAGGATTCCCGTAATGGGGAGCTGGAGCCTCTCTTTCTCTCTCTCTGCTGCACCCTCTCCGGAGAACGTGGGGGTGGAAGAGCAGATGAGATGCAGAAGGGAGTTAACCAGGCTGCAGCCCAGCGGTCCCTGGGGTGGTTCCAATGCAGTGTTTTTCCCTTCTGAGGCATGCAGGGAATTGCACGGGTGGCTTGGAGTCCATGGCGCTTTGCACCCTGTGGACTCGCTGTCAGCTGGTGCTTAACCCTTGCAAGCCTGGATCCCCGCCCCTTGCTCCCTTCTGCAGCAGGCACCTTTTACTGTGGGCCACGAGCGAGAACCGTTTCATTGTGTGTGGCCCTTAGTTTCCGTTATGAAACCGGCCCATTGGTAGGGCTCAGTCAGGGTAGCAATTTAAACAGGCAGTGCAGTCCGGAGAATTTTAGTTCGTGTTGCCCTAAGGTAGCCTTCATCAACCCTGGCACCCTTCAAAGGTTTTGGGGTCATATCCAACGCAGCGCTCAGTGAGTGCTTCTCCCAGTGCAAGGATTTCTACTTGTGCAGCGGAATATGCCCCCTCACCTCCCCCACATTGCCCCTGAATCTGTTCTGGGGTTCCCCCAACCTTCCAGAGCAGAAGAGGGAGAGAAGGCCTGTTGTGCTAGTGGCTCTCTTTGCGCTGATGGGACGAGCAAGTTGAATGCTGCCCTCGGACTGCAGCTCCCACCAGTCCCCAAAAAGCAGGAGGGCACCCAGTTAGTGAAGGCCACCCTAAGAGCTTAAGGTGCTGATCCTGTGCTCAGTTCCTTGGGAGTCATCCTCCTTTAGCACAGTGGGACTTACTTCTGTGTAGGCATGCCTGGGATTGCCCTTTGTGCCCCTTTTCTTACGAACCAGACGCATTCATTTTATGGGCTTGGGTTAAGGAGGCGTGGCAAGGAAATGAGGCCTTCCGCCTTGTGGCCTTTCATAGGTTGCCTGCCCTGACCTTTGAGCTTTGGGATGCTCAGAGTTCAGCAAAGTCTCAGGCCTGGGATTTAGCAAGTCTCTGTTGAAAATGGAAATGGACTGCCTTCAAGTCGATTCCGACTTATGGCGACCCAATGAATAGGGTTTTCATGGTAAGCGGTATTCAGAGGGGGTTTCCCATTGCCTCCCACTGAGGCTGAGAAGCAGTGACTGGCCCGAGGTCACCCGGTGCGCTTCATGGCTGTGTGGGGATTCGAACCCTGGTCTCCCAGGTCGTAGTCCAACACCTAAACCACTACACCACATGTTGGGATGGAGCTTTTCCCTTCGTCCAGGGGGCGGGGCGATGGAGTAAGTCAGTAAACCGTCCTCTTCAGTCATGAAGTCCCTCCTAGTTGATTTGGCAAATTGTGATGGAGAATATGAAGGGAGGCCCATCCATGAGTCACACCTATCAGAGACAACACTCATTCATAATCCCTTGCACATATTTAGTCTTGTCTTGGGTGGAGCAATTCCTCCTCTCCTCCATCTTCCTGCCCGCCTGGTCAGGAGGTTGTAGGCTGAGGATGACCTCATGGATTGAAGCGATGGCTTCACGTGGCATGAAGAGGAACTGAGAACGAGGGCTACCACCACCCTCCTCCTCAGTAGCTGAGTTGGCCAGAAGGGTCTGGCTGAAAGGGCTTCTTCTGGCAATGTGGAGGATGGAGGCTGTGCGTCTGCGACACAGAGGGCTCTGTCAGAAGGAGGGGAAGGGGTGAAATGACAGCCCAAAGCCCCGTGTCCTTGTTCGCCTCATTCCCTTTGATGCTGCTTGGGGGGGGGGCTTCTCAGCTTTTCCACCTTGCTCTCGGGCAGGGATGGGGAGCCTTTTGCAGCCCAAGGGCCGCATGTCCTTGCGAGCAACCTTCCGAGGGCCACACCCCAGTGGGTGTGGCTTTTACAGTAGGATCCGTTCCAGGCAGACAAAGTCAGAAGTTTCTGCATGTTCAGCCCACAGGTGCACATCTCTCTGCCCTCCATGCAAGCAACAAGAGGGTGCTTTTCATAGTTGAGGGGCACATTCCAGCCAGGCCAAGTGTGTGAGGAGGGCGCTGCTGAGAGGTGTGACCAGGGAAGAGTCTTGCAGGGCAGCATTTGGCCCCTTGTCTTGAGGCTCCCAACCCCTGCTCTAGAGATGCAGCAGCCAGGTGACATAAAACCAGGGGGGGGAGGAGATCCCACACAACCCTCCCTCTCAAGATTCCCAAGGCCAGAAGCCCATCCTAAGCCCACTGCACCCAGCGCCGGCCTTGCTTCCAGCTCCTGCAGGAGCTTCTCCCGATGAGGGTCTACCGCTGTCCCTGGCGTTCTGGGTTAGGCTTCCTGACCCACACAATGCTGCATTTTGCGTTGATGTACAGGGAAGAGAGCACTTGCCACCTGCTTACAACTCACCTGCAGCCTTGAAGCAGCTGGTGTGGGCAGGAGAGGGAGCTCAGCACCACTGGTAGTGTGTTCAGATTGCCCATCCCCTGGTCTGATCCCAGCACATTTCTAGATTCCAGAGATTTGTGTCTTCCTCAATATCTAAGCCTCCTAAATGTGAAAGAGTTGCCTCCATGTCTTGCGCAGAACAAAGGAAGCTTCTGATGCTCTTGGGAACTGAATGGAGGAGCGACCCGCCCTGATCAGCTCCCTCTTCTGGTGACACAGAGCAGTGTGCAAAAAAAGGAAAGGCTCCTTTTCAAAGGCACCTCTACAAGGTTTTCAGAGCCTGGGTGGTGCAAGCTGCCTAGGGATGCTGCTGAAATCTAACTGTCCAGTCTCTAGAAATGCCTAGGCGTACTTCACATTGAGGAAAATTAAAACTCAGAGGCCAGGAAATCCAAAATCTGCACCACAGAAAGGTGAATTCTGCAATCCATATACACTGTGCAGATTAAACAAATGGACGGAAGGTCTCTTATTTTGTATTTATTGTTACATTTATATGCCACCTTTCCTCCAAGGAGCTCAAGGTGGCATATGAACATGCTTCTCCCCTTCCTGCATTTTATCCTCACAACAACCCTGTGAGGTAGGTTAGGCTGAGAGACAGTGACTGGTCCAGGGTCACCCGGTGAGCTTCATGGCTGAATGGGGATTTGAACCCCGGTCTCCCAGGTCCCAGTCCAACATTCTCACCACTGCGCCACATTATCACCATAATGCGCTCTAGTTTTTTAGTTTTGGGGAGTGGGAAGGTGCTCTGTCGGATACCAAAGCGTTATCCCCAATTCATACTCAGCTGCTGCACCACCCCACCCCACGCTTCTTAGATTTCATCTGACTGTTGTCCATCCTCTCTATGAATGTTGAATCAGGGACCTTCTGCAGCCAAAGCGAGATCTTTGCTACTGAGATGTGGCTGCCTCAGCCATGCGCAAGGAGACTGAGCATGAGGCAGTCGGCGGAGTGAGTCTGAGGTGCCGGCATTCAGTTCCTGCCGCTGTTCAGCTTCCTTCTGCCCACACACTCACTTTCACAAGGAGCTCAGCTCACAAAATACCTTGCAACCCCCAAGGAGGAGGAGATGGCTGGGCGAAGAAGATTCCGCTTGATTTCTCTGGCTCGGCACATCTCCCTTGGCCAGCACGCCCAGATGGCGTGTCGCTGGGAGGCCCAGCTTCGCAAGTCCCAGTTCCAAAATGGCAGCTGCGGGTGTCCTGCAGACAAGTTGCAGTGGGCCCCGTGTGTGGAATCGGGCACGTTCACCATCTGTAAAATATTAAGACAGATTGGTTCCGTAGCTCTCTTCAGTTTACGGATCTTCTCTTTCTCATGTCCTCAAAACACGGGTCGCCCAATCTCCAGCCTTTTGAAATCCAGGATTTGCCAATGACCCTGACCTGCAATCCCCTCTTAGCTTTTTTGGGTCAGGTCTGGCCAGTGCCTGGATGGGAGACCGCCTGGGAACCATACGTAAGCCGCCTTGGGTGTCTAGCATGGAAAGAAAGGCGGGGTAGAAATGTCATAAATAAATAAATCTCCTTCACATGCAGAAGGCCCCAGGTCCAATCCCCGCTATGTCCAGGTAGGGCTGGGAATGTCACCCATCTGAAACCCTGGACAACCGCTGCCGGCCAGTGTAGACAGTACTAAGCAAGATGGTCTGCCCCAGTGCAAGGCAACTTGCTGCGTTTTCAGATATGTCTGACTTTCTCCTTTTCTGTCCCCTTGTCAGGCTCTCCTTCTGACACCTTAAACCAAAAAAGAAAACGGGGTTAGCGGTGCCCCGGATCCTGCTGGGATCCAATAGTACGTCACAGCCTCACTGGGCTGGGAGGGAGGGATTAGCCTGAGGCTACCCACTGAACTTTGTGGCTGAGTGGGCAAATCTCCCATGTTCAAACTTTGCTTCAATAACCCTGCAGTACGCTCGCCCTGAAATGGGGCAACCTGGGCTGTTGTGAGAGATGAAGGGAGGCCTATAAAGGAAGATTGAGCCCAAACGCCCAGGACTTAAAAAGTGATATCCTGTAATGACAGCATCCGTGACAGGTACCGGTCCACGATTGTTTGGGAAACCTCAAAGAAGTGTGTTTCTTGGCAGTCTAACAAGTCCCAAAAATTAAGAAGTCCTTCCTTTGCTGTCATTGAAGCCTGTAATTTGTTGCTCTCTCCGCAGGCCACAGAGTGAGCTTCTGTCCCCCTGCCGCCTCTCCTTTGCGCTGACATGCCTTTAAGTTAGCTGGAAACTGCCAGTTCCACTTCCCGCCACTCTTAATCATCTTCTCTGGGGCATCCCTAAACAGTGAGTGCGGCTTGGAGCCAGGAGACCTGGGTTCAAGTACAATCCCTGCCGTGGACTGATTTGGTGGCTGGACCAAGCTGCCATCCCTTAGCCTCTCTCCCCCAGTGAATCAGATGGGAGAAGCAGTGGCCTACTTTGCAGGCTTGTTGTTTTTTTGGATCGGTAAAACAGTAAGGCCATAAAACGCCCCGCACACTTTTGTAAAAGATTTAGAAATTAGAAACCATAACAGGCATACGGTGTCTCTGCCTGCGCAAGGGGAGGTCTGTGTTTTGCATGCCACCCTGTCAACTGCAGGTGGGCGTTATAGAATAATGTGTCTCTCCCTTTTGTGCTTATCTCCGTTCTCAGACACCGTATGTCTGTAAAAGGGGGTGGGAGTTGAGCAGGAACAACGCAAATGTTTTCCAGAGGGCATTAACTGGCGTCATCAGTAGTAACATCACCCTGTCTGTAGCAGGTGCTAATCTCCAGCTCGACCTACATGTGCAGCCTTTGTGTTGAAACCTTTTCCCCTCTCCTACCCCCCCTCCTGTGCACCTAACCAGGGTGTCTGCATTATTATAGCACCCATAATGTTCTCTCCAGGTTGGGTGCAGTCTAGAGATATAAACGCTCAGAAAAAAAGTGGATTTTTTTTGGGGGGGGGAATGAGCTTTACCTTGGGTTTGCCCCCTAATTTTTCAAAAAAAATGGGGGAAATGGAGAGGTTCCCCCCAATTTTTTCCATTTTTCCCCTTTGAGCCTTCATAACTCTAGCGCAGTCATGGTGTCACCCCCTGAGAGTTACTTTTCCCCAAAATGACACCTTTGCAAAAGTGGCTTGATAGTATGTTTTTACAGATATTTGGAAGCTTCTGTTCCCCGATGTAGGAAAACTGTTGTGTGGGAAGGAGCCCCAAGTTCAACATGGATGTAGAAGACCTGGGTTCAAGTCTCACCCCTGCCATAGCTCCTTGTATGTGTCTGGCCAGGTCACTACCTGTAAATTAAATGCAGTATAATAGCGGCCTGCCTCACAGGGATCTCGTGTCTCTCTAAATATTTCAATACCTCCAGCCCTAAATATTAGCTTGAAGTACTAAACATTGAAAAATGCTTCCATAAATATAACAATATAATCATGCCACAATTAATTAACTACACAAACAGCTGAAATCATAAACATTCACATCACTAAAGTGGGTCCTTTGCATGTTCCTTTGAAAAAAACAAAACATTTCCACCCTTTTAGCCTAATTGCTGAATACTGTCAACTTCCCTAGGGAGACACTTTTACAAAACTGGGGCCATCACAGTAAAGGTCCTCCTTCTAGCTGGAATCTGGAGCAGGATCTCTCCCCTGTAAGCCCTGTATCGTGATAGCTTCCACGGCAGGTACCAATACAAGATTTCCTTTAAAATCTCCAAGAAGTGAGTTTCCATAAACTTGTGACTGTGACCTAATGAGGCACCCTTGACAAATTGTGCTCCATAACTGGACATAGTCGTTGATGTGCTGTCTTGCGTTCGTGAGTGAGACGGGGAGCAAGCTGCGCTTGGCTCGTGTTTTCGCATTTGAGCATGTCATTGCATGCAAATCCACAGGGGAACTGCAGCTTCCCAGCAAGTGCTCCCCTTGCTGCACATGCGCATGTGATCCTCACACCTCGCAGTCTACATGCTGGTTGCATGCCGTTAACACGTCAGAAGTGGCTTCTGAGCAGCCCAAGTTTGTTGTTGCAGGGAACCAGTTTGACAGGCAGCCGACCTTACAGCCAGAACTTGCTGGCAAGCCTCTGCGCCTGGTTGGGAGGGGCGAGAGGGCTCCACCATGCAGCAAATTCTGGGCATGTCAGAACACCCCTGGCGGTCTGGAGCCTTCACCCAAAACTGCAAAGGCTGAACGGTGTTGCCACGGGAGATGCCAACTGAAGCCAAGCTGCTTGCTGACTTGCACAGGGGGTGGCTGGTAGGAAAAGGGAAAAAACAAGGAGGAGGCAGCCCGGATAGCTTTTCGTGTTTTAACCCTTTGTAGCTTTGCATCTCTTTCAGCGTCAGAGTTGCTTAATTGCCACCACTCAGGGTTTGTTTGCTCTGCGGGTTGCTGAGCCCAGAATTCCTTCTTTTGTCATTGAAATGCACCAGCTGCTCTCATGTAGGGCAGTCATTTGCATAACAGTTTAAACGGCGTCCCAAAAGCATTTGCACCTGCAGGGCTGTCTCACTGGGGTGTCTCCCCTCTAATCCTGCCTCTGTGTATATGTGGGAGGGGGGATTCATTGCAGGGGGCTGAAATATGGAGCCTTCAGACGAGGGGAGGTAGGCTCCTAGGCCATTGTGATATTGGGGGGGGGAGAGGTGACAGGCTAGAAGGATATAACAGCAGGCTTTCATAGCACTGTTCACAGTATTTTGTTGCAGGGTTCCTTACAACAGCCCTATAAGGTTGGCCATCCCAATATTGCAGACAGTGGAGGCTGAGGCCAAAGGATTGTGGCTTACCTAAGATTTGTGTCTGATGTAAGATTTGAAATGGGGACATCACAACTTGTTATCTTAACTGTGTTGTTACACAGAGTTAGTAGCTGTGCATAATTGGTAGGTGCTGGATCTTGCTTGTCCCTGGGCTTGGGGGGGTAGGGGGATCAGTGGGGAGGGGCTGGGGAAGCCCTGGGCTCTCAGCTGCTCACTCAGGGCATGTTTACAGGATTATTGCTGCAGCCCCTGAGAATACATTGTCTTTTGGTGTTCCAGGAAACTCTCCATTGTCTCCGTCTCCCCCAATTCTCCTTTCTTTCCCCCAGCAGGCTTGTCCCGATGCTGAGTTGGCTGCCCTCTGGGGCTGCCCTTGTTGCTGGGATTTTGCATTGGCAGAGTTTCCAATTCCACGCCTACCCGGTAAACTCTTTGTTAGCAAAAGCACATCGGTTCATATTTGAAAGATAATGAGGAGGGCGGTGAATGATTTCAGCCTTGTTCTGTTTTTTCCAGGACCTGCTTGGAAAAATAAAGGGAGCCTGCAGGGCAGCCAAGAGCACCCCTACCCATATCTCTCCATTTCTGGCTTTAGGGCCCTTTGATCTTAGGGGCAGTTGGGAGCTGAACATCCTTGCATGGAGGGATACACTGTGGTGAACTGTTGTAAGACGCTTGGGGACCTTTGATTAACAAGTGACTAATAAATCTAAGCGAGCCAGTGTGGTGTAGTGGTTAAGGTGTTGGACTATGACCTGGGAGACCAAGGTTTGAATCCCCACGTAGCCATGAAGCTCACTGGGTGACCTTGGGCCAGTCACTGCCTCTTAGCCTCATGAAAAGCCTATTCATAGGGTCGCCATAAGCTGGAATCGACAAAGGCAGTACATTTACATTAATCTAATAATAATACATCAGACTTCTTGTAGCAAATTCAGCAAGGTGAACAACTGGGTCATGCTGTCAAGTACAAAATCCTTGGAAGAATGTGACGTTTGTCCAGTTGCACATCCATTCCTTTAGGCAGGCATGTTGTGAAACAAGTGGCGTTGACTAGCAGCTTGTACACTTGCCAGAACAGGTGAAGCTTTGGGAAGGTTTTCACTTGGTTAGTTTGATGGGCACCGTTTATGCCGTCCAGCATCCGCCAGCCGTGGCTGGAAACCAGCGACACGGAACCACAGCCGTGCCAAGAAGGGTGGGATAGAAAACTAAGGATAGTTCTCTGAGAGAGACGGGAAGAGAGTTATCAATGATTCCTCAAGCCATGGATGGTTGAGAGGACTTTTGATGGCCACCTCTGCAGCACACGGTATCTGCACCAATGCAACGGCCTCCCTCTGTTTCTGTTGAGCTTCCTGTTGCAGAGCAGTGTAAGGGGCTTCCTGCCTTGCACGCGCTCGGTTGCTTTGGGGTTGCCAGTCATTTGCTGGGACTTTGAGGAGGGGGCCTGCAGAAGGCTCTCAGGCTTCCTGTGCAGTTGCCTGTCTCCTGCAAGCTGGCTGAGGTGGAAGCAGGGGTGTCGTCAGTGTTGACAGGCTGAGGTGTGGTGCTCGGACCAGCCTGTTTTCCCTCCTCAGCGGAGAATGTTCTGTGTGAAAGGCCCTTGGCATTTGCTTTTGGAGTCTGTCCCACCCCCTCCTGCAGCTTGAACTCGATCAGTGGACCGCCCTGCTTCCTGTGAACTGCTGGCGCTTCCTTCTTGGTAGGAGGGGGCCCTTGTTCCCTCGCTCCACACCCACTCCACACAGCCACAGAGCTATCTCACAAGAGCAGGCACCTACTCCATGCTACCACTCATCCGCCCACCTCATCCAGCCAGAAGACATGCACACATCCAATGCGCGCTTTCCACTGCACTGCAGCACGCTGCCCCACACACTCGGGCCACGGTACCAGAGAGTTGCAGGCACCCGCTCCTCTGTTCTTGGTGTCAGTTCCAGGACTGACGATTTTCACTGTTGGCCTCAAAAGCATATTATGCATTTTTTTAAAAAGTGCAATTTTGTCCCACCCCACAATAGGCCTGTAAGATAAGTTAGCACTGCTAAGTGAGGCTGAGGGTCCGTCTAGCCCAAGGTCCCGTCTTCCACATTTTATAGATCTGAGAGCCAAAGTTAAGGAGTGCCTTGCTGAAAGAACAATCGAGTTGGGGTTTGAACTTGTGTCTTCCGTATCTGGTGCCAACTCTTTGTCCTCTGGACCTCACAGGACAGATGTGTTTTTTCACAACACATTTCACTTGGGCTCTTGAAGGAGAAAGTTCCAGAGGATTCTGCTGACTTCTAGGGGAAGGGAGCAGCAGCAGGAGGGCGATGTTGTGTGGGGTGCCGACTTAGCCATCTCTTTCACCTGCTTGTATGCTTTTACTTACTGTGACGCTTCCCCCCCTTTCTCCAAGGTGTTTGGGGCAGCGTCGCGCTCCTATGAAGCGTCCTGCTGCTGCACGCCTCAGTTGCTAGGCAGTCTGAGATTGGCACACCTCCATTCTCTTGAACTCAGGTAGGCCTGCAACTAAAGTGAATCTTGCTGTGCCAGAATCCACGTGGCTCTCTGCCATGGAGTGAAGAACTCAGTCATGTGAACCCACTTGAATTGCAGCCCTGTTGCAGAACGTCCTGTCCCCTGGCAGTGCGTGTGCAAATCGACACGTGGGTTAGTCACCCTCTGTATGTAACAAGACAAGCTGTTGCTACCACGAGTCACAATTTGAGTAACTCAGGAATTCTAAGCATTTCCTCTCAGATAAAGGGAGGGCTGGAAGTAACTGGACATGTCCTGACAAGTCTTGGGTCCAAACGCTTGGCTGAAGAATCCAAAGGTCGTGTCCGAGGGCATCTTGTGCGTTAGAAGTCTCCTGTCCACCTTGCCTTGCTCTGCATTTTTGGTTTTCAGAATTTGTTTAGATGCTTAGGTGGGCTCATGGGAGAGGGCAAGTGGGCCTTCACCCCTAGCTCGGTGGTTTGAAAGAACAGCATTCTGTGAAGAGCCTAAGAGCTGCTGTCTGAATCAGAGCAAGGTCCAGTTTTGCTCAGCGCTCTGCTTCCTCCAGTCACTAGCCAGGCATCGTTTTCTCCCATCATGCTCCTCTTCTGCAGTACGTGGGGATGCATACGATTGGCCTTTTGAACAAAACAGCCACTGTGGACATTTAGAACAAAAACATCAGAACAGCCAATGGGGGCTCATCTAGTCCAGCATCCTGTTCTCATAGTGGCCAGCCAGATGCTTCTGGGGATCCCACAAGCAGGACCTGAGCGCAAGAGCACTCCCCGCTGCTGTGGTTTCCAGCAACTGGTATTCAGAAGCATGCTGCCTCTGACCGTGGAGGCAGACCGTAGCCATCACGTCTAGCAGCCATTGATAGCCTTATCCTCCTTGTTTGTTTAATCAGCTTTTCAAGCCATCCAAGTCGGTGCCCGGCCTCCTGTGGGAGCGAATGCCACAGTTTAACTATGCTCTGCATTAGGAAGTACTTTTGTCTGTCCTGAATCTTCCAGCATTCAGCTTCATGGAATGCACATGAGTTCTAGTGTTATGAGAGAGGGAGAAGAACTTCTCTCTGTCCACTCTCTGCGTGCCATGCATCGCTTTATACACATGCAGAATTTATAATTTTATTTGTCTCATGATTGTTATTTTATTCAACTTTCTAGCACTTTTTAGCAGTCAATATGCTTCAGGATCTTAGAGCGGGAAGATCAAGGTATCCATGGGTAAGCACACCTCCTACCAACCTCTGCAGAGAAGCCTACACAGTGACAACACCCACACGCCACAACAAATGGGGCACAAGCAAAGTGCAGGTTGATTGTGGAAAGGGGCACAGCTCTGGTGTTGTGACCTTTCTACTGACAGCAATAGCCGTGACCCTTTCTACTCTGCTTAGAAGGGCACGCTGGGGATGAGAGAGTGGCGTGCCAATTTGTGGGTTGCGCCCTTGTTGGCATTCAAAATCTTCCACCTGAGGCAGTCATCCCAGGTTGCCTTGTGATAAAACCACCTCTGCTGGGAAGCAGTGTGTGGGCACAGTATAACCTGTGCCGAAACTGGTGTTATTTCATAGTGGCACGAACTGGTTTGCCTCAGCTCTGTACTATAAACATGTACATGGACTGAAATGCTGCCACTCCGGCAGAGGGACAGTTGTGTATCCTTATGCAATTCCTGCCTAATTTAGCAATTGGATGCCTTTTCTCTTTGCACAAATTGTGCATTTGTTATCATGATGATTGCATCTTCAGCATGCATGCGTTCATGGTGCTTTACAGAATGGCAACGAAGTGTCACTCTTCTTGACTAGGGGAATGTCACGTAAACCAACCCTATTCCTCATGCTTAGCACCTCTGGCGTTGCCCAATGTTATGTGGACATAAGCCTAAAGGGAAAAGAAGGTCAGCCTAGGTCCAGGAAAGAGCAGATGATGCAAGGGAAATACGCTGAAAGAATGTGGCTTCCCTTCCCCAAAGCCCCGAGAAAATAGAACTGGGGCATTTCCTAGTGAGCACAAGGGCCAACTGTTCCCTGCTGCCTGCATGTTGCCCGGTTTTGACGCTGAGGCAAGCATCTCCCTTGCTCACCTCCACCTCCAAAGAACTGGAGGCTCTTGATAGCTCTGTGCTCTTGGCAGAAGTTTATCTCCAACTCAGCAAGGGCTCCTTTTCTCAGAAGGAGAACTTTCTTGGAACTTGATTTCCATGAGTGAGATACCATCTAGAATCAAAAGCTTGTACAGAGCCAAGCCGGCTGGCTCCTCCCCAGCGTTTTCTTGTAACTTGAAGCATTCTGCATCTGATTTCCCTCCTTCTCTCTCTCTCTCCCTCCCCCCCTCAAGCTGTTACAAGATTTTGGCATTTATCTAGTGCCAACTGTGTGCTAGGTGCTGGACAGACCAGCGGAAGCCATACAGGACTTGCCTAGAGCGAGAAAATAAAGGCAGCACAATGATGAAGGAAGAAGGCCACCTGCCCAAGCCCTTCTCCGTCCTTTTCTTTTCCCTTTCCCCTTGGCTACTGTCTCTCTTCCTCAGTGACTTTTGATCTCCCCCTTTTGTTTGAGATGCCCCTGATAAAGCCATCAGACCCTCCAGTCCTTATAGCCACCTCATTCATTGTCCAGCGGAGAAGGGTGAACATTCTCCAAGAGCAGCGGGAAGACACCATTACTTCTAAGCTTTTGCACTTCCGTGCCTGAATTATTTATTATTTATTGAATTTATACCCCACCTTCCCTCCTGGGGGAGCCCAGGGTGCAAACCTAAAACAATTCAACAAGAAAAAGAAAAGCGTACAAACAAAAAAAAGTTTAAAACTTTCCACGCCGCCATTACAATTAAAAACACTCTAAAACACAGCTAAGCGGTTTTAAGACACAATTTAAAATATTCAAAAGTACAGTTAAAAACATTCTTTCCTCAGTGATCTTCGGGTTTCCAGGAACAGTCCCCTTCAGCCATCAGTGAATGAACTGTGGTTTCAGGTAACCTGCAGACAACTCTTTGGTGTGACAATGACGGCTTCATTTGAGAGCTTTACTTCCTGGTGAAGGTTATTGCATGATTAGCCAAACTGTCACTGAGCACATAACATGATCGTCTGAATCCGTTCCAGACCATCTCCTCTGTATCCGTAGACTGGGGGTACATAGGAATCTGCCTTATTCCGGGACAGACGGCTAGTCCATGTAGCACGGTTCTGCCTGCACAAACTCACAGGGGCTTGCCAGGATTTCAGGCAGGGATCTCTCTCCCCTCCGTACCTGAAGATGCTGGAGATTGGACCTGGGACTTTCCGCATGCAAAGCGATGGCCCTACAGCTGTGAACTAGTTGATGCTGGAGTTTTCTTCTGTATTCCCATGCTCTTCCCAACTGTTATCCCGTCTTTAAACATTTTTGTCTTTCGTTTACTCTAGGAACATAGGAAGCTGCCTTATACTGAGTCAGGCCATTGGTTTGTCTACACTGGCTGGCAGCAGCTTTCTAGAGTTTCAGGGCATTTTTCCCCCTGGCCCCACTTGGATTTGCCGGGGATTGGACCAGGAACCTTGTGCGTGCCAGCAAGGGGCTGTACCATTGAGCTAGGGCCCTTCCCCGATCGGAAACAACATTTAAGAACATAAGAACATAAGAAGAGCCTGGTGGATCAGGCCAGTGGCCCATCTAGTCCAGCATCCTGTTCTCACAATGGCCAGCCAGGTGCCTGGGGGAAGCCCGCAAGCAGGACCCGAGTGCAAGAACACTCTCCCCTCCTGAGGCTTCCGGCAACTGGTTTTCGTGTGTTTGTGACGTGAGGCACCAAGGCAGCATTGTCAGCGTTGGGGTACCGCTGTCTCTGTGGAGGCAGCGAGGCTCTCTCTGGCTCTTTTTGCGTGCCGTGGTTCCCCAGTCGTGGCAGCAAAGTTGGAGGATGCCTGACAGAAGTTGGCTCCAAGGAGCCACGGGGTCCTCATTCCCTTTGCGGGAGAATTAGCTCATGGGAAGGAGGAGGGCTGGGCAGGCTGTAGACCGCTTTGTATTGCTGCTGCTGCTGCTGTTATATTGCATGTCAGTCCTTGTATGCCAGAATCATCCGCCTCTGGCCCCGAACCTTAAAAGTAGCTCCTCTTTTAGTCCTTCCTCTGGAGGAAGCAGTGAAAGGGTGTGGGGGGGGGCAGGTGGGATGAGTCCTGGAACAATGGGGTATTGTTCGAAGGAGGTGCTCCAGAAAGGAAGGACTTTCCCTGGTCCCCTCCCTCCCCTCCTTCCTTTCTCTCACAGGCTACTGGCTATTGGTCCCACAGAGAACAAAGGACTGGCGGTTACCGCTAGGAAGCAGAGATGCCAGAGCAGCGTGGGTGGGGTGGGCGAGAAAGAGGGCATCCAAAGGGCAGAAGCTAAGCAGGCTGTTTGCCTCTTACTTTACAAGCCCAGTCAGAGGAAAGAGAAAAGAAACTGTCTTGATGAAAGCTGTTTCTCACGCTGAAGAAGTAGATGCGTCTTTGAAGAGTCACCGCGTTGGTCAGGAGCAACCAAAAGGCAAAGAATGCTGCGGCACCTGGGAGATGAACTGCTTGGCGCTGGGGCAGGGAAGCAGCCTTTTCCTCGCTCTTTCCAACTGCATAAGGAGACTTCATTGTTCTGCTGCTCACCTGAATACACGGGAGATTTTTATTTGCATAACAAGGCAGATCTATTTTGTGAATTATTTGGGAGACAAAAAGCAACTTTTCTTTTATAAGTAGCCAGGCTGTTACAAATGTTTTGGTTTTTCCAGAATTACTAGGGTCTTTCTCCTGCTTCCCCTTCTGATGAACTTACATGACCCAGTGATGTTACAATGCTGTCCCCGCAAATTTGCACATGCAAACAGACATGAAAAGTTAGAGGGTAGGGATGTGATATGAAACACCAGGTCATAATGTGGATGATGTGTCTCTCCTGGTTGGATGACAGTGCAGGATGCTCCCATCAGAGGCAACCCTACCCTTGAGGGTACCATAAGGTAACCGCCTCAGGGCAGAGGATGTTGGTGAAGATACCAGCGAAATTCCCCAGGCTCAGGGCCTGAAACAAGTTTCAGGGGATTGTTTGTCTCCACGGAGAGCAAGCATTAGAAACCCCTGAATTCTTCCAGGCCAGAAGAAACTTTCCAGTTTAAACCCATTGCAAGATTGGGGTTTTCCTTCATAGCACCAATTTTCCCGGGTGCTGTTTTTCAAAGAACCCATGCCCTTGCAAAGCCAGGGAGATGCATTCTTTATTGCTTATATTAGATGCAATTCCAAATCAACACTTTTTTGCCTTGGAACAGTTCCACCACCCTGGATAAAATCTGGTCTATCTGTTCCGCATTTCAGCATCTATCATTTCCTGTCATATGCATTCTAGATACCTGAGATGGTGTTAAATGCAACATTATCCAAAGTTTAATGACTTTTTCCATCAGTGTAAATGCAGCAGTATATTTAGTAATGTTTCCCCATATATATTTATAAATATGCCTTGGGATTAATGCCCCAGTCATCTCTTCCTGTTTTGTGACATAGTCTACTTGTGTGCTGTCTGCCATATGAGTAATAGTATATTTGGGACAATTTTGTTTTTCTTATTGCCATATTAAGGCTTCAGAATTATTTAACTGCCTTAATCCTTCTCTTATCAGTTTGCAACCAATTATTTAAAAACTCTCTAATTTGAAATAATTCAAATAATATGAATTCTGTGTCGCCTAATTTCCCTCATTTGATCTATGGACTTTATCTGACTGCTTCTAATCTAGTCAGCAAATTTCTCAAACGTTCCTTTGTGCCAATTGGCAAGTTGTTCTGTAGTCCCGTTTTTGTTTAAATGTGGGTGAAATGGTACTGATGCCATGGGCGATGTTGATGGACACAATTTGTTTTTTAAATTATCCATATCCTTCAGTGAGTCTTGTACAGGGAAACCAAATGCTGGACTAGCTAGGCCTTTGGTCCAGCCTAGCAGCGCTCTTAGAGAAGGGTCACCTGGACTGGGAATAATTGTGACAAACTCATTTTGATAAATATTTGGGTCTCTGAATCCAAGTACCAAATGTTAATAAGTCATAGAATCATAGAACAGTAGAATAGTAGAGTTGGAAGGGGCCTCTAAGGCCATCAAGTCCAACCCCCTGCTCAATGCAGGAATCCAAATCAAAGCATTCCCGACAGATGGCTGTCCAGCTGCCTCTTGAATGCCTCCAGTGTCGGAGAGCCCACTACCTCTCTAGGTCATTGGTTCCATTGTCGTATGACTCTAACAGTTAGGAAGTTTTTCCTGATGTCCAGTTGAAATCTGGCTTCCTGCAACTTGAGCCCATTATTCCGTGTCCTGCAGTCTGGGATGATCGAGAAGAGATCCTGTCCCTCCTCTGCGTGGCAACCTTTCAAGTATTTGAAGAGTGCTATCATCTCTCCCCTCAGTCTTCTCTTCTCCAGGCTGAACATGCCCAGTTCTTTCAGTCGCTCCTCATAGGAGACTGAGACTGCTTATTTATTGCTATCCAGTAACGGTAGTACAGTCACCAAGATACAGGTTTTGAACCCATTTGACTGTCATTCCACCCTTGATGTTCAGTAGAGTCAAAAGTAATTCTTTCTGTTGTGAAAAGTTATCAGAACCTACACAGCTAGTTAGAGTGGCAAATGCGTAACATTAGAGTCAGCTGACATGGAGTACAGTAAGCAAATCTATGATTCTTTTGCCTGAGCGTAAACATTGCCCTAAAGATGTGTGCTTGAGCTGTGCATACACGGTTGTCTTGTTCTTCTTTTTGGTTTTAATTTTTTATTAACCATTGAGACAGATAACAAATACATACAGCGGAAGAAAAAAGTACAAAGTTAGTAATCCCATGTCTTGCAGTCTTGTTCAACTAAACAATGTAACTCAAAAAATTCAGGCAAGAATAACTTAGACGACCGGGGGGGAAACTGTAACAGCATCCACCATAACTTATTTCTAATTTTTTTCCCCAAAATGAAAAGAATACTCAGTCCTAAAATAATTCCCTGTTAAGCTCCTTACTAAAACTAATCTATTCCGTCAAAGGTAAAGTTAGTGAAAAATGGGCTTAGAGTAACTTATGGCTAGGATAAGCAATAAAGCCACTGCAGTATGGTGCCAGAGAACATCATGTTTTCCACAGTGTTCGAACACAGTCATTCCCAGTCATGGCATGCACTCCCAACAATGCCTTGGTCACATGTGATAGGGTTAAATAAGACAGATTAATCCTTTTTCTTATCTTCTTCCCACTGTCCATTGTGAGCATTTGCTTGACATCAGGAAAATAAAAGAATTGCACCATCAGTATGGCTGCATGCTGAATGCAGTACAAATGAGCCATCCTTCTGTGACAATGCATGTGAAGCATGAAATGCAACCTGTGATTCAGCTTCTGGATTTCAAGAAAGTGTTTTCTTCCTTCATTGGAAAATGACCATCTTCCTTTGAAAAATGCAACTTCCTTCCGTCCAAACTGATTGAAGCTTTGTCTTTGTCAGACTGGCTTGGAGCTCATGACGACGTCAGTTGTTTCGTTTTTTGTTGACATTGTTATTCATGACAAATGCCATAAGAAGTCTACTCTGAGGACCTCTTAAATGTAGACTGTGGCCATTTTTCATGCATTCCTTTTCAGGTGCCTTTATTACGTCAGTCCTTTGGCATCCATCCAGTGGTTCTTGAGAAATTAATTTTGTGAGTTCAGAGGAAGTTGCAGGCAATTTCACAATTCCTGTAATCATAGCCACAAGGTCCACAGTGGAAGCACTTCCACATGATCCTGAAGAAACATCTTTGACAATTATGTCTGGAAGGTGCTTTGTGATGTAATGAATACTTTGCCTTGGGAGGGGGAAGGACAGACTGAACACTGCTTCCCCTCAGCTTACGTCAAGTTTAAAGAAACCAGCCCAACATATAGAATATTGCATTCTTTATTTTTCCTGTCACACATGTTCACAACTCAGATGGCTTGTGATCCCATCTCTCTCTCTCTGCAGATAGGGCAACACTTCACTATTTCCAACAAAAGGCATCTTCATACGGCAAAATGGCACTGACGTTTGGTTTCAGCATCCCAAAATCTATAACAGAGGATAGGTCACGCTAATTGACCCGAAGTGATCTCAGGGCAGGTGTTACTCCTGTCTTCAATGTTCTTAGAATTTCCCCGTTATTCCCCGTGTTAGTTCATTAGAGACAGGGTTGACTGAGTTAAATTGGTTATTTAAATCCGCAAGAAAAAAAGGCCAGGTTCAACTACTGATTTAAAATGAGTTCTCCCTTGATGCTTGTTCATATGTTTCTTAAACAATTGTGCAGATCTGACCACTAAACTGTAATCATTTATACTGTTGTTTCATGCTTATAACCAGGCTTTGCATCTTTTAGTTGCGCTGTATGTTTTACTATTACCTACAAAGGGAATATCCTTAATGTATTGCTCCTATGACCAGCACCTACGACAGTTTGCAAGGTTGACAGCACGATCCCATACATGGTTACTCAGAAGTAAGTTGCCTTGAGTTCAGTGGGGTTTTCTCCCAAGTAAGTGGCTATAGGACTACTCTTTCCGCTGTTGCTCCTTTCTGCTTCTCTTGGCCGCCTTCACACACACACAGAATGACATATCCGTGACCGATAGCTCAAAGCAGGGCTGATAGATACTGGGCAGACAACCGCAGTTTATTTTCATCAGCTGAAGACGAAATGCCTATGTTTCATAGGTGAAGTATAAATATTTGTATTTGAGAAATGATCAGATTGTTTCTTCGTTTGTTAGAAAAGCCTCCTTTATCTTGGAGTATCTGATAGAAGGTTATTGATTCAGTTTAGAGATTAACTGTTGGACTAACATAGCCTTGCAAATAAGCTCCCCAAAGTTACTAACCTGCAAAAAAGGTAACTCACCTGCTGGCAGAGGACGGTCTGGGAGCGGCATTTCTATGCGAGGTGCAGAGGAGGGACGGAGTGCTCTGTTCCTCCTCCACCAGCCCCATTCACTCACCTGCATGGCATTCCTGGTTGCCTCTGGCTGCCAGGCTAGTGCTTAAATACAAGGGTGGGATAACATGCTTATATGGACATGACTTCATAGAAAGCTGGTTATTACTGCAGAGAAATTAAATCAAAGCATCCCTTTTTATTTCTTTATTTTAAAAATCATCTATTTTTATCTGCCCTGATAAGAGAGAAGTTTCCTTGGTTCCCATGAAGATGTGGGAAAGGTGTGACTTTCATTTTTCTCGAGATAACCTTTTCTTGGAAGTGAAATCCTTGGCTTGGCTGTTGGTTGCATCTCTGAAATGTGAAATGTAACTAAAAGGACCCCAGGAATGAGGAGGGAGGTGGTGGGCAGAGGGAGAGCTTTGTCCATTCTGGCAATGTTGCTTCACCATGTGACGGCTATCACATTGTCTATTCTCACTGGGTCTCCAAAACCTAAACTCTGTTTTGAAAGATTATCATGTGTTCTCACAAGACAAACACATGTTGAGCATTTAGAAGTTGGGGATAGTCAGTCCCGGGATCTGGCACCCCCCTCTTCCATCTCCCCCTTCAGGAAGTTGCATTGCATTTGAGAGCAGGACACGATGTTGTGGCTAATGTGGGGCTGCTGATAAAAGCAGCCACCGCACCTCTCCTTCTTTCTTGCCTGCAACGTCATCAACTACAAAACATGCATAGTGATGGCCACCCAGGCTAGATGGCTTTAAAGGGGGATTGGACATATTCATGGAGGGAAAGCTGTCAGCGGCTACTAGCTGCAATGGCTATGTTGTACCTCTGTTGTGCTGTGCAGGTGAGGGCCTCCTGCAGATAGCGTCTCATCAGGAGGTCCATTCCGCACAACATAGGAAGGGGACCTCGAGTGTATTGGCACCTACCCTTTGGAGTTCCCTCCCCTGAAATATTAGGCAGGTGCCATCTGTGTTATTTCTGTTTTGGTGCCTACAGGCTGGATTACTGTCCTGCACTCTATGTGGGGCTACCCTTGAGGTTGGTCCAGATCCTGCAGCTGGTGCAAAATGCGGCAGCAAGACTGCTTACTGGGGCAAGTTATCACCAACATGTCACCCCGCTGCTGAAAGAATTGCACTGGCTGCCCTTTTGCTACCGAGCCAAGTTGAAGGTTCTAGTTTTGGTGTACAAAGCCCTATACAGCTCGGGACCAGGATACCTGAAAGACCGTCTTATCCCTGATATACCCAGGCAATCACGGCGCTCTGCAGGTGAGGGCCTCCTGCAGATACCATCTTATCTGGAGGTCTGCTCTGCACAACATAGGAAACAGACCTTTAGTGTGGTGGCACCTACCCTGTGGAATTCCCTCCCCTCAAATATTAGGCAGGTGCCATCTCTGCTATCTTTTCGGCGCCTTTTGAACTTTCCTCTTTCAACAAGCCTTTTAAGTAGAGATCTTATCCCAGTCTGTGTCTGTGTTGGAGTTGCTTTTTAATATGTTTTTAGTGTTTTATCACTGTTGCTTGCCGCCGTGGGAGGAAGGGTAGGATATTTTTATTTATTAATTATTATTATTATTATTGCTGCTGCTGCTGCTACTACTTCTACTAGAATTTATTACCCGCCCTTCTTCCAGAGGTCCCAGGAAGGATTACAATTTTTAGACACAAATTTAATGATAAATAAATAAATAATACTGTTGGAGCCAGTCTGCCTTTGAATGCCAGTCGCTGGGTGTTGCGAGTGAGAGAGTGCTGTTGTGCTCATGATGTTCATCCTTCGTGCGGGCTTCCCTTTGGGGCTTCTGGTTGGCCACTGTGAAAACAGGATGCTGGACTCAGTGGGCCACTGGCCCGATCCAGCAGCACTTATGTGCAACACTATGCCATCTTGCTCAGAGTTTCTGTGCCCGATTCACAAGTTTGGCTGCGGCTGGCAGGGAAGCTCTGAATGTGATGACATCACATCATGGATTCTGTGTTTTCTAGACAAGAGTGTGATGGGGAGAGTGAGATAAGGGGGTGCTTGTTCTGACAGGAGGCCCATATCTGCCTAACAGTCTACTGATGGCCTCAGAGTAATCAGCACCAGATAAAATGTCTTCCTTTTAGTGCTCCGTTTCCCTCTTACTGAGCTTCCATCCAGAGGGCTCTCCAGCCCCAGCATGTGTCTTCTGCGAGGAAAGAATCTCCCTGCCTGCCTGAAGCATAAGCGATGCTGACATCCTGATCTCCATACACACACCCTCAGCCTGTACGTTGCAAACATGCAACTGTGCATGTCTCACACAGCTCACAAACCCTGTGGCGTGCTTTCAGTTGCTGCGTGAAAACTGGCCCCAGGCTGGAAATGTAAGAGCCGTGCATGTACCTCTCAACATCTAGGGTGTCAGGGGGCTGGAGAGGCTTCTGCTGTCACTGTAAAAGGAACCCCAAGATTACAGTTGTGGCTTGTTGGGAAGTCGCCTCTTGGCCTTTGCAGGCTGTGATGGCTAGAGCTGATGGAAGCTGTAGTCCAAAACATCTGGGGTGCACCAGCTTGGGGAACGCTGCTTTGTATGGATGCAAATGGCTTCTCGACTCTGTGTTTGCGAGTGTAGGCAGAGTAAGACCGGAAGACTATAATCAGAGAGTCAGGATATCTGCCTCAGATGTGCTATCCCAGTTTGCCCAAATGTCAGCCTCCTGCAGATGTTAGTGCGGGTCACTTCCCACAGGAGCCCTGCGACGTTGGCAAAGGTGGTGCTGGTGGAGACTCGCAGAATATTGCCGTGGTGTCTTCTTCTGTATCCTGTGATTTTTCAAATCACAAGAGAACCACTTGCACACACAGCTGTGCAGCCCCCTTTATTAGCTCAACTGTGTGAGTAGTTGCTAGAGCTACGGAAGAAAGCGGAGGTACAAATTGTACCTTGTAAATTAGGACGAAAGGTACTGTATAATTCCTGGTTAATTGATCCTGACAGCAACCCAAAAGGGTAGGTTGCTTCTGTTTTCTCAGGGTACCTGAAGCAGAGAGAGAACAATTTGCCCTAAACCACCAATGAGCCTTTCTTTTTGTTGGTTTGTTTTAAAATATTGAGGAGAGAGAGCAGAGTCTAGATCTCCCAACGCTCTGTGCTCTGTCTAAACCACTCTGGAAGATTCTCTTTAAGCTACAAAAGCTATAAATCAGTAGTTCAGGGCCTAAGAGACTGTTGTCTGCATTGCAAACTACTGGAGCCTTTGCCAACTGTGCTGGCTGGGACTGGATGTTGTCGTTCACATCATCTGGAGGGCCCCAGGTTGGTGAAGTCTGTTCGACTGTATTAAGCAAGATCAGTGCTTTCGTAGAATGTTCTCTGGATTCCACCATCCAAATGAACAAAGCAGGCAGAGAGGCATTTTGGGTGACAGCCCTGGAAACTCACCAGTGCATTTCTGGAAACTCTGTGAATTTTTGGGCTGGCATGTGTGGGTGATTTCAGCTTGCATGATGTTTTAGTGGCAAATCCCCCCCTCCCTCCATTTGCTATATTCTATTAAAACCAAAAGCAAATGGTTGCAACAAGGACAAATCCTTGTAGCTTCCTGGATCCCTGAGCTGCTAAGAGCAGCCCAGTTTTTAAGCCGGGAAGGACACTTGATAACTTGGTTCTCCTTGTAATTTGATGCAGAGTGAAAATCGAGACACACACACACCCCACCCACGAGGCCAGGTCTGGCTCAGTTGTCTGTCGTTCGCCACCATCAAATTAGCATCAGTTAATTTGGATGTGCAGAAGCTGCTGTGGAAGCAGCTGTTCCCAGTGCAGCAGAGTTAGAGATCCAGGGCTGGACCTAGACCTGAGTGACTTAGGAAGCTGTCTTATACTGAGTCAGATCATTGGCCCATCTACCTCCATGTTGTCTACACTGACTGGCAGCAAACTATCTCCAGGGTTCCATGCAGCTTTTCCCCAGCCCCACCTGGAGATGCTGAGGACTGAACCTGGGACCTTCTGCCTGCAAAGTGTGTGATCTGCTGCCACCGGTCTATGCTTCACATCCCCCCTCTGCTGTGGACTGGCTGCATGGTCCTGGGCCAGCTTTCCCCCCTTCCCTATTTAACAGATGCTACAGGTAAGCAGCAGGATATGGCTGCCTCTGGCCTGGCCCCTTCATTGGTTTCCCTGGGGCAGCTTGCCTGGCCACAGGTAGAAAGGCAGGCTCTAGACTAGGGGAGCCTCTGTTTTCATCCTGCAAGGCAGTTCTTAACTTCTTTTCCTCTGCTGTGTATCTGCAAAACTAGAATGACAGTGCATTATTGTAGTGAACTGCTGTCAAGGAGAGCCTTATAAAAAGGCAAAGTGTCATGCACATGATAATAACGAATGGCTGAGGCCTTTGATCTTTCAGAGCCACTCCTGGGCTCGGTACTTAAGAGAGTTTTTGAGCGCCATACGGCACAGTCCACACGCCTCCTTTCAGTCCTCAGTGTGCCAAATGGTGATCTGGCAACCCGAGGCCGATGGCAGGAGCAGCCCATGGGCACAGGCAGGGCTGGCATCCGTTGGGGCTCCCCGTGGCCTCTCCTGCTTGAGTCAGATTGCCAGAAGCGCAGAGCCCATGGCCTGGCCTGGCAGCGCTCCCAAGAACAGGCACTGTGTCTGATGATGAGGTGGGATAGGGCCCAGATTGCATCCTAGGGCTTGCAACAAGCTGGGCTGGGAGCCGGAAGTTCTGGAAAGGAGCCCAACGGTCTGCTGGTCCACTGTTCCGCTTTTCATAGTGGCTGCCCTGGGCTCCTTCTGGGAGGAAGGGCTGGATATCAGTTTAATAAATAAATATATAAATAATGGCTAAGCAGACGCCTCTATGAAGCCCACCAACAGGGCAAGCAGGCTGTAGGCCTCTGCTGTCATTTGTGCCCAGCATCTGGTGGACTGGTTCTGAACATGGAGGTTCCATTTAGCTACCATGGCTAGTAGCTGTTGTAAGACCCCGCTTAGCCTTCCCCACCCTGGTGCCCTCCAGATGTTTTGGAGTACGACTCCTATCAGTGCCAATCAGCACGGCTCTATGATGTTGGGCCCAATGGCAATTGCAGCTCAAAACATCTGGGGGGCACCAGATGTTGGAGGAGGCTGGTCTAACCTTTTCCCCCAAACCCCTAACCTAGTGGTCCTCGTGACCACTTGCAGCAGCGAACGTCTTGCGTGACTTAATTATTTCGTTTGACTCCCAAGTTCTCATAGGGAGAAAAACTTCTCTTTGCCCACTTTCTCCACACTAGGCTTAATTTTATAAAACTACTTTGCCCTCCCTTTTTTTAACTCAGAGACCCCAAATGCTTTAGCCTCCTTTTCGCATAGGTTGCTCTTTGCTTTGTGGACAAAATTGGCAGCTGTGAGTAGATGATGGCCGTAAGGCTAACCAGGGTGCTTCATGGATGCCAGTCGTGGGGTGAGCGCTGCTGCAGAGCCTGGGGCCAAGAAAGATGCCGGCTGCTTTCCTTTCAGAACGGCGGAGTCAGAGAAGGTGGTCAGCAAAGCGCTGCTCAAGCCCACCTCCCTTGCTCTGCGACGGGCTCCGGGGAAGCGCCCCCTTCAGGTTTGTGCTGCTAGGAAGTGTTATCGTGCAGCGGAAAATATAGCGCAGGCTAAACTGGCGCCACATTTCCCAGACTGAGCTTGAGCCGCGCAGGACACTCCTAGCGGGAGCACGCAGTCCGACCTCTGCTTTGCAACGGCGAGCGATGCGATCGTTGTCATCTTGTGAGCTGCCTTTAGCACAGATTGCGCTGATTGTTATTGTATTGTTACTGAAAGATGTTGCTGTTGCTTTTTTAACAATGTTGATATTTTGTTATTTAAATTTTTGTACACTGTATTGTTCTTTTCTGATGTGCATTTTGTATTTGTGTTTATTTTTTGTGAGCCGCCTTGTGGGCCTTTTTGGCCAAAAGGCGGCATAGAAATAGACCATAACATAGCATAACATGGATGCCGTGACAACAAGCGGGAGGAACTTGCATGTGTTCTGAGGCTGAAGTGGGGATTCTGGAACCAAGCCATTGGGCGAGCTAGCTGTCAGTCACCTCTGTGACCTCATGGCTGAGAATGCCTCTCAGCATCCTTGGCAACGGTCACAGCTTGGCTCTTGATGTCACGGTTGGCCTTGCTGTGCAAAACACAGTTCTTTGGCAGCCAGGGAGCCCAGCCGAGGGGTTGGTCTTACAAAGCGGCAGTGGGTTGCTTTGCAAGCTCCAGTGCTGCAGAATGCGGATGGGGCAGGGAGGGGGAGATGGGGAATGTGTGCCCCTGCTTTTCCAGGCTAGCTAAATGATGGGTGCCTAGCCAAGTAATGCCAGCGGCTGGAGAGGGAGCTGCCCCTAGATCTTTTGCTGGGGGCAGGCAGGGGGGAGGAGGTGGGTGTTCCTGAGCGCTGTCTGTATATGGATATTATCCATACTTCAAGCATTTTAAACAAGCACAAAACCAGCATAAGAGTAAAATTGGAGTGCTCCGCCTTTAAAATCCCAACAGCCCCAAATCACAGCCGACTTTGCCGGTTGTGGAATCGACAGCTTTTTGCTGAGTGCCAGGCAAGATGGTCTTAGCCACTTTGCTAAATGACAACAGAACCCGGAGTCAGGCGGGTCTGTTTGTGTTGGCAGGGGGTCCCGTAGAAGCAGGGCCATGTCACAGAACAGCCCTCGCCCCTCGCCCTAAGCAAGCTCCCCTCCCAAGCAAGGGGGCGTGAAAGAGGGCCCCAACAGCTGGCCTCAAAGAGCAGGACTTCAGAAAGGGAGAAGGCATTCCCTCACCACACGGGGCCCAGGCGGCCGATCATCTCTCACTTGTAAGATGAGCCTGGGTAGTGTCTACACTCTCCAGTGACAGTGTCACAAATGGGACCTGACTGGAAGCCACATCCGTGGCCCACAAACCTAAACCCTTAAGTGTCAGCCGTGGTGTGAGTTGACCGTGAGGAAGTTGCACTCTGTATGTGCTCCGAGACCTATGGCTCCTTTAATCTGTTGGTTCATTTGTCCCTGGAAGATGCATTCTCATTCAGCTTGTTGTTCTGCCGGTCCCAGTTTGCAGAAACCCCCAGATTTGCACCTCGTTGCGTAGGTCGCCCCTTGGCAGGGCAGCCAGAGTGTTGCCCTTTCAAGCGAGAGCCAAGGAGATTGACCCAAGCCCCCCTCCCACCCTCTGCAATGCTGCCCTGGGAAGCTTCCCGAAGGCTGGGCAAAGCCTTGCTGTCTCTCCTTATTCTCTCTGTTGGGTTCAGGGCAGAACTGATATCTAGGGAGGGCTGTTGGGGGGGCAGGGCAGGCTAATGCTCTGCTGCTGTTTGACTGTTTGCGTGGATGCGATGTGCAAATGTGCAATTGCCCAGCGGGGGTGGGAGAGGAGAGCCTGTCTGCTGAGAAGGTTCTTGGGGTTATAAAAGATCAGAAATGCATAATGAGCCAGGCGGATGGTGATCTTGTGGCGGGGAGGGGAGGAGCAGGATGGGGCAGGAGACAGGCCTGGCTATTTTGGGTTGTGTTAGCAGAAGTGCTGTATCCGCAGTCGATGAAGTCATGGGCCAGGCCTTGGGGCTGCTCCAGGCTTCACATTTGGACACTGGACTGCAAGCTCCACCCTTGAGAATTTATTTGGCCAAATTGGACAGCAGCAGAAATACTCAAGGAGCGTGAGAAGCTTCACTGAGTCCTCAGGAGAGGCCAGAAATCAGCCTGCTGTGTAACAATGCCCTTTTTTCTCGCTCCTCTAAACCTTTTCCTGAAGACAAGCCTATGGTCCTCAGGGTCATGGCAAAAAGCTCAAGGGGGTGGGGGTGGTTGGGCAAAACAACTTCTGTAGTGGCATCATCTAGGAGCTGGCAGGCCACACCAATCTACGTTTGGTCCTTCTAGATCTCTGTGGCAATCTCTGGGCCAAGGGGAAGGACGACTTGTCCAAGCCCTGGGTTCAAGTGGTGTTTCTCCTCTGGGCACCCATCCTTGGCACATGTTTCTCTCGACCAGAACAGAGTGCTACTTTCTCCTGCCTGCCGCTTCATGCATGAGCATGGCTTTCCTGCTTTTGGCATGCTGGGGCCTCGTGGTGTGTCTCCTGCCTCAAGCTTGTGCCTTTTCCTCTCACTGCCCCACTCGTGATGAGTCTTGTGTTCCAAGTTCCTGCAGCCTTCCTGTCTTTTCTTGATAGCTGTGTCATCTGCTCTGAAAGCCGGGCCTTGCGGTGCTTCCCTGGTCTGTGTGTATATGGGTCTCAAAGTCTGTATGGAAGAAAATGTCAATCTTGTGGCTAGGTAATATGGATGGATGAATTCCCATGCATAATCTGTATTGTATTGTGCTGGCGGTGAAGCCTCTGGCGCTGAGTAGCTGAGCTGATTTGATGGCATGGAATGTTCACAAACACTCCAAATGTTCAGGGAGCGAGCATTCCTTGGATGTTCAGCTTCTGGGAAGGGAAAGTTGTGGACTTGACTGGGATTAACACTCACACAGGCCTTTTAGGGGCAGGCTGAGGACTGAGAAGAGATCCAAGTGGTAGGGAAGCTAAGAGGCAGGGCACCTGGAAGAGGATTGAGGAGACTAAGAGAGGCAAGGAGTGGGGCCTGAATTTCGCACCTTTTATGAATCACTTCCCATGAGGAATCCCTAAGCAATATACCATATAATAACATACATAAAACAGTTATATATAAAAACAGTTTAAATATTGCATATATATAAAAACTATTTTGAGAAACAGCTGCAAACAACAACAGCTCATATATAAAATCAAGTTGGCTTGTTCTGGTGCTGAACAAAATGTTCCTCCCACTAATTTTCTGCCTCATTTGCAGGCAATGAACTGGGGGGAGGGCACGCTGACTGAGGCTGGTAGGAGTTGTAGTCCAAAACAGCTCAAGGGCACCAGGCTGCGGGAGGCTGCTACATAACATACTGTATTTAAGTCCCTGACTAGTCAAGGGATGCCATTTTAACTTTTTGCTTTGCAGGCCCCTTTCAGCAGAGCAGCCACTTGCTGCTTTTAAATATGCACGGACAATCATGTATGAGAAGAGCCCTGCAGAATTAAAGGCCCATCTCGTCCACCGTCCTGTTCCCACAGTGGGCAACCAGATGCCCACGGGAAGCCCGCAAGCAGGACATGGTCACAACAGCAACTGTCCGCACGTGTGATTGTCAGCAGTCATGGCTAGTAGCCCTTCATAGCCTTATCCTCCATTAATTTATCTACAGTAGGGCCCTGCTTCTCAGCGTTCCGCTAATACGGCGGTTTTCAATTATATCCATGGTGACTGGATCCCCCCTTTTTTTAAATTGGTGATACCTCACCTACCTTCCAATTCTCAGGTACAGAGACTGATTTTAGGGGTGTTACATATTTTTGTTAGAAGTTCAACAATTTCATATTTGGAGTATTTAAAAACTCTCAGGTGAATGCCATCCAGACCTGGTGATTTGCCAGTTTTTAATTTTATCAGTAAGGCCTAGAACTTAGTCTCTTTTCACTACTATTTCCCTCAGTTTCTCAAACTCCCTTCCTCCAAACATTAGTTGAGGCTCAGGGATCTGCCCTGTATCTTCCACTGTGAAGACAGTTGCAAAGAATTCATTCAGCTTCTCTGTAATCTCCTTATTCTCCTTTAGCACACGTTTGGGTCCCTTGTCATCCAAAGGTCCAACCCCCACCTGCAAAAAAAGCTGGTCTGTGCTCCTCAAATTCTTTTTTAGCATCCCTTATTGTCTGTTTACATTTCTTTTGCCAAAGTTTGATTGTGTTCCTTTCTTGTTCTGATTTGGACATTTTCTAAAGGAAACCTGAATAGCTTCTTTGACTCTGCTCATTAATCACACTGGCATCCTCTTGGACCTGGTGATACCTTTCCTGATCTGTGGTATATGTTCTAGCTGAGCTGCTAACATTGTGGCTTTAAACAGCTCCCTAGCTTCTAGAGATATATTATCCTCTTTACTTTCAGCTTTTTACAAATCTCATTTTGAGGAAGTTTCCTCTTTGAAGTCAAATGCTTCTGTGTTGGATTTTCTTTACAATTGTCCATGTACATATATGTTCATTTTGATTGATAGCACTGTTGTCACTGTTCCCAAGTGGCTAAACAACACTTAACAGTTCGCATGAAGGCCTGGGTGCCACTTAAGATGAAGTCCAAGGTTGCCATCCCTTGGGTCAGTTCCATGACCAATTGATCTAGGGCACAGTCATTAGGGTATCTAGAAATTTTACTTCTTTGTCATGACTGGAACGGGCATATACTGAGTCTATGTGAGGGTGGTCGAAGCTGCCCATTAATGCAGCACTTCCACGTTTAGATGCCTCTTTGATTTCATTTTCCATCTCAAAATCACCCTGGACATTTTGGGGAAAGGGACAAAAGTACATTCCTAAAGAACTAAATTTAACTTGGATTCCTGCATTGAGCAGGAGGTTGGACTCGATGGCCTTATAGGCCCCTTCCAACTCTATGATTCTGTGATTCTAGCTCTAGACAGCAACCTCACAGTAGCATTTTGCACTAACTGTAGCTTCTGAACTTATCTCAAAGGCAGCCCCATGTAGAGTGCATTTCCCTAATCAAGTACTGAGGTTACCAGTGCATGGACTAAGGCTCTCCTAGCCACTGAAGCCAAATAATGCTACAGTGACAAAGGGTGCTCCCAGACTATAGACCTGCTCCTTCAAAGTGAGAGCAACCCTGTCCAGAACATGCAACTAGCCTATTTTCTAGACTTGGCCACCACCTACCCACAGGGCCTCCATCTTGCCAGGATTCAGTCTCAGTCGGCTGGATCTCATCCAGCCCTCCACTTCAGACAGCGGCTCATCCAGATGTTACAAAGAAATAGAGCTGGGTATCATCAGCACCCTGAAGACTCCATGCTTCAGATCTCATGCTCCAAATAGCATCATAAAGATATGAAATGGCATTGGGGACAAAATAGTCCCCTGTGGCACCCCACAGCATAACTGCCAGGGGTCCGACCCCTAGTCACCCAGTGCTGCTCTCTGGAAGCAGCGCTGAAGGTAGGAGCTGACCCGCAGAGCCAATCAAGGAGGATTCTGTGGACAGTGAGAGATCAAGTAAAAGTAACAGGATTGCACTCCCCCTCTCCCAATAAAGGTCATCATTCAGGGCAACCAGTGTTGATTTGGCCCCAAAGCCACGTTGGAACCCAGATTGGTGATTGGTCCAACAGCAGCTGTAGTTGTGCTACCCTTTCAAGCACCTTCCCTAGAAAAGGGGTGTTTGTAATCTGGCAGGAGGTGTCACAGACCACTGGATCTAGGGTAGGCTATTTCAGGAGTGGCTGCACCACCGCCTCCTTCAAGGTTTAATACGTTTTTTAATAATGTTTTTAACCCTTTTTTTAAAGTTTTTTTTTTAATGTTTTAATGCTGTTTTGTTTTAATGTATTTTAATGTCTGTTTTTATGATGTTTTAAAGTATTTTAGTGCTTTGTTTGCCGCCCTGGGCTCCTGCTGGGAGGAAGGGCGGGATACAAATCAATCAATCAATCAATCAATCAATCAATCAATCAATCAAATAAATAAATAAATAAATAAATAAATAAGGTGGCAAGGACCACCCCTTCCCACGAAATGACGCATTGACCACACCCTGGACACCATCACAGCCCGGCCAAACACACATCTACCCAGCTGCCTTTAATCAGCCAAGACAGGCAAGGGTCAGGGGGGCAAGTTGGCAGATGATTGCTCCAAGCACCTTGTCCACATCGCCACACTGCCGTAACTGAAACTGACCCCACAACACGTCCCCACAACACGTGCTCAGATGGTACTGAGGACACCCCAACAGATTCCGAAGTAGCGATGGCATCAAGTTCAACACAGAGGCGAGAGACTTGATCCTCAAAGTGTCTTGCAGACTGTTCACAGGAAACAGACTCTGAAGGGCTCTGTCGCTCCACCCACAGATGATGATAAACCCTTGATCACTCGAGGACTACTTGAGGCCTCTTTTGCACACCTCACTGTTGCACGTTAGGCAGCACTGCCTGGGGCTGATGGGAGTTGTAGTCCGAAACATCTGGAGGGCACCATCTTAGACTGCCGTAGACACACTTTGGTCATTCTCAGCCCCTTTTCTCCCCGCTCCCCTGCACACCAGGTGGTTAGTAATGCGGGCTAAGTTTGCAGAATAACTGCAGGGATTCCTGGGATGCAAAGTATTCTGAATACTTGCAACATGCGGTATCAATCCAGAGTCATCAAAGTCATTGCCACTAGGGCAAATAGCAGAAAGCTATTCCCCCTCGCTCCAAGAGACTGTCACATCCTTCTGTTAGGTAGGGGCATGCTACTGTTTGCAGGAGTGCCCCCCACCCCCGCCGGGGGCCATAACACACGTCTCTGTCATGCTTCCCTGATCATATGTGAAGACCCTGAACTGATCCCTGGGGGCTTGGGGGGTCCTGTGTTTTTGTGCAGTGGGTTGGACTTGATGGCTTCACATTCTCTTGAAGCCTGCCTTGGAGACTCCTGTGATACCCAGAGCAAACTCCTAGTCATTTCCTTCTCCAGCGACGGGGCACAAGGAACCCACAGAGAGATAGACCATGTCAGCACCAAAAGCAACTGTTCTCAGCCGTTGCTAAGGAACTGCCTCATGACACTTCTCTATCGCTTTCCCACCCAGCACCCTTTGGCAGCACTGATCCAAAAGCACCAGTAAGCATTTCCACAGCAAACCACTTCCCCTGGGATGGCCTTGCTAGAAGAGACCATGTGGGCCTTTTAAGGGAAAGGATTGTGCACCCCCGAAAGAGAGTGTGAGCAAAATCCAAATCCTGCAGTCTATATATGTTGTGCAGAATGCATGTTTGCTTATAGTTTTGTAAAAATTCTGCTTGGTTTTGGAAAGGGTCAAGGGCTTTAGTCATAGAATCATAGAATAGTAGAGTTGGAAGGGGCCTCTAAGGCCATCAAGTCCAACCCCCTGCTCAATGCAGGAATCCAAATCAAAGCATTCCTGACAGATGGCTGTCCAGCTGCCTCTTGAATGCCTCCAGTGTCGGAGACCCACCACCTCTCTAGGTAATTGGTTCCATTGTTGTATGGCTCTACCAGTTAGGAAGTTTTTCCTGATGTTCAGTCGAAATCTAGCTTCCTGCAACTTGAGCCCATTATTCCGTGTCCTGCACTCTGGGACGATCGAGAAGAGTCTATGTGTAGTCTATGTAGTACACTTGCCTCAACCCAGAGGATGCCTTGCTCAAACTCCCTCAGGCTTCTGACATTTTCACAAAGCACTGTCCCCATTTTCAAGTGTATTTCTGCAGGTATAAGGACTAGAAGCTTTTTTAAAAATAAAAACTGAGATACTCCAGAAGACTTAGTTGTGCAGTCAGACGAATTTATGTGCTGATGATGCCTTGCAGCCATCAATGTGTGCAATGCAATTGGCCCTGGCTTGGTGGGCCATAATCCAAATGTCTGGAGAGCTCTTGGAGTCCCTCAAGGATCGGTATTGGGACCTGTACTTTTCAACTTGTTCATTAATGACCTAGAATTAGGAGTGAGCAGTGAAGTGGCCAAGTTTACTGACGACACTAAATTGTTCAGGATTGTTAAAACAAAATGGGATTGTGAAGAGCTCCAAAAAGACCTCTCCAAACTGAGTGAATGGGCAGAAAAATGGCAAATGCAATTCAATATAAACAAGTGTAAAATTATGCATATTGGAGCAAAAAATCTTAATTTCACATATACGCTCATGGGGTCTGAACTGGTGGTGACCGACCAGGAGAGAGACCTCGGGGTTGTAGTGGACAGCACGATGAAAATGTCGACCCAGTGTGCGGCAGCTGTGAAAAAGGCAAATTGCATGCTAGCGATAATTAGGAAAGGTATTGAAAATAAAACAGCCGATATCATAATGCCGTTGTATAAATCTATGGTGCGGCCGCATTTGGAATACTGTGTACAGTTCTGGTCACCTCATCTCAAAAAGGATATTATAGAGTTGGAAAAGGTTCAGAAGAGGGCAACCAGAATGATCAAGGGGATGGAGCGACTCCCTTACGAGGAAAGGTTGCAGCATTTGGGGCTTTTTAGTTTAGAGAAAAGGCGGGTCAGAGGAGACATGATAGAAGTGTATAAAATTATGCATGGCATTGAGAAAGTGGATAGAGAAAAGTTCTTCTCCCTCTCTCATAATACTAGAACTCGTGGACATTCAAAGAAGCTGAATGTTGGAAGATTCAGGACAGACGAAAGGAAGTACTTCTTTACTCAGCGCATAGTTAAACTATGGAATTTGGTCCCACAAGATGCAGTAATGGCCACCAGCTTGGATGGCTTTAAAAGGAGATTAGGCAAATTCATGGAGGACAGGGCTATCAATGGCTACTAGCCATGATGGCTGTGCTCTGCCACCCTAGTCAGAGGCAGCATGCTTCTGAAAACCAGTTGCCGGAAGCCTCAGGAGGGGAGAGTGTTCTTGCACTCGGGTCCTGCTTGCGGGCTTCCCCCGGGCACCTGGTTGGCCACTGTGAGAACAGGATGCTGGACTAGATGGGCCACTGGCCTGATCCAGCAGGCTCTTCTTATGTTCTTATGTTCTTATGTTCTCTCGCCTGCCCTTGTCTGATGTCCGATCATCGCACAGGTTGAAATAACAATGTGATACATAAAATAAAACCTAAGTAGAGTGAACCCAGGTTCTCAAATATTTCGCAGTTGTAGAATCTCGGCATAGAAAGGCTGTTAGCACTGGAAGGCTGTTTTAAACACGGCGGCAGAGTTCTTCAAGAGTTCTCTCAACATTCCTATGCAATTAGTTCATCTGTGTTAGAACCCAGGTTGCAAATTGGTGCATGTGGGGGGGGGGGGAGGAAGGGAAGATGCTGCAGGTCAGCAGTGCCTCTCGCTTAGTCGATGGTTTCCAAGGTGGTTTCCGAGGTGCCTTAGAAAGAATTTAAGGTGTCTTCACAGCATACTCTTGCCTGCTATTTTGGGCTGTTTTCAGGTACTTGTTTGCTGTGAGTTTTGTACAGTACTGACTACGCAGTTTACACCGTCAGCTGCGCTCATGTCAAGAGTCAGCCCAGAAAACCTCCTTTGACCTCTCAGTGTAGAAACCTTAAGTTGTCTCATCCCCTTACTGTTGTCCAGGCGCTGAGGGTGGGCTGTGCTGCAGCTTCCCTGGGCTTCCTGCTCCCCATGTCTCAGATGCTAACCCCTCCCAAATCCTTGTGCCTCCACTGTTTGGGCCCCTGAGGTGCCGCTTCAACTCAGCCCTGCTCTCCTTCCTGTTGAACTGTCATGACAGGGTGTCCCACTCCCCTGGACCATGCATCGAAGACCTCATTTTCATGCATGCTAGAACATAGAGCCTAGAACGCTACCTTCTGTTGATTTGTCCATAAGGCTCAGTGTTGTCTGTACTAGCTGACAGCCGCTCCCCAGGATTTCAAACAGGGAGCCTCTCCCAGCCGTCCCTGGAGATGCCCGTCATTGGATGTCGGTGGGACTTTTGCCTCCCCGCCCCCTCGCTTCGCATCTCACCCTCGTTTTTCTCTCTCTTCCAGGAGCGGTTTGTGGATCTCTACGGGAACGACGCAGCGGCCAAGAGCAGGAAAGGCCAGGAGCGCTTCAACAAGTGGCTGTGGGGGGGAGCCACCGTGGCCGGGGTCCTCCTCCTCGGCTCCCTCCTGAGCCGCAAATAGCCAGAGACTGACTCTCTCCGCCGCCCTTTCCAAGGGCCCTGCTGCATCCTATTCCTCAGCCTTGTGATCATTCCAGGGGGGGACGGGGGCCTCTGCATAGCAAACCCCTCAGTCTGACCCCGGGTCTCACCCCCCCACACACATACACAACAACTCACAGACCTCTTTCTGGTGCCTCCGACCCCACAGACACCTCCGACCCTAGGCCACTGTTGCATGCACAGGGGCCTGGGACCCATCCCACCTTTGGGTGCTATGCCTCCAATCCTGGTATTTAGTTTGCTGGTTGTTTTTTTTTCTATAAAGCACCCCCCCCCCCTCGACAGGCCTGGTTCGTGTTTGGTTTATTGCCGGGGGGGGGGCAGGGGAGGGAGCTGGCTTTTTTTGTAAGGGAGCCCCAACCCCTCTGATGTCTTCTGAGCTCAGCAAATCTGATGATGGGCAGACGGGCATGACAGATGTCCTGCACAGAGGAGCAAGCCAATCGGGCTTCCCTGCCATGACCAGAGAGGGCCCTTGCAGCCAGCAAAGGGGAAAGGGGCTCCTTCTGAACGAGCCTGCCCCTCACTCTGTGGGGCAGTGCTTGGCTGGATAGCAGGCAGGCATTCCGGAGCCTGCCATGGGGAGATTCGAGTGCAGGGCCCACTGGCAACCTCTCCTTTTCCCAGGCATGCGGCCCCCTGGGTCTCTCGTCCTTTCCTTTCAAGGTCATTTCTAAGGGTGTTTCCCCAGTGCCCCACAGCACAGGATCTAGTCCAGGGCTTCCTTCAGAGCCACCACACCTGGTGCAGACTGAGGTGTGGGGTGGTTGGGGGGAGGGATTCCTCCTTTTCTTCCTTTTGGCAGTGAAGGTTGCCGTCTGGAGTGCTCCCATGAGGCTCCCGTTCCCTCTGCTGAAGGCCAACAGGCCTCCCCAGTCTCTCTGGGTCTTGCCATCCCACCAAGCCGCCCCCTGGCCCTTTCTTCCTCTTTCCACCACTCATGTCGGCCCCCTTTGCTCTGCCGCTCCCAAGACCCCGAAGGCCTTCCAGTCCCAAGGGCCCTGTTTCTTTATGCGCAGGTCCATTTGCCTCCAGCGCATGAGAATACCCCACAGATCCACTGGGTTTGCATTTAAAAACAGCCATTGCCTGTAGGGCGCTGTGCCTGCATTTGGGCAAAATGACCAAGAATCGGAGGTGCTGGGAGTGGCGTGCAGCATCCCTTCCACCCCACCCCAATAGCAGGTGCAGGGGGTGGCTGATAGCCCCAAGGTGGCTGGGTTGGTGCACCGGCCATTGGGCTGATGTAGGTCTCCCTCTCCCTGCCCCTCATTATTCCACCTCTCCTGAAAACAGACACCACCTTGTCCCCTCCTCTGCAACAGGAAGGAACCCCAGGCTTCTCTGCCTGAGTATCTGAGCTCTAGAGGACGTGGCCTGGACAGCCAGTTGTTTCCAACCCTCTGCTTGGTTGCGAGAAAAGAGCAGGCGCAAAATGGCGAGGAGAGAGCCCTGGGCTGCCGAGAAGGAGACGAGAGTCCGCTATCCAGAGCAGAGCAGCCTCTGGAAGGTGTTTACGATCAGCAGCTAATTGCTCGGCTGGCACTCTGGGGACTCTCCCTGGCGGCTGCCCAAAGAACTTCCAGTAAGGGCAAAAATCAACAGCATGGGCCGGTGGACCAGGCTGTGCAGAGGATTTGATGGGAAGAGGTGGTGCGTCTGCGCAAATGTGCTTTCCCAAGACGCAACAGAAGGAGGCGGGTGGCAGGAACGGCTCCCTTCCCCCCCCCCATTTTCAGCGTGTGGGACGCCTGCACGTTCTCCCTTTCCTCCAGGTGGGAGAAGGGCAGGGTGCATGGGGGGGCAGTGCCTCCTTTTGCGTGGAGGAGGGGATTTCCAGGTGCAGAGCAGCCCTGGGCACACGGCTGGGCCTTGTCTGATTGATGGTGCTACCTCAGTGCTTTACGATCCTTGCCAGCCCCTCTCTTGGCTGTTGCCATGGAAGCCTGGCCTGCAGGGTTAAAGGACCGGGGGGGGGGGCATTCAGAGTCAACCGTGCTCAGAAGCGACTCCTGCGGGACACTCAGACATGGTTGTGGGTTGGGGGGAGGGAGAGGAAGAGCCTTTTCCTTCCAGGGAAGGGTGGGCCTGTTTGCGTCTCCCTTGGTCTCTGCAGCAGCCAAGGGAATGGGGACTACCTGGGGAGGGGGGTGGGCCAGGCCGGTTTAGAATGAGTGCACGGTGGAGGGGGGCACGTGCAGGGATAGAGGGCCAGGTTGTGCACCCCTTTTCCTCCCCTCTCGGCAGCATCGTAGCCCCTTTCCCTGCTCCCATCCCCGCTTCTGACCCCAGGAGCCCCATCCCGGAGAGCCCAGGGCCTTCCTCCACAAGTGGAACCGTTTGAAACCCCCGGGGCTGCTGGCTTTTGTCAAAATGCCCACCTGTCCCATCGAGAGCCCGTTCAGCTTGCCTGCCCCTTGTCCCCACCCCTGTACAGGCTCAGCTGTATATATCGGAGAGTAGTTTTTATTCAGTTGTGAATACAATAATACTATTTTTGTTAACTGTATGTCTGTATTTATGTGTGTGGACTGTGCTCTCCCCCCCCCCATCCCAGTTAACCTCATTTTCCATCAACCGGTCCGAGCCAATGAGATTGGAACACGGCGGGCATCAAGCCAGGGGTGCCAGCAGCCCCCCCCCCGTGATGGGAGCCCCCGCCCTGCCCTCCCTGGCCCTCTTGATTTGAAGTGTGGCTGTTGAACCTGTAACGCGCCCGCCCACCTGTTTGTGTTCAGGCAACCCTTATTAGGAAAAGAAGTTTGATTTGAAGGTGAAAAGTTCAGTTCTTCAAATAAAAACTGTGGTGTTTGAATTACCTCAAAGAGTTTGATTTTAAGGATTCGCTCCCTTCGTTAAGGAAGCTCTTCTATTAGCTTTCCCTGAATAGGCTGGTGCACTGGCTGGGGCTGATGGGAGTTGTAGTCCAAAATAGCTGGAGGCGGTGGCAGGTGTTATATCACACTTCCCTCCCCTGCAGCCATTGACTACTTCACACATTTCTTTGCAGGCCTAGGTAGGGCCTTTGGTTTTTTTAAGGAAAAGGCAAAAGCGGAGTTTTTCAGGATGTTAAAGCAGCAATTCTAAAGTAAGCAGGAACAGTTAAAAAAAACTTTAGGAAAAAATATAAGGAACAGCATCCTTTGCCAATCTGATGCCTCCAGATGTTTTGGACTGCAACTCGCATCAGTCCCAGCCAGCATGGCTGTGTGAGGTTGGAATCGATGGGAACGCAAGTGTGCTGGCTGGGGCTGATGGGAATTATAGTCTAAAACAGAGGGCACCAGGTTGCCAGAGGCTGACACAGAGGGTAGGTTGAGTGATGACAACAGCCTCCACAGTTAGGAGGATCCGGTGCCGAACGGGAGGGAAATGTTTCCATCCCAGCCTGCAGGAGAACAGCGCCAGAGATAGCTGGCTCGCTTCTCTTGGGCAATAGAGCACTGTTCAGGGGGGCTGCTGGTTGCAACAAACATTGGCCTGCATGGAGCATGAGCAAGCTGTGGGAGCTCAGGGGTAGAGCATCCTGCTTTGCATGCAGAAGGTCCCACGCTCAATCCCCACAATCTGTGGGCAGGGCTGGGAGAGCCTGAAACCCTGGAGCACCGCTTCCAGCCAGGTTGGACAATACTGAGCTACCTGGACCAATGGTCTGACTTGGTGCAAGTCAGGTCCTGATGTTCCGATCCCTGCATGGGTGCCCAAAGGAGTCTTTTGCCTACATGGTCGGGGCAACCTGCATCAGACCAAAGGCCCCTCTGCTGCAGTGGTGAAGCGCCTGCTTCCCTTCTAGCCGGTTTTGTGGGTAATCCCTGGTGCTTCCAGGGGCTGGAGTTCCTAACAGGATCTCCTACTCGAGGTTCTGTTAGGATCTCAAGTCACTGGACGCACCAGGGCCTGAATCATTGTAACACCATTTTATGTAGGTTCCCAGGAGGAGCTGCCTAGTGAGAAATCTGCCCATGGCCAGGTGGCCACCGGTCCTCTGCTTAACGGCTACTCGAGAGAGACGCAACACGTGGCCTGAAGTCTAGCAGAGTGTTTTATTACGTGGAGGGAAAGATCAAGGCAGTTTAAGAGGTGTGATTAAGGCCACACAGAGAGGCTTGGGGCTAATCCAGTCTTGGGCAACCTGGCGTCCTTCAGCTGTTTCGGAAGGCAACTCCCATCAGCCCCAGCCAGCATGGCCATGCTGGCTGGGGCTGATGGGAGTTGTCCAAAGAAGCTGGAGGGCCCAAGGTTGCCCTAACCGCTCTGCAGTGGAACAGAGACGGCAGTGCACCTGCCAGACCTCTTCCCACAGCAGCTGATGTGGCACCAGGAAGGTGGAATGCAGGCAAAAGCACACCAGCTGGATTTGAGAAGGTTCAGACTGAGAGAAGATGACCCAAACGAGGGACCAGGGGCTGGGAGAGGAGTTGGCGGAGTAGGAAGCGTGATCCCAGCTGCTGCCCTTGGGTGGTCAATTCTGTCTCGAGAGCCGTAGCGAAGGGGGAGCAGGATCCACGGCTGCCTCTCCTCGACTTCTGCTGCCCTCCTCCTACTTCTTCCACTCGTTCTTGTCATAATCCCACTTGGCGGAGATGCCTTGCACGGGGCCGGCACGCATGTCCAGCATCCGCTTGAGCTGCTTGGCCTTCCACTCCTTGCTGAAGGTGTGCGGCTTTGGGGGGCACACTGCAGGCACAGCGAGAGAGAGAGAGAGACCGGGTGAGGAGGGGATTTGAAAGAAACAGGGCAGGTCATGGGAAAAACTCCCACCCCCCCATCCTTTCTGGGGTGCAGACACGGATCGTGGCACATTGGTTACTCAGCTCTTGCCTTTTCGCCTCTTGTCGTTCTGCAGGCGGGGGGGGGGTGAGTGCTGGTAAAGCCAAACTGCCGTTTGTGCCCTCTGAGCACATGGTGCAGGTGGGGGTGCTGTGGCCCTCCAGATGTTGGTGGATTCCAACTCCCCTCAGCCCCAGCCAGCATGACCAATGGTGAGGGATGATGGGAGGTGCAGCCTGGGAACATCTGCAGGGTCACAAGTCCCCCACCCTGGGTCATGATTTGCACTCCATGTGCAAGGCTGCGTACTGCCCTTTATGTTACTTCATTCTGGGACACAGCAATAACCGTGAGCCAGGCACACTTGGGTACCTTGGGATATGAACGGTCCCTGTAGGCCCAAAGTCGCCGCCTTTGGAAGAATTTGCCTGCTCTGTCTCTGCATGCCTTGCTGCCCTGCCCTGGACACTTCCAGCTTTGGGGGAGGCAGGCAATCCTATTGCACCCGACGTCATTGGGATCCATCCTCTGCTCCAATGGAGAGCACCAGAAGCAGGTCATGCCCTCCCAGGAAGCAGCTTGTCTATGAGTCATGGTTGCTCTGGTCCCGCCTCTATCAGCTCCGGATGGGGGTAGGTGATTCTGTCGTGTCACTGTAGGGAATGTGAGTGGCTCACACCCAGTGCAGACATATAAGACAACTGCCCACCCTCCAAGGAGGTGGGCTGTTGGGTCTCTCTAAGCGGTCATTGCTTTCCAACCAGGAGGCTCGGCCACACCAGTGAGACGCATCCTGAGCGGGCTCCTCTGAGGGCAGAGAGCTCTTGCTCCTTCACATTGTAAGAATAAACTGCGGAAAGATGCACGAGTGAAATGTGCCTTCCATTTTTAATTCAGGAAAAAGTCAATGTGCTTCAGCTGTCATTGAGAAGGCTATCATTGGCTACTAGCCGTTATGGCTATGTTCTACCTCCTCTGTTGGAGGCAGTATGCTTCTGAATACCCATTGCTAGAAACGGCAGGAGGGGAGAGTGCTCTTGCGCTCAGCTCCCGCTTGGTAATCTTACACACCGCTATCACATTGCCTCTTACTTGCCTTTTTTCTAAGCTAAAAAGCCCAAAATGTTGAGCCTTTCCTCATTGGGGAGTTACTCCAGCCTCTTCATCATTTTGGTTGCCCTTTTCTAACGCTAATACGTCCTTTTTGGTGCCCTGTGAGAATCAGTGGCAAGTGACTGAACCATCCTTAGCTTTTAGGTGTACTTGGAAATGGAAATGGCCTGCCTTCAAGTCGATGCCGCCTTATGGCGACCCTATGAATAGGGATTTCATGGTAAGCAGTATTTAGAGGGGGTTTCCCATTGCCTCCCTCTGTGGCTAGTCCTCCCCAGCTGGCCAGGGCCTGCTCAGCTTGCCACAGCTGCACAAGCCAGCCCCTTCCTTGTCCGCAACTGCCATCTGGGGGCAACTGGGCTCCTTGGGACTCTGCAGCTTGCCCACGGCTGCACAGATGGCAGGGCACATAACCTCTGAGCCACTCATTGTGGGGGTGACCTTTAGCTGGCCCTTGACACCCAGGAGACACGAGCGGGGATTTGAACTCACAGACTCTGGACTCCCAGCCAGGCTCTCTTCCCCACTGTGCTTACAAAGGTTAAAATTCTACACCAAAGAGAAGTTGGATCCTGCAACCTAAAGTACAGCATGCACATTGAGAAAGGGGACGTGGAACTCCTCAACGTTTCTGCTTGTCGCTGGCAGCCGGGCTGTGGATGCAAATTGGCCCCTATAAGCCCTGTGGGTTTTCTGTGCACCAGGCAAGCCTAGCGCAGCGAACAGCCCAGTGCTGTTACTGCTGCAAAGGCAGGCAATGAGACTGGCCTCTCTCCTCTTTCCCACCTCCCTCCACGCCCCTCACTTGGCAGATGGGCTGTTATTGCAAATCCAGGAAAACAGCTCCACGGGCATCAGACCAGTGTGAGCAAAACAGCGGCCCTTTTGTTCCTCCCCACCCTGATTTTCTCAAGAGTGCAAAGCTGACATGATGACTGGCTGCGGCTTGTTTACTCCCCAATGGTCCGGGAATATCAGCTGTGGGCAGAGGCCTGGCCTGGGGTACGCCTGGGGTGGGGGTTAGGAGAGGCATGTGCCCCCTCTGCTGGAAGGCATTCTCTAGTGCCGCCACACAGCCAAAGCTAATGCTTTGTTGGGGTGGATTTACAAGTTTCCCAGCGGTGGATACAAGACTTAAAGCAGACCTTTTCAAGCAATTGTTTGTTTGGTGTGGTGGCAAAACGCTCTTCTAAATGCTCGTGCCTGTGGGGAGATCACAGCTTCCTACCTCCCGGCTGTACTTACGGTACATTCCCTTTTATAGACCCCAAGGATGAGAGTTCTGGGCGGCCCCATCTCAAAAAAGATGGCATAAAGGTGGAACAGGTTCAGAAAAGGGCAGCTTGGGGTTATCACGGGATTGGAACACCTTCCACAGAAGGAAAGGCAAAAGTGTTTCGAGCTTTTAAGTTTATATTTAGCTTTTACACCCACCCACTCTTGACTCACACATATATTTAAAAGTCAACAGAGGCTGAATGTACAATGTAGCAGACGTCGTGGGCTCCTGCAGTGGTGAGGTGGCTCTATCGCTTCAGCGTACAGGGGTGGAATCCTCTTTTTGAATGGTTATATATAGCTGCCTGCACCTGGAAATCTAGCACATCAGGACATACTCCTTTGATATGCTAGTTTTCTATATGTTTTCTTCCCTGGTGTGATATTTTTGGACTTATTTTAACATCTGTGGGCACTGAAATATGGAATCTCCCCCCAACAATCTGCCCATTCCAGCTTCATCCTGCTGCATGTCTAGAGCTGGCCTAAGTGAAAACTTGATAGAAGTTTGCAAAATTGTGAGCGGCATGAACAGGACCGAAGGTTTCTTAGCCTCCAGACCTCTTATCCCAAGATGCTCTTTCTTCACTCAAAGTACATCAGCAGTGGGAGAAGGATCCGTGGAAGACAAAGGGCAGCGTTGAGACGGCTCAAAGTGATCATCTACCAACAACGGCAACAAGAGGAACAGGAGGGAAGGATCCACACAACAAAACCAGCTTGATTTCCACTGGTGGCACCGATAAGTCCCTGTTAGTTCAGACTCAAAGGAGGAAAGAGCTGCTCTACTGCGAATCATTGTATAGGAGGGGGATTTGGGCAGGTGCTTCTCCAACTGAAATCTCTCTTGCACCACTACTAAAAAGACAAGGAACCCTGTCCTTCTTTACAGTTAGGCTGTCCACACGGCACACCCTGGGCTTCAGTTTGGGGAGAGCGGTAGCGCTTGCCCCTTGCATGCAAAAGGCCCCAGGTTCAGCTCCTGGAAAGCCCTCTGTGGTGGAGAGCTGCTGCCAGACAGAGTGCATGATCTTTACATGGGAACCTTAAAAGCTGCCTTCTGCTGAGTCCGGCCACTGGGCTATCTAGCTCAGTATTGTCTACACTGACTGGCAGCAGCTCTGAGAGGACGTTCCCAGTCCTACCTGGAGATGCCATCCGGGAATTGGACCTGGGACCTTCCAAGGTGTAAACAAAGGCTCTTCCACTGACTTCCTTAAGGAAGAGGCTATCAGCCCTATTGGCGAGTTGGATATAACGTGAGTCTGGCAACAAAGCACCTGCTTTGTGGATTCAAAGTAGGGTTACTCCTTTCCCCCACCCCGGACTAGGCTCTGTACCTTTTAACACAGACCCCCTGCAAAAAGCGAAAGATGTTTTCATTTGGGGGCAACAGCGTCTACAATCCTGGCGGAGCATCTGCTTTGCATACAGAGGGCCCCAGGTTCAGAGCTTGGAAAAGTTACTTTTTTGAACTACAACTCCCATCAGCCCCAGCCAGCATGACCACTGGACTGGGCTGATGGGAGTTGTAGTTCAAAAAAAGTAACTTTTCCAAGCTCTGCCCAGGTTCAATCCCTGGCAACATCAGGTATGGAATGTCCCCTGCTTGGAACCCCAGAGAGCCACTGCCGGGCTAGGTGGACTAGCAGCCTGACTCAGTCTAAGGCAGCTTCCTATGTGTGCCAGACAGGGTAGTTGTGGGTCATTCTTTATTATTATTTTTCCTCTTTCTATTGTATTAATATTTATTTATTTATGGTTATATAAATGTGCATATGTACCTATCTGTTTATGGAGAATTAAATAAAAAGAATTAAATGTAAAAAAAAACAACAGTTGTGTCTGAGACGAAAATTCAACAGGTGAAGCAGGCATCTAGCACAGCAGTTGCCATTGGGGAAGCAGCACCAGTGGTTTTTCTGCCTGCCATGCAGCAGTGGAAGGCACAAGAATGCACCCAGCAAGAGTGGCAAGCCTAAAAACACCACTGGGACTCTCATCCCTGCTGCGACCTCCCCCTCCTCCCCTTCCTGTCTCCGTACCATAGACCTGTTGCCACCACACAATTAATCCAGTGAAGGCGAGGAAAAAGAAGATGCCTCCCAGCACCGTCTTCCACTCGTTGCTCGGCTTGTTCATCTCCGCGTAGTTCTGATGGAACTTCAGCCGGTACACTGAAAAGCAACAGCACAGTCAGGATCCACACCACACTCCTTGCCTGTTGAGGCTCTCTGTGCCTGCCCACCCACCCTCTCCCCTCCTGTGGTTTCCAGCAACTGGTATTCAGAAAGCACACAGCCCACAACAGTGCTGTGTCCCTGAGCCGGCAGGGTGCGCTCTCTCTCTCTCGCTCTCTCTCTCTCTCACACACACACACACACAGAGAGAGAGAGAGAGAGAGATGTTCATCAGGGCAGCGGCACCTCTGGGGCAGGCCCTGTGTGCCTGTCTGGGTCAGGGCCCTCCTCTCCATCGCCTGCTTTCTGATTCTCCTACCATTCTAAACAGCCCTCGTAGTGTAGCTTCAGTCCAGCACATATGCTCCCAGCACGTGCATTTGGGAATGAAGCACTCTCCCTTTGCACTGGGGCAGTGGCTGCAATCTCAGTTTGGCTTCCAGGCCCACCTTGCTGCCAATGACCTGGAGGGAGCGTGACAATTCAGTGGCCACTGGCCTCGCTACGGCTGCATGGCAGAGATAGATTCCAGCTCCCAGCAGCCGGAATGGCTCACGGTCAGGGATGATGGCAGTCACAAGTCCAGCAACCCCTGCAGGGCCAGAAGCCTTCCACCTCTGCCACGCGGAACGTGGAGGTGTGCCACGGAAGACCAGACGCTGGAGAGCGAGCGCAGGAGACAGCTCTTGCGCAGATGCCCTGCCTTTAGGCTTCCAGGGGGAGCATGGCTGCCACTACAGAAAAGAGGATCCTGAGCTAGGTGGATCCTGAGCTTGGACCTGGAGCAGCAGGGTTCATCTCATCTCCTTCCCTACCAGTAAATGCCCCAGTCAGGAGAGGAAGGCTTGGGGAGGGGGCGCAGGCAGGCAAATTTACAGGGGGAGAAACAAGCGGGGTTTCCTCCCTGCGTTCAAGCGCCTTCTGCCCTCCTCCTGACACCCCCTGCAGCTGCCCACACACACCACTTTTGCCTCCCAACAGCTGTGCAGCAGCTCACTCACGTGTGCCCATTTTAAATGAATACTGTGAACCATTTGCAGGGGGGGTTGTCTGTCGAGTAAGCGGCATATACATATTGTGACACAGAAATTTAAAAAAATTAAAAGGTGCACGTCATCACTCCTGACACCACGTCATGGCAAGGCAGAAACCAGCCTGGCCCCAGACAACGGGCCGAGAAAGACCAGTGGCAGGGAGTTTGCTCAGGGCGCCAGCTGCCAACTTTGGCCTTGGGACTGCAAAACGGAGGGGGGGATTTTGACCCCATCCATCAGCTGCGGGGGGGGGGGAATAGCACCCTGCTGCATGTGTGTTTGGGGGCCAGGGGAGGAGATGGTTTTCTTTTTGGTATTATAAAAACCCATTGCAAGCCACCTTCAGAAGCTTTGAACTTTCACAATAAGCAAAATGTAATACTTAATAAAAATGGCAGAGGAACACCTTCTCTGCACATTGTCCCTCTCTCTGCTTTGCATAAAAGGTACACAGGGTTGTGTTTAAGTCCTGCTCAGAGTAGACCCATTGAAATTAACGAACCTGTTAGCCACGTCCATTTACTTCAATGGGCCTACTCTGAGTAGGACCAGCGCTGAATTTCATCTGCTCCTTCCTCTTAAGAACAACTCCCCTTCTCAGCCATTACTTTCTCAAAACCTTTTCCTGGTCCATCTTGCCCTCAAAGGACCAGCTCCCACATTGTCACCCTCCCTCCCAACACCCTCCCCCTTCGCTTGCTGTCGAGTCCAGGGGTTGCCAAGGTGGAACCCGCAGGCACGCGTGTGCCCACAAAGGCCTTCCCTGGCACCAACAGGGTTTGGGTGCCAGGGAAATTAGGCCTGAAAGAAACACTCTGGGCAGCCAACAGAATAGGATGCAGTGAGTGCGGTACCCACAACAGCTCCTGGGCCCAAAGAGGTTGGCACGTGCTGAAAGCACCTTGGTCAGCTCCTTAAAAGTTTGGACCAACACCCGGAGCAGATTCACTGCCTCACTGGCATCGCAGCCACCAATCTCCACTGGAGGTTGGTGACCCCTACTCCAGCCCCAGCCTCCATCTTGTCAGCCCAACAGGGATTGCTGCCCACAAAGCATCTGCTTCCTCCAGCCCCGTGAGGTCACCCAACTGCCCCTCCCTCCAGCCTGGATCCAGGCCAGCCTGCTGCTACGTACGGGCCACTTTTTCCTCGTTGCTCAGCTGCTTCCAGGACCCTTTCTCTTTCTCCTTGAGGGCCTTCTGTGACGCATCCAGCTCCTGGCAGTAGGGGACGTCTGGGAGTGGATGGATGGGACTGTCATAATAGATGGGCTGGGAGACATCCGTCTGGGTTGTGACTGGGAAGCCAGAGGGACAGCAGAGAGGAACGTCAGCATGGTTCGCCCCCATCCCCACACCGACCGTGACGGCGGCCACTTACTGCTTTTTGCTTTTAGTTGTTGTTGCTTTTTAGAAATGTTATAATTTTGTTGGTTTGAATTCTTGTAGATTGTGTTCTTTTGATTTGTATTTGTTTTTCTGTTTGTGTGTGAGCTGCCTTGGGGGCCTTTTTGGCCAAAAGGCGGCCTAGAAATAAACGCTAACATAACACTTATGCAGCACCAAAAAGAGGAAACACACTGCCCCAAAGGCGGGCATTTCTTTGCCTAAAAATGGCATATGCTAATCTATATAGAGAGCCAGGGTGGTACAGTGGTTAAGGTGTTGGACTAGGACCTGGGAGACCAGGGTTCGAATCCCCACACAGCCATGAAGCTCACTGGGTGACCTTGGGCCAGTCACTGCCTCTCAGCCTCAGAGGGAGGCAATGGTGAACCCCCTTGGAATACCACTTACCATGGAAACCCTGTTCATAGGGTCGCCCATAAGTCGGGATCGACTTGAAGGCAGTACATTTACATTTTTTAATCTATATAATCAGAAGAAGGCTAGGACTGGGGAGGACAGCTATGAGAGAACTAGAAAAGGTCCTCAAATGTAAAGATGTATCACTGAACACTAAAGTCAGGATCATTCAGACCATGGTATTCCCGATCCCTATGTGTGGATGTGGAAACTGGACAGTGAAAAAAGTGGGTAAGAGAAAAATCAACTCGTTTGAAATGTGGTGTTGGAGGAGAGCTTTGCGCATACCATGGACTGTGAAAAAGCCAAATAATTGGGTGTCAGAACAAATGAAACCAGAACTGTCACTAGAAGCTAAAGTGATGAAACTGAGGTTATCATACTTTGGACACATCATGAGAAGACAGGATTCACTAGAAAATACAATACTGGAGGTCGCTGATACATAGGGTTGTCATAAGTCGTGATCAACTTGAAGGCACATAAAAACAATCTATACGTACAAATACAATTTTTTAAAAAATTAGTGAAATTCAAATAAAAATCTATCTCAACATTACTGTAATCCCTATAATTTAAATAGCAATATGATGGGTTGTATACAACTAAGTTTTACTCAGATTAGATCCATTGAAACAACTGAACCTATGTTCATTAATTTCAATGGGTCTACTCTGACTAGGACTAGCATTGCATACAACCCAGTATTTCTCCCCACAGCGAAGTAGACAGTCCCAGAATGAGCGGTGTGCCTGCTCCGCCAGCTGTCCAGGTGATCCTCCTTGTGAACAGGCAGTTCCAAGGCCCCTTCCGGTCTCCCTTCTAAGGGTTGGATGGACAGCCCTTCCCATTAGAGGGGTGCACCTTCAAACAGAAGACGGCCCTCTGTAAAGCAGGACACCTGGCCACCCCAAGCAGCCATCGCCTCCACAACTCACGGTGCCTTCTGTATAAACCGTGAGCCGGGCTTTATACAACGTGGAGCTTCGAACGAACATGGCCAATGATCAGGGATGACAGGTGTATCCCGTAATGGTCTCAGGAGGACCTCACTGCCCTGTCTACATTTGAGCATACGGCTTACAGACATCAGTTTTGTGTGGGTATCTAGAGGGCTTATATGGACGTATATGTTTAACTGAAGGCGGATGTACTGATTGTTATTGTATCCTTAATGTAAACTGATGGTGTCTTTTTATTATTACATTCATTTTAATAGCCCTTTTCTTTCTTTTTTTCCTCTTTGTTAAATTTGCAAATTAATTTGGACAGTTATGTACTGCCTTTCCATGGTAAAATCAAACTCAAGAAGACAGCTGTGAATCCAAACAATCCTAACATTAGAACAAAATAAGCAGCCGTGAAAGCAACATCATAAACCTCATCATCAAACCACAACAACCGTTTCAGCGACAGCCGACTCAAAACAGGATTGTTTTGAGTGTTTTGAGCCTGGAACAAATTGCTCAGAGGGAGCCCTGTTTCTCCCCAAAGAGGGACATTGTTCATATCACAGCCTGCCTACCCAGACCATCTGACTGGTGATATTTAGGCCCCACCCACAATATACATTTAAAGCACTATCATACCACTTTACGCAGTCATGGCTTCCCACAATGAATCTTGGGAACTGTAGTTTGTTTGGGGTGGTGAGAGTTGCTCCCCTCACAGAGTTACGATTCCCAGAGTTCCCTGGGGGAGAATATTTGATTATTAAACTGCTCTGAGAATTGTACTGTAAGGGGAATCAGGTCTCCTAATAATTCTAAGCAAACTTCCCAGGATTCTTTGCGGAAGCCATGGCTGTTTAAAGTGGTATGATACCTCTTTAAATTAATAGTGTGGATGGGGCCCTAGTCTGTGCCTGGTGGTGCTCACTTACTGCTATGCACAGGATTGGGCTTTGAGCACATCCTGGCAATTCTGCCCATCACTACTGCAAGGGAAGTCCCTATAATTCCCATTTTACAACTGCAGAACTGAGGCTGCAAGATAATGACATGCCAAAGGCCACAGAATGAGTCCATGGCAGAGGTAGGACTTGAACTCAGATCTACCTGAGGCAAACCCAGCACTCTACTGGCTGCAGCAGTAAAGCTTTCCAAAGATTTCATCTGTGGTCTACTGACTGGATTGCCTAGTGGTCTGAGCCAGAACCTGTATATTTATTCTGTGAAAAATAGCTTTTGATTTCTGCCTTTCCCAGTGCGGATGCTGCTCCCTCTTCAGCTGTTCCCATGCCAATCTGGGTCTTATGAAGACTTCCACCCACATGGCTAAGTCCCCTGGCACATTTGCAAACCGTGGTCAGTGGTGCCCAGCCCCTGGGTTGTGTGGGCACAATAAAAAGCAAAACTACACAGACAGAAGTCCTGACACAGACACAGACCACCCTGAAGCATCACTCAGGGAAATGGAAATGAGACCTCCGTCTGTAGCAGGGAGAAGTCAGATGCTGCAGTGAGCAAAGCAGTACCTGTTGAACTACTGCCTCAGAAACAGCTGTTAAAGTCATAGGAGCACTGTCAGAATGAGTTGGCAATACCGGGCTCCCAGTGCCAGCATTGGACGCAAAAACAAAACAAACCCTGGCAGATAGGCACCCTCCCTCCTGCCTCTCTTTGGAGTAAAGTTCAATTTTTGACAATACAGAGTACAAGCGCTTTGGAGTAGCCCTTCTTGTAAAGGTTGTTTTCTCTCTCCAACCAGCTTTTCTGCTATATGGAAAGGGTGCTGTTGGTTTAACTGGGCAAGGAAACTGCTCCCTTTTACTCACTGACCCTATTTACCAAGGCTAGTCCTTGTCTTCATTGCTTATCCCAGCTCAAAGTGTCCGTTACAGAACAAAGTAAGAGGGAGACTCCAGAATAACACTCATCCCTGAATGACAACTTATCAGGGAGTTCAGTTCTATCATATGTGGCCTGAATAGAGATAACAGGTTTTTATCTCTCAAGAGTTTAATTAGCTTACCCATGCCAGGTTGTGTTAACCACCCTGCCTTATGAACAGCCTCTGTACTTATTTTACGTACAGTTACGCTTTAACATAGTTATCACAGTTTGCGGGGGGGGGGATGTCAAATTTTGTTTCCCTCTGGCCTCATTAATTACATTTTCTCCTCTCTGCGCCCATAAATATACCTCTCTCTAGATCAAAAGGGATCTGCCAACTTAGGATAATATTTATTGCATCTGATGAAGTAGACTCTAGTCCCCCAAAGCATGTGCCATTATAAATGTGGTCATCTTTAAGGTGCCACAAGAGCCCTGCTTGCTTTTGCTTAAACCCTCCCCCCCCCACTTCCTAAATTTTGCCCCATTTATACGAGGGAGATGCCTTGTCAGCAGATGTCAGAGCTGTCCTCCTTCTAGGGAAGAGCTGTAGGTCAGAGGTAGAGCATCTGGTTTACATGCCAAAGACTCCAGAATCGACCCCTGCCATCTCCAGGTGAGGTCGGAGACAGGTTCCTGTCTGAAACCGCAGAGAGCTGCTGCCGGTCAGTGCAGACAATGCTTAGCTAGATGGACCAGTGTGTCTGATTCGGTGCAAGTCAGTTTGCTATGGCCCTGCGTTCTGGGTCCTCCTTGGGTCTCTAGCAGTTGCATCTTCCCTCAGGCACTTCAGCATGCAAAGGCATGCGCATGAACACTAAGGCACTAGGCACGAAGGCCCGGCTTGCCATTCCGCCTACTTGCTCCCACGGCTGCTGCCGAGGAGTATTTTGAGCTGTCGATAACCCAGTCGTTGGGTGACTGTGGCATTCTAGTATAGCCTTAAGTCAATGAACACACTGCCTTGGGCTTTTAAATGGGCGAATGACAGGCTGTTGCGGAGCACATGAATGCAGCACAAGCCAACATGTCCAGCCCTCTGCAATATGTAATGACAGGAGAGGGATCGCAGCAGAGATCCTTTTTATGGCAACAGGGGTGTCACAAACACATCCCTATTTTCATTTGTAAAATGCTGGAGGGTTGTAAACGCGGCATGTGGGTTGTTGGTTTTTGCGGGGGGGTGGGTCATTGCGTTTTCAGTGTTTTGCCTGTTGTCTTTTGCAGTCGCTCCAAATATATTATTACCAGCGTGGCTTGTTTCCCTAATTATACTGTGTCAGTACAATGTTACTGCTTTTGCCATTACAGTGATTAACTCTCTAGCGCGTTGCTGCGAGGGTGGATTTCTGGTGCCTCCAGCGCGTCTTGTTCTTGGTGCTGGTCTCCTCCCCCCCCTTGCCCTCCTCTTTCTCCGCCCTTTTCAGGGCATGTCACTCTGTCACTCTGCACAGCTCCATGCCCTCTTCCCCAGCCTGGTGCCCTCCAGGTGCTTTGAACTGCAACTCCCATCAGCCCCAGCCAGCATGGCCATTTCTGGACTACACCTCCCATCAGCCCCTGGCTGGGAGACACCTGACAATGAGTCCCCAGCCCCTGCAGCCAGTCAGGCTCTGGTGTCCTCTTGTGTATATATGAGGAATAGCAGCAGACCTGGACCTAGCAGCGCTCACATTACTTTAAAGATATTCCTGAGGTTGGGGGCATGTAGCTGTGTTAGGGCTAGGGTTGCCACGTTCCTGGCCTGAGACTGATCCTGTATCTTTAGGAGAAGAGTAAGTCAGACAAGTGCGGATGTTCTTGCAACACTGTAATGGGAAAAACCACAAGGTGGAATTCTCCCTTCCCCCTGCACAATTTTTAAAGATACAGAAGACCTCTTGGAGGACCTGGCAACCAAGAAGTCTTCTGTATCTTTAAAAGTTGTGCAGGGGGAAGGGAGAATTCCACCTTGTGGGTGTTGCAAGAACACCCACACTTGGCTGACTTTCTCTCCTCCTAAAGATACAGGATCAGTCTCAGGTCAGGAACCTGGCAACCTTAGTTAGGGCTTATCCACATGGAAGCATTTCTTCGTAGCAAATATGCTGCTTTTACCACTGTAGTAGATTTGCAGCATCCACACTTAGTGCTCAATGTTAGCTGCAAATCCGTTGTTTTCCATTTCCACAAGCAGGCGTTCCTCTGGGAAGCATTTGTGTCACTGTTTCCTTGGGGGCCCGCCCTCTAATTTTATATTTTTACTCCCTCCGGTTGCTCAGTTACTGGGCATGTGCCAATATTTTTGACCTGCGCAGTATTTTCACTCCCTCCTGCCCCCACCACTTCCTGAAGTCTGACAGTTGAAAAGAAGTGGGGTCATCTACCCGCTCCTCTTCTTCCTTTTCCCAGCTCACCATCACAGTTCCTTCAGTTGCGCAAGCAGCCCTCCCTCCCCTCTTTACACTAATCTGATAGAAGGACATACTGTATTTTGGGAGTTGATGAACAGTGGGGTCACCAGCCTCCACTCTTCTTCCTGGTCCGTCATAGGGATGGAATCCTCTTCTTTTTTGCATTTAGTTTTTTAAGTGTGGCCCCCTGTTGTTGTTGTTGTTATGTGCCTCCAAGTCGATTACGACTTATGGTGACCCTAGGAATCAGTGAACTCCAAGAGCATCTGTCATGAACCACTCTGTTCAGATCTTGTAAGTTCAGGTCTGTGGCTTCCTTGATGGAATCAATCCATCTCTTGTTTGGCCTTCTTCTTTTTCTACTCCCTTCTGTTTTTCCCAGCATTATGGTCTTTTCTAGGGAATCAGGTCTTCTCATGATGTGTCCAAAGTATGATAATCTCAGTTTCATCATTTTAGCTTCTAGTGACAGTTGTGGTTTAATTTGTTCTAACACCCAATTATTGGTCTTTTTCGCAGTCCATGGTATGTGCAAAGCTCTCCTCCAACACCACATGGCCCCCTGGTGGTCATTAATGGTCCAATTCCTTTTCCCTTTGCTTTGCGGAGAATTATCAATATTATTGTCTATATTTATTGATGAGTCTCCACTGGTATCGATGTTTATTCTCAACTTGAAAATACATCAGTAAAAGTATTGGTCACATTATTGATGATTTCAAAGAAAAAATTTTAAAGAAAGGTATTGGGAAAAAAAATTAAAAATGGAAACCAGGCAAGGAGACCTGTTACTTCAAAATTCTCTCTGCAAAGGTAAAGAATATGAGAAAGAATGATAAAATCCAATGGCAATTCTGATTAGATTACTGTGGAAATGGAGCCCATCGCTAGTCTGTTACAAGGAGTGAAGGAAGTTTATTCGGGGAGGAAAAGAGGAAAGAAGGGAGGGCTGCAGAAACTGTGAAGGGGGGAGGACAGAGCAGTCGGACATTGCCAGATAAACCACTGGAAACAAAATGGGAGAGTTAGTGGACGGAGAAAGGGGAGTAGCAGAAAGTGACGATTCACCCACCCATTAAAAAGCATAGAAGCAAGCCGTCTGCAAAGACATGTGGAGTAGAGTGGAACCATGTTGTTCTAACTTTTTTGTATTATCAGGGGACTGGGTTAGTATGGATTTGCAGGGGGGAAACTGCATGATAGCTTCTGTTTGCCAGTAATGTCATGTGAACAATGCAAATTAAAAGGAGATGTGAGTAGCACCAAACACACAGTAAACCACCGTATAGATGAGCCCTTACTCTCTCACAACTAAAACAACATTAATAAGCAGTTTTCTGGCACACTTAAAGATTCTTGGATTAATTACGTGGCTCTGGATGTAGAAAGGCCCTAAGTTCACAAGTGACATGTGCGCCTTTCACACACTTGTGGCACTTGTGAACAGCCATAACGAAGCACAACACATGCCAGGTTTGTTTAAAGGTGATTACTCACTTTTGCCAACAATGATGCTGCCTGCACACTTTCAGGCTATGTAACTTGCCACCTTTTCTGCCAGACGCAGAGCTTGGAAAAGTTACTTTTTTGAACTACAACTCCCATCAGCCCAATCCAGTGGCCATGCTGGCTGGGGCTGATGGGAGTTGTAGTTCAAAAAAGTAACTTTTCCAAGCTCTGGGTGATGTCACCATTAACAGGAAAGAGGAGGGCATTAAAGGGCTTGCAGTGACTACATTTGGAGATCTAGTCACAAACAGATAACTGGTGCTTAATGGTCATTATATCACTGTATCCTACACAAGAATTTGGAATGCAGGATATTCGGTTTGCATATAGTAACATTAACAGGATTGACTCATATTTCTAGAAGAGTGTATTGTCTTCTCCTGTTTAAATAGAAACTCACTGCAAGCTGAGTTAATGGTCAAACAAACTTTATTTCTGAAGAGGCCTGGGAGCCTGCCTCATGAGACATGGGCTGTTTCTCTGAAAGGGGCCATGTGCCAAATATTTAGGCATACATTAGGAAGATCACTTTGCCAGGAACCCAGAGCGGCACATGATGAGAAAGGTTGCGGATCTTTAAGGGTAGTGCCGCAGTAGCAGGAGGGAGCAATATTTGGGGAGGGGGCAATGCATTTCAGAGCTAGCTATGTCCAATCTGTGTCAGACTTTTGAAAGAGACATCCTATGTACTAATATGTCTGAGGCCCAATCTGCATTATGCATTTAGAACACTCTTATACAACTTCGAACAGTCATGGCTTCACTGAAATAATCATGGGAACTGTAGTTTGTTAAGAGTGCTAAGAGTTGTTAGGAGACGCACACCCCCATTCCCTTTGCACAGCTACAATTCCCAGAGTGGTTTAGCATTCAATCCCTCTTTCCAAGGAACTCAGGAAGAATAAAATGAGAGGGGGTAGTCCTTACCATGCTCACCACGTCCGTGAGCTGCTCGGACACTAGCAGCACCCAGAACCCTTCTTCCAGTCAGGATGCCGGCACGTAAGGATGGCAGTGACAGCATCTGTGGGGCCAAAGAAAAGAAATGAGTGTGGAGGTGGCATCATGTATGTATGGATTTGATTGATTGATTGATATCCCACCTGTCTCCCAGTACAAGCCCAGGGTGGCAAACAAAAGCACTAAAAACACTTTAAAACATTATAAAAACAGACTTCAAAATATATTAAAACACAACAACCATTAAAAACATATTAAAACAATATATCTTTAGAAACATTTTTTAAAAGCTTTTAAAACGTTTTTAAAAAAGGCGGTTTAAAAATATATTAAAAAGCAATTCCAGCACAGACGCAGACTGGGATAAGGTCTCTGCTTAAAAGGCTTGTTGAAAGAGGAAGGTCTTCAGTAGGTGCCGAAAGGATAACAGAGATGGCGCCTGTCTAATATTTAAGGGGAGGGAGTTCCACAGGGTAGGCGCCACTAAACTAAAGGTCTGTTTCCTATTTTGTGCGGAACGGACCTCCTGATAAGATGGTATCTGCAGGAGGCCCTCACCTGCAGAGCACAGTGATCGACTGGGTATACAAGGGATAAGACGGTCCTTCAGGTATCCTGGTCCCAAGCTGTATAGGGCTTTGTACACCAGAACTAGAACCTTGAACTTGGCCTGACAGCTAAAATGTAGCCAGTGCAATACTTTCAGTAGTGGAGTGACATGTTGATGAGACCCTGCCCCAGTGAGCAGTCTCACTGCCGCATTTTGCACCAGCTGCAGCTTCTGGACCAACTTCAAGGGTAGCCCCACATAGAGCACATTACAGTAATCCAGCCTGGAGGTTACCAGTGCATGGACAACAGTGGTCAGGCTATCCCTGTCCAGAAACGTCTGCAGCTGTCTTACCAGCCGAAGGTGAAAGGCACTCCTAGCCATGGAGGTCACCTGGGCCTCTAGTGACAAAGATGGATCCAGGAGCACCCCCAGTCTACGGACCTGCTCTTTCAGAGGGAGTATGATCCCATCCAAAGCAGACAACTGACCAATTATCCGAACATGGGAACCACCAACCCACAGTGCCTCCGTCTTGCTAGGATTGAGAGTCAGTTTATTGGCCCTCAACCAGCCCACCACAGAGTCCATGCACCAGTCCAGGGCTTGCATGGCCTTTCCCGATTCAGGTGTTATGGAGAAATAGAGCTGGGTATCATCAGCATACTGCTGACACCTCACCTCAAATCTCCTGATGACCGCTCCCAAGGGCTTCATATAGATGTTAAACAGCATGGGGGACAAGATGGTACCCTGTGGCACCCCAAAGCACAGCTGCCAGGGGGTCAAAAGACAATCACTCAATGCTATGCTCTGAAAACGACCCTAGAGATAGAATCAGAACTACTGTAAATCAGTGCCTCCAATACCCATCTCACCAAGTTGACCCAGAAGGATACCATGGTTAATGGTATCAGAAACCACCGAGACGATCAATAAGAATAACAGGGTCGCACTCCCCCTGTCCTCCTGAAAAAGGTCATCCATCAGGGCGACCAAGGCCGATTCAGTCCCATAACCAGGCCTGAACCCAGACTGGGATGGGTCAAGATAATCTGTTTCATCCAAGAGTACTTGCAACTGCTGCACCACAACCCTCTCAGTCACCTTCCCTAAGGGGGTATTTGCAGCCGGGTGGTAGTTGTTGCAAACCACTGGGTCCTATGGTTTCAGGAGCACTCAAATCACTGCCAATTTCAAGGCGGCTGGAACCACTCCCTCCCGCAACAATGCAGTGACCACACCCTGGATCCACTAGGTCAAAACCCTCGGTCAAATCATCTCACAGCAGGAGGCTCCATGGCTAGATCCCAAGGCAGGCACAATGCAGACGTCCCCAAGGATGCGCTCAAAGCACAGACCACACAGCACTCCTTATTGCTCATCAGGGCCCCTGGGTTTGGATTCCCTAAATCCTAGAATATGAACAAGAAGAGCCTGCTGGATCAGGCCAGTGGCCCATCTAGTCCAGCATCCTGTTCTCACTGTGGTGCCAAATCTGATGTTTTGCACTGTGACACACTCTTGCTTGGAAAACCTCTAGGTAAATAATGCCCATGGGCTCGATTGAACCCCAACACCGTTTTGGAGCAGGCTAGAGGATGGAATTTGCTCACACAGAGTCTGCTTGGTGGTATCATATTGGGTAGCAAAAAACAGAACAGCCCCCCCCAAATACAATTAATAAAAAGACAACGTCACAGGAACACCAAGTGGCAATAAAATGATAGTGATTATTTCAACGTGAACAGCTATACAGTAGGGCTCTGCTTTTCGGCGTTCCGCTAATATGGCGGTTTTCAATTAGAGTGAGGCCCCACTCATATGACGCTTGTTCTGCTTTTACGGAGTTTTTTGGGCATTGGGCGCCATTTTATTGACAGAGTTCCACTTTTCAGCGGGTTCTGCTTTTTGGCGGGGTCTGGAACGTAACCCGCCGTATGAGTGGGGCCCTACTGTACATGTAAACGTGCAAGCAGAATTATATAGAGTACAACACTGCAAAACACAAGTTCTCCAAGCTGTTCTGAAGTTCTTGAAGAAGGGTATATCGTACTTGAGACCTCTTAGCAGATTAATTATTCCTTATCTGTAAAGTGATTAGATCCTGATACTTGCTTTGTTAATTTAAACCACTCTTGTGTGACACAGAGATGCTTGTCAAAGAAAGTGGAGAAGGCGGATGGAGAAATGTTTTTCTCCCTCTCTCATAACTCGTGGATGTCCAGTGAAGCTGAATGTTGGAAGATTCAGGCCAGAGAGCACACAGTTAAACTATGGGATTTGCTCCCGCAAGAGGCAGTGCTGGCCACCAGCTTGGATGGCTTTGAAAGAGGATTAGACAAATAGAAGGATAAGCCTATCAATGGCTACTAGCCATTGCATGCTTCCAAATACCAGTTGCTGGAATCTGCAGGAGGGGAGAGTGCTCTTGCGCTCAGGTCCTGCGTGTGGGCTTCCCAAGGGCAACTGGTTGGCCACTGTGAGAACAGGATGCTGGACTAACGGGCCACTGGCCTGATCCAACGAAGCTGCTCATATGTTCTTATGCCTCATCTAATTTAGCAACATGCAGTTCGGCTCACTTGCCTGAGCCATGTAAGAAACGCAAGAGCATAAAAAGAACTTGGCTTCTGGATCAGACAAAAGGTCCATTAGCCCAGCATCCTGTCCTCACAGTGGCCAGCCAGTGGCCCTTGGGAAGCCCGCAAACATTTGATCAGCGGTACGTCATCCCTTTTCTGCTTCTGGCACACTACACCTGTCCAGACCTTCCTTCTCAGCATAAGGAAGTGGAGGGGGTTGTCTGAGAGCGGTTCCTACGCAACGCAGCTGAAGAGCACAGACTCCTCCGCATGGCAAGGGACCCTGGATTCATGCACAGGGGCCCCTTTCAGGCCTTCTGCTGAAAGCACAGAGGCTGGACAAGAGACAGCCTGCAGCACAGTGGCAGAACACCTGCTTTGCATGCAGAAGGTCCACCCTTGTCTGGACCCCTGACCAGCCACTGCCAGTCAGAGTGGACAATGCTAAGCTGGGTGAAACAATGGTTCCTATTTATATCAGCCTCTTTTTCAGAACCATGAGGACTAGAAGCTTACTTTATTTTTAGGGGAAGGGCCACAGCTGAGTTGCAGAAGATTCCAGGTTCAATCTCTGGCATCTCTGAGTAGGGCTGGGAATGCTCCCGGCTGGAAATCCTGGAGAGCTGCTGCCAGTCAATGTAGTTAGATAGGCCAGTGGCCTAACTCATTATAAGGCAGCTTCCTAAATGCAATTTCCCCCCCATCCACCCTCACATACCCCTCCCTATCCACATTAAATCTATGTGTGGAAGGAATATCTGAAATTAAAGCAAGGACATGACACCAAAGTCGAGCTTCCATATTCAGGAGCCCTATACCCCTGGTTACCAGATGCTGAGTTAAATGACAACAGATGAACACACACACACACACACACACACACACACACACACACACAGCATTGGCTCAGCTTGTGAGCTTTCTGGACACATCTGTTTGGCCACTGCTGGGCTCTGAATGTTGGACAAGGCAGAACTTTGCTCTGATCCAGCATGGGCAGTGTTTCTGTTCCAGAGTCCAACTCTATGCAACACAGGAGAGGGCGTCTGGGGGCCCAGGAACTTGTGTGGGGCATAGGCCAGGCAGAGCACCCCGGGGGGAGGAGCATGCATTGTGCCCCCAGGCAAAAGGACACCTGCATAGATTAAGCTTCCCTGATTAGATCAGGCTGGCAACAGCCCTCTTTCCACAAGGCCACCTGCAAACGCAGCTTCTCTCAACGCCTGGCAGACCTTGGAGGGTGCCAGCTGCCTGACAGAACAGCACTCTCTCAAAAGCCAGACTGGCCGGGGGTGGGTGAAAGGCGGGGGGAGAGAAATGGCTCACCAGGCCGCTGCCTACTCAGTGCCAGAGCCCTAGAGAAGATTTGGGAGGCCTTCCCTGCAGGGCCCCACCTTGCACTGTTCCCACCTGCAGCTGTTTTTCTGCAAGAGTCAAAAGGGCCTCCCACCCCCTCCTCCAGAGACCCTGCTGGCTGGGAGTGGCTGGAGTGGACGGCCCCTGACTGATCTCTAGATGCAGGGAAAGGCTCCCCAGCCAGGCAAAGCAGTCAGGACAGCCCTGGTGCTGGGTTTGTTGTTTGTTGTTATGTGCTGACTTATGGCGACCCTAGGAATCAGCAACCTCCAATAGCATCTGTCGTGAACCACCCTGTTCAGATCTTGAAAGTTCAGGTCTGTGGCTTCCTTTTTGGAATCAATCCATCTCTTGTTTGGCCTTCCTCTTTTTCTACTCCCTTCTGTTTTTCCCAGCATTATGGTCTTTTCTAGTGAATCATGTCTTCTCATGATGTGTCTAAAGTATGATAATCTCAGTTTCATCATTTTAGCTTCTACTGACAGTTCTGGTTTAATTTGTTCTTTGTTGTTATGTGTTTCCAAGTCGACTACGACTTATGGCGACCCTATGAATTGGCAACCTCCAAGAGCATCTTTAATTTGTTCTAATACCCAATTATTTGTCTTTCTTGCAGTCCATGGTATGCACAAAGCTCTCCTCCAACACCACATTTCAAATGAGTTTATTTTTCTCTTATCTGCTTTTTTCACTGTCCAACTTTCACATCCATACATAGAGATCGGGAATACCACGGTCTGAATGATCCTCACTTTGGTGTTCAGTGATACATCTTTGCATCTGAGGACCTTTTCTAGTTCTCTCATAGCTGCCCTCCCCAGTCCTAGCCTTCTTCTGATTTCTTGACTATTGTCTCCATTTTGGTTAATGGTGCTGGGTAATGGCTCCCCAAAATCTCGGATGGCACTTGGGGGGGGGGCAAAACGGGAGGCTGCTTCCATGCCCTATAGGAATCTGGACAGGTTTTAATGTGGAGATCCATCTGTTTGATTTTGGGGATCCAAATGGGATTTGGGGGTTGGGGCCACGAAAGCGAGAGAGGAAAGCTGTCTTTGCCTCAAAGAAGGAGGAGGAGGAGGAGGAGGAAGAGGGTGGGAGCCAAGCTTTTATTCATATCATCTAACCCAGCACCGTAGAAAAGCAGTTTGTGCATAAAGAAACTGGTCGCCGCCAGGACTTGAGGAGAGCAAAGAAAGTTATGCTACCAAAAGAAAAAGAAAAAAAGATAAAATTCAGCAGAAAAGATGCGTCGGGGGAGCCCAGTGCCCGGTCAGAAGGCCTGGCCGGCAGAAATGGGGGACAAAAAAGGCATCAAGTGGGCAAACCAGCCTTCCCAGCCCCAGACGGCAACCAGACCCCTTCCCGTTGCCTGCCCGGCCCCTGAGTCGAGCAGGAGGGCAGCTCCCCCAGCCGGGTGGGTTGGAGGCGCCCGCCCCCACCGAGCCAGGCCTATGTGCCCGCCCGCGCCCCTGGGGTAGAGCCAGAGGGAGGGCACTTACCGTGGTGGGGCAAGCGAGGCGCAGGAGCCGACGTGGGAAATGGAGGCAACAGGCTTCCTCCGCGCTCAACTGCCGGCAGCCTGGCCAGCGGCCAAAAGCTCCTCGGACGGAACAGACCCGGCACAGGCGGGCGGGTGGAGGGATGCGCCAAGCCCCCGTCTGCCCGGCCCCTTCCTGTCCCCCCATGGGAGACAAGGAGGGGGTCCCCGCACAGCCCGGCCGTCCCGCCCACCCCCGGCTCGGGGCGTTTACAAGGAGGGCCCGCGAGGAGCAAAGGCAGGAGCTGGCGGGAGGCCAGAGCCCCCTCGCCTCCCCGGCCGCACAAAGGCGCACGTTGGCCACTCCACGCGAAGAGCCCTTGGAACCGCTGGAGCAGGGGGGCGGCCGGCAGGCCTTGCCAGAGCCGGACTCCCCGGCCGACTCTGGGGGCGGCGTCCCCCTTCCCAACTGCGCGAAGGGCTCGCTTTGAAGAGTCCCGCCGCAGGCTCAGGCCTTTGGCAAGGGCCCTCTAGCCCAGCACGCGGCGGCCCTCACAGTGGCCAGCCAGCTGCCTCGGCCGGGAAGCCCGCGAGCAGCGCCTGGGCGCGACGGCCGTGCTCTCCGCAGCAACAGGCATCCCAAAGCGTGCTGCCTCCGACGGTGGAGGGAGGAGATGGCCCCATTGTGGCTAGTGGCCAATGGCCCGTTGGAGCAAACGGGGGCACTGCCCCACCACCCTCAGCCTGGCAACCGCTCAGGGGGTGGCTGCTCCTATTGCTGGCCCCGGCGTCAGGTGCTGTGGGGCTGCCTGCCTTCTGCCCCTCCACTCTGAACTGGCCCCAGCCTTCTTATTCTCTATGAATTTGGGATCCCTTTCTAAAACTATCCAGGCTGGTGGCCATCCCTACCTCTTCTGGGGGCGTGCTGGCTGGGGCTGATGGGAATTGTAGTCCAAAACATCTGGAGGGCACAAGGTTGGGGAAGGCTGCTTTGACAGTCAGTGACTTAACAGAAATGACTTTTGACTCTCTTGTCTCGTTAACAACCAACACCTGAAGTGAAAAGCCCTTTTTCAAAAGAGGAGAATGTGATCCTGTTCCTGAACTGTTTGCTGATGGCCTGTTCTTTTGCTCACCACTAAGAAAAGAGAGTCTCCATTTGAATCAGTGAAAAAGAATCTAGCGAGATGTGGAACCATGTGTGGGGTGAGCAAGGGTGTAGTCATCAGGGGTCTTAGTCCCCTTACTTTTTTGGGAGCAGGGTTGCAGCCGGGTCCCTGATTCCACCAACCTACATGTGAAGCAGCATGAAAGGGCAGTGTGTTAGCCACTGAGAAGAGACTTCTAACATTCTTCCTTGTCTTTTCCTGCCAGTCAGAGTGAAAGGTGAGTCAGTCATGGAGAAGACTCTTCTCAGTAGCTAATACTCCCCTTTCATGCTCATTGGCTCCTAGGAACATCTGTTGTTGTGAGATAAGGTATTAACAAGGATCTCATTCTCAACCCAGCAGGGAAAAGGGGGGAGGGGCATGGCTGTGCCTATCATGAAGGGACCCTGCACTTCTGAATTTGCCACTACACTACTGGGGTTGGGGAGATTTGTCCCTGTTCAACCAGGGGACACACTGCAGAAAAACACACAAACTGCCAAATAGTTTCTTTTTTTAAAAAAATTGAACATAATACTAAACCCTCTGCAATTCGGAGCAATCCTGAGTGGGGAATGCAAGATATGCTAAGTTCATACAGTTGGCCTCACCCACTGGGTGCCCCAACGAGCTTTTCCGCTAGGGGGTGAAAGTCATCCCTATTTACATTTTCTAGCGGCGCCTTAGTGGCAGTGACCTCAGCGTGGCCAACTCCACGAAAGTCTCCATCCCCACACGATGATGGTAGGGCTCACCCTAGAAGCTTGGGGAAAGCTTTCCTGGGGATTGGAACCCCCTTTGGCTTTGAAATTGTGGCATAATCTCCCTGGGCAGGGATGTCATAAGGGGGGGGTCATCAGCCTATAGCAGAGGGAGGATGAGACTGCGGGGCTTCCCCACTGGCACTGCTGAGAGCCCAACTCCACAGGAAAGTAGAAAGCTGGCTTATACTTAGTCAGACCACTGGTCCATCTAGCTCAGTATTGTCCACACCGACTGGCAGCATTTCCATGAAAGCAAGCAGGATTTGTGTCCTGTTTGGTAGCAGTGATGTCACAGGCGCCATCCAATACGTGGCCGTGAAAGCAGCATGGCCCCAGCGAGCATCTCCACTGGGCTGTGTGACTGCCCTTTCCTAGCAAGAGATGTGCTAGCCAATGGGAACGCTTGCTGCCCTGTCCTCTGCCTTCATGTGAGTAATTGCTGAACCGAGGCCGGCCCTACCGTTGGTCAGAGTGAGCTCAGGCTACCTTGGGCAGCAAATGCTTTCATCTTCCTGGTGTAACCTGCATACATTAGAGAACCCAGCATCGTGGCTGCTCCGTCTTTTGACTCCCATCTCTATCTTCAGGGCTGCTCCGTAACTGTTTCCTGTCCCCACCACTCTTCTTGCGAATTTTACTTTCACACACACACACACACCCCTGCCCACATAGCTGTTCCTGTTTTTGCCCCATCTTCCTCCTGTCATGGCTGTTCTGCTCCCCCCTGGCCGCAGCCGTCTGGGCTGGGTTTATTTTTTAAACACCTTCCCTCTCCCCCCAAGAGCCAGTGTGGTGTAGTGGTTAAGGTGCTGGACTACGACCTGGGAGACCAGGGTTCAAATCCACACACAGCCATGAAGCTCCCTGGGTGACCTTGGGCCAGTCACTGCCTCTCAGCCTCAGAGGAAGGCAATGGTAAACCCCCTCTGAATACAGCTTACCATGAAAACCCTCTTCACAGGGTCATTTGTAGGGTTGCCATAAGAGGGGATCAACTTGAAGGCAGGCCAATTCCATTTTTTCCCTCACCCCTCATGGTCTCTCCTCCCCCACCCCCGGGCTCCTCCAGATTGCTTAGAGCTTAGATTATATCACTCTTTATGGAGCATTTGTTCTGAATTGTATACGGAGCAATTACACATCAATGAACATCCATCCTGATTTGAGTGTGGGGTGTTTCTGTCACCACAAAAAGTCTTTGTAAAAAAAAAGAAAAAAAAGAGTGGGTTTCTTGCACCAGGACTACAGAACCATCCAGAATCTATCCTGATTTCTGTGCGGGGTTTTAATAGTCACCTGTTAGTCACCACAAAAAGTCTTTTTTAAAAAAAGAGTGGATTTATTGCACCAGGACTACAGAACCCTTTTTTCCATTTTAATTGCACTGGTATGTGCTTGGATCCCTCCAGGAAAAAATGTCGGCACCCTCTGTCTTTCCCCAAATGACTGCTCCTCTTTTGTTCCTCCTTTGTCCTGACGTGGTTTCTTCGTGTTTTTTGCCCCACTACCCTCCCCGTCATGGGTGCTCTGTTCCCCCCCTTTCCTTGCCCACAAAGGTGAAGCCCCCGCTCCATGTCCAACACCAACATCCATTGAGAGCCCGGCCAGATTCTCTCCTGTGGTCAGCGCAGAATTATTTTTTATTTATTATTATTTATTAATTGCATTTCTAAACCGCCCTCAGCAGACATGGAAACTGGGACTGAATCCTGTTTGGGGGTTTATGTGGGATGGGAGACTTTAGTGAGCCACACAACAGGACTTTGTGGGTGCCAAGGTGCCCATGGGCACCACACTGAAGGACAAAGAGCCTGAGTGGGTATGAGGCAGCTTCTGACACCCTGTGCACAAGTCCCCAGGCTCAACCATCAGCATTGACAGTTGGAAGGATCTCAAGTAGGCCAAGGAACACCTTATTGTAAATATGTCAGGTCAGGTGGGGGAACCCCTGTCACTATTAATTTCTTTCCCCAGAGTCACCAGGGGCTTTTGTGACACCCCAAGTGGGCTGCAGCCAATGGAAATAGCAGGAGCATCACCTCCCCAAGGCCTGGCAATTGTGGGGGCAGGGAAACTTAGCAGTGATTCATTTGATCTCCCATTATCTGTCTTTGAATAAAAAGATACAATGGACACGGCAGGTAGTTGCTTTTAAAAGACATTTATTGAGAAATAAAAGCTGGCTTGTTGAAGCCCTGCCGTTCTCTTCATTCCTTTCACGGGGTGACTCAAGAAAACCTCTCTGGCTTCAGGCATCCCTGGAAGGAAAAAAGCCACAGGAGCAATGAGTCGGATGGCTACTATCCGACAGCCTCACCCCGGCACTTCCTCCGGCTTCCGCCTGGCGACTTCATCCGCTAACTTCCGCCTGCCAACTTCCACAGGCTTCATCTACTCATGAATATCCACCCGTTTCCTTTCACACGTCACTTTCATGCCCTTGCACACACCACTCGCCTCAACCACATCTGAAACCCCACTCGCCCCCCCCCACACACGCCCAGCCAACATCTGTGAAGAACGCCAGCGGACACATCTGCTCCTCTCCCACTCGCCATGCATTCACATCCGTGTCCCGGCTTCACCCACAAATATTCACCGGCTCCTGTTGACGGGCTTCTGCAGGTGAATTTCGACCAGCTTCACTTGCAAACATCGGCCTGCTTCAGCCTTGCGGCATCCACCGGCTTCCAAACGCAGACTGTGCCGGCTTCCACCCACCAACATCTGCCAGCTTCTGCTAGGTCCATCGCTAGACATCAGCAGCTTCCAAACATGGGCATCAGCCACCTTCAAGCCACAATCCGGCTCAGCAAGCGAACTTGCATCCTTGTCACTCCACGGCATTCTGCAGCCGGGTGATCGCCTTCTTCCTTTCGCCCGTTCGCCATCTCCACCACGTGCAGGAAGCTCGGTCACTGCTGAAGGTCACAGCCATTGCCCACTGGGGAGGAGGAAGGGGCTTTTCCGCTGCTCCACTGGCTTTCCCCTTGGCCCACCTTTATAGCCACTCAGCCCCCGTGTCCATTTGTGACATCACAAGCAGTGGCAACAGGTGGGGAGGCCTCCTCACAATCGCTTTTAGGCACTTTGTGGCATGCCCAGTCCTTCCTTAACGCTGTGGCTGGTTGCATCTGCACATGCTTCTCCCCTTCTCCCCGGGTGCCACTTTCGCACCAGCTTTCTGTAGGCCGCCTTGATCTGGCTTTGGGAGGCAGTTTGATGTAACCCAAGGTCATAATGATCATTCTCCATCCAAAAGTAGTTATTGGATTCAGAGACTGTGCGCACATACGCGTGGGAGTCTGGGGGAGGCTAGCCGCCGTGCTAAAATGGGAGGGGGCTTCCTGCTCGCCCCTGCCCCCACTTGCCGCCCACAGGAGGAGGAGGAGGAGGAAACAGCTGCCCCAGCGGCAGCCTCTCCGGCCCCAGCGGGGCTCTGGCTGAGCTACAAAGCGCCCCGCTGCGCCTCCAAGAAGCTTCCCCTGCCGCACTGGGCCTCCCCCTTGCCGCCGCCTCCCCTTCCTCCTCAGCGGGGCCTTCTCAGCCAGAGGGCCGCTCCCCATGCCAGGCGAGACCAGACCCGTCTCCTCCGCCGCCGCCACCGCGCTCAGCCCCGGTGAACAACGGGTAATTTATACTCACTTGTATTTTAACCTGTTTTATTGTTGTACACCGCCCTGAGAGCTTATTGCTAAAGGGCGGTATAAAAGCACAATAAATAAATAAATAAATAAATAAATAAATAAATAATGGCGGCGGCGAGAGAGCGCTCGCGGCTTCGGCAAGCGGTTTGGAAATGGTGGCGGGAGAAGCCGCAGCCAATCAGCGTCGCCGGGCGGTTGCTAGGAGACGGTCGGGAAAGAGGCCTAGCTGCGAGGCTTAAGGCCTTCGCTGAGGCACAGTTTGGGGGCGGGGATTGTTATTGTATCAAAGGAGTGAGCCGGCGAGCTACTGTGTCTGTCTGCCTTGTAGCCCAGTAAATTATACCCAGAGTAGGCCCATTGAAATGAATGGACCCGCATTTGTCCTGTCCAATAATTGCAGTGGGGCTACTCTCGAGTGTGACTAACGTTGCATACAACAAGGGGAGAACCATGCGCCTCACCTGGAACTCCTACGAGGAAAGGTGTGATACGAATGCAGTTGATAAATAAAATGAACCCATTAAGGCAGGTCAGAAGCGAAAGCGGCTTTTGGGGAGCGTGCTTCCTACGGGGGCTGGTGGGCGACGCTGCTCCAGCTGAGTGCCCAATTTGGTCTCCAGAGAGATGCGGGGCCCTGGCTTTCGAAGCAAAGTGCGACAGCTCCGCTGGAAGACTCCAACGATGGTGAGCATTGTTGTCATTGTTTGGCAGAGTTGCCCTGGGTGGCTGTCCTGCTGTATCTTGAATGCCTCCATAATAAGTATGCTGACTCCTTTCTGATATAATAAAACTGATTTATTATATTTGATATAATAAAATTGACATTTCCTCTAGCTATGCTGTCCTTGTTAACCCTTGGGGTGCCAAATTCTTGAGTGAATCCAGGTCTCGGTGTGGAAAGATCCCCAAATTGGGAGTCTGGGCTGCACGTGAGAACTGAAGGCTTGCACACAAACTGCACCCTTGATAACCACGCTGAGCTAGATGGAGCAATGATCTGAAGTAACACAAGTCCATTTCCTATGTTCTAAACCAGTTAGTTTATTTTTTGAAGCCTTATCTGGAAAAGTTGTGCCCTCTGGAGGATTTTCAACATTTGTTGTTGTTATGTGCTTTTAAGTCGATTATGACTTATGGTGACTGTGATGTTCCTATATTAATGTATATATGGTAAGTGTTGGTTGTTTAGAAGATACATGGTAAGTGGAGTGAAAGAGGGGGAGTGAATGGGCAGTAGAATGCGAGATGATTGGCTGAGTGTTTAAAATGGCTGAATGTATAAAAGGAAGAGTGAGAGTGGAATCTGGGGGGGGAAGAGAACTGAGTGGGTTGCTTGGTGGGGTTTAGAGAGTTGTTTGCCAGGAGGGAGGTGGAGTTCGGATTAGTATTGAGTAAAACCATATGCTTATGTGCCTTAAGAAGAAATCTTGTTAATCTTGTTAGCTTTGTTATCTGTAATAAATACTTAATTTGGTTTACCAAAGGCCTGATCCTTGGCTGGGGTTTCACAGATCAGAAGGGAGGGTAAGGTAATGACCAAGGCTGAAGGGGAACTGTAACAAATGGTGGCAGCGGTGAAGAGAATAACAATACCAGTATTCAGAGTCTCTGGGAATACTAGTATTGGGACGTTACTGGTGGTTGCTTAGCAGGGGGATCTGTTGAGATCTGTGCTAGAGCGGGGAGAGAAACCATAAGAGAGAGCGGTCCGGACTGGTGGAGTCCTGGTGGTGCCTAGAGACAGGCAGTAACCACGAGCAGGTAGGAACCTGACAGGGAGAGCCAGGGAAGGACGCATCACATGTGGTGGCAGTAGCGGTGGGATACGAACAACAGAGAATCCAGATACGAACCAAAGAGAGTCCCAAAGACACATGGTGACAAAGGAGACTACGTCACAGGTGTTGGCTGTAGCAGTGAGATACGAATACTAGACAATCCCTAATAGTTGTGTGGCAAACAGAAATAACAAAACAAGGTTACTTGTGAGAGTGACTGGCAAAGAGTGTGTGGCAAAGAGTGAGTGAACTCAAACACCATGGCTGAATACATAAAAATGAAAAGAGAGGAGCTGGTGGAGAAGTGCATAACATTCAATTTACCTCACGAGGGTAAAGGGGTAGATGAATTGAGGGTAGCACTTATAGGATTTGCAACTGCCCAGCAAAAACAACCTGTCAGGGAAGAGACCCCAGAAGGATATTTAAGCAATCCCGCTTATATAGAGTACTTGAGAGAGAAGTTAAGATGGGAGGCTGAGGAAAAAGACAAGCAGAGGGAGTTGGAAGCTGAGAGATTGAGGGTGGAAACTGAGAGAATGAGGATGGAGGCTGAGGAAAAAGACAAACAGAGGGAGTTGGAAACTGAGAAGTTGAGAATGGGGTTTGAGGAGAGGGAGAAGCAACGAGCAGTGGATGCTGAATTACAAGTAGAAAAGTTAAAATTTGAAAGAGAGAAGTTTCATTCTGATGAAACAAGAAAGGACAGAGATGGAGCAAAAATAAAAATTACTCCAAAGGACTTTGCTGTCTATGAGCCTGGTCAAGATCCTCAAATTTACCTCAGCACCTTTGAAAAAGCAGCTCAGTTGTGGGGGCTACCTGAAGATAAATACATGCAGTATTTATCAAACCTGATTAAAGGGGAATTGGCTGAGGTATACCAATATTTCCCCTCAGATAGGCCCGTCACCTATGCTGAATTCAAAGAAGCAGTGTTTAAAAGATTCAGACTGGGGCCTGATTATTTTAGAAAGCTTTTCAGAAACTGCCAGATACAGACAGGGAGGTCTTTCGTGAAGCTGGGGGCAAAACTGATGGACATATTTGGGAAATGGCTGACAAGTGCAAAAGCTCAGTCTGTGGAGGAGGTGAAAAACCTCATGATATTGGATCAATTATACCATCAGTTACCACCAGAAATAAGGCTCCTGGTCAAAGACCGTTCCCCTACATCGGTGCAGGAGGCCGCAGAGATGGCGGATCACTTCGCCTCCAACAGAACTGGCTGGGTGGGGAAAACATCAAGAGATTTTAAACCCAGACCATATAACGCTGGCAGAAGGGATGTGGTACCACAGAGAGTGAGTCCTCCAGTAAAATCTGAAGGGCACAGGACACCCCAGAGTGGATCTGTGTACCCTAAAAGTGAGGAGAAATTATGCTACAAATGTGGTAGACCGGGGCACCTACGTTTTCAATGTGAGGTTGCCAACCCCATTAGTAATCCTGCTCAGACAAGGGCAGTGAAAACAGAGCCCAAGGCTTTAGAAACAGCGAAAAAGGTTCAGTTCTGCCAGATAAACTGGACAGAAGTAACAAACCTTGATTCAAGACTGAGAGAGGAAGTGAGTGTACAAGGGGCAAATTATTGGGCATTGCTTGATACTGGTGCCGCTCAGACATTACTGAGGCCAGATTTAATAAAATCTGAGGTAATATTACCTCAGGAAACTGTGACTATCCAAGGATTGAGGGGTCAACCAGAAAGTTTGCCTGTGGCCCTGGTGGATATGACTTGGAGAGGCCGAGAGGGCCGATATAAAGTAGGCATTAATGCCCAGCAACAAGAACCAGTAATACTGGGAAGGGATGTAATGGGCGCCCAAGGAAAGATCTATGTAGTGACCAGACAGCAAATTGGCAGAGAAAAAGAAGCCATATTAAGGGGGGGCTGAAACAAACAGGGTGGAATCTGTTAACCAGCCTCAGGTCACCATAGCAACCACTAGCAGGCCTGCTGAAGGAGACAAACTGTATAAAGTGGTCTCTGATAATGATGAGGCAGATCAATTCAGGGAAGAGCTGCAAAAAGATATAAGTTTGAAGCAGATAAAGGAACAAGCTCTGACCCAACAGATTCCTTTCACTGACAAACTGAGGAATCAAGTTGTGTGTGAGAATGGGATTTTATATAGACTGTGGATGCCTGCTGAGAGAAAGGATGAATGTGAACCAGTGAAGCAATTGATAGTACCTAGCAAATACAGAACCAGATTGCTAGAGGTAGCCCATGATGTCCCATGTGCAGGACATCTGGGAATAAAAAAGACCAAGAGGAGATTGGCTGCACACGATTATTGGCCAAACATCTCCAAAGATGTAAAACAACATTGTCTATCTTGTGGTATCTGCCAAAAGGTGGGAAAAAGTGGAGTAAAGACTAAGGCACCCTTAAAGCCCCTTCCTATAATTGGACAACCCTTTTATAGAGTGGGAATAGATTTGGTGGGCCCTTTTTCCAAACCCACAAGGCATGGCAAGAAATATCTATTGGTGGTGGTGGATTTTGCCACCAGGTACCCAGACGCAGAAGCACTAAGATCCGTGGAAGCCCCTGTAGTGGCAGAGGCTTTATTAAAAATCTTTATGAGGCTGGGTTTCCCTCATGAAGTGCTGACGGATCAAGGCAGTGTATTCATGGGAGAAGTGATGCAATGTATGTGGAAATGTTGTGGTCTAAAACATCTAAAGACCACTACTTACCATCCCGCCACTAATGGGTTAACAGAGAGATTCAATGGCGTTTTGAAGGGCATGATCAGAAGCTATGTTCAAGATCACCCACAAGACTGGGATGAACGGTTGGGATGCTTCTTGTTTGCATACAGAGAAGTCCCTCAGGAGTCAACAGGCTTCTCACCCTTTGAACTCATGTTCACTAGAAAAGTGAGGGGACCTTTGGAACTATTAAAAAATTCATGGGAAGGAACCCTGGGAGAGTACAAAACATCTGTAGTAGATTTTGTATTGGAATTCCGCAATAAATTAACATCAATGATGGAGGTGGTGGAAAAGAATTTGAGTCAAGCACAGGAGAAGCAACGTTACTGGTATGACAGAACAGCCAGGGAACGTGTGTATGATGTGGGAGATATGGTTATGGCGTTCATACCCAGGAAACATGACAAATTACAGGCTAACTGGGAAAGACCATATACCATCAGAGAAAGGCTTGACACAGTGACGTATGTAATTACCACAGACCAATTAAACAAAAGTAAAGTGGTTCATGTAAATATGTTGAAGCCTTACCATACCAGGGATGCACAGGTGTTGCAAGTTACCTTATTCCCTGAGGGAAGTGGGCCTGAACTTCCAGATTTGGTACAGGAAAGCAAAGACAAAGGAGGGGTAGATCAAGTGGAATGGTCAGAGGAGGTGAAGGAGGAAGTAAAAGAGGAGATTCTGAGAGTTTTGAAAACCTATAGGAATCTCTTTAGCAACAAACCTGGCCGAACCAGTATAGTTATACATTCCATTGATACTGGAGATCATGCCCCAATCAGATCTGTTCCGTACCGTGTGAATGGGAAAGTTTTGAATGAGATCAAAAAGGAGGTGGAAGATATGCTGGAATTAGGAGTGATCAGGGAATCCATCAGTCCCTGGGCCTCAAGTATTGTCCTGGTTCCGAAAAAAGATGGAACGACAAGGTTTTGCATTGATTATCGGCTAATCAATAAAATTACTGTCCCAGATGCGTATCCTATGCCTAGGGTAGACTTAATGTTAGAGTTATTGGGGGCAGCAACCATTATCTCTACACTAGATCTCTGTAAAGGATTTTGGCAAATGGAAGTAGACGAGCAATCCAGAGCCAAAACTGCTTTCAGTACACCAGATGGGTTATATGAGTTTGTGACCTTACCCATGGGACTAAGGAACTCACCAAGTTCATTTCAGAGGCTAATCAATACTGTGTTGCGAGGCATGTCAGATTTTGCAGTGGCCTATATCGATGACGTGGCCATTTTTAGCAAGTCGGTGCCTGAGCATGTCCAACACCTGACAACAGTATTGGAGGCCTTAAGAAAAGCAGGCCTCACAATAAAAGCTAAGAAATGCCAGTTTGGACTAAAGGAAGTAATTTATTTAGGACATAAGGTGGGGAGTGGGAAAATCACCCCCTTATGGAGCAAGGTGGAGGCAATACAAGCGTGGCTGATCCCCTTAACCAAAAAACAAGTAAGGGCATTTCTGGGTGTGGCTGGATTTTATAGGAAGTTTGTGAGAAATTTTGGGGAAATAGCAACCCCCTTGCATGAATTAACAAAGAAGAAGTGTTCTGAGCGTGTGGTATGGACGGATGAATGTCAGAAGGCTTTTGATCTACTGAAGCAAGCCTTGTGCCAAGGACCCATATTAATAGCACCAGACTATGAGAAACCATTCATCGTGGCTACAGATGCGTCGGACCTGGCGCTGGGAGTCGTCTTGCTACAGGAGAGAGAAGGAACCAGACATCCAGTGGCGTACCTGAGTCGCAAGCTGACGCCGAGGGAGAAAAACTATTCGTCGGTCCAGAAGGAGTGCCTAGCGGTCGTGTGGGGACTGAACAAGTTGCGCCCATACGTGTGGGGATGAAGATTCACAGTGACTACGGATCATCGGGCCTTGTTATGGTTGCAGACTATGAAAAACCATAACACTATGCTGCAGATGTGGTCCTGGGCCCTACAGGACTATCAAGTGGACTTCCAGTTCATAAAAGGCAAGGACAATGTACTGGCCGATGGACTTTCCAGGCAAGTGGCTGGGACTGCAGTGATGTGACCAGACAGAGGAACAAAGAAAGACATTTTCCCCATAGAGACTTTTATTTGTTAACGCGACGTATAAATCCTGGAACAGGAATAATACTCTGCTGTTGTTTAAGGGGGGGGGGGGAAATGTGATGTTCCTATATTAATGTATATATGGTAAGTGTTGGTTGTTTAGAAGATATATGGTAAGTGGAGTGAAAGAGGGGGAGTGAATGGGCAGTAGAATGCGAGATGATTGGCTGAGTGTTTAAAATGGCTGAATGTATAAAAGGAAGAGTGAGAGTGGAATCTGGGGGGGAGAAGAGAACTGAGTGGGTTGCTTGGTGGGGTTTAGAGAGTTGTTTACCAGGAGGGAGGTGGAGTTCGGATTAGTATTGAGTAAAACCATATGCTTATGTGCCTTAAGAAGAAATCTTGTTAATCTTGTTAGCTTTGTTATCTGTAATAAATACTTAATTTGGTTTACCAAAGGCCTGATCCTTGGCTGGGGTTTCACAGACCAGAAGGGAGGGTAAGGTAATGACCAAGGCTGAAGGGGAACTGTAACGAATGGTGGCAGCGGTGAAGAGAATAACAATACCAGTATTCAGAGTCTCTGGGAATACTAGTATTGGGACGTTACTGGTGGTTGCCTAGCAGGGGGATCTGTTGAGATCTGTGCTAGAGCGGGAAGAGAAACCATAAGAGAGAGCGGTCCGGACTGGTGGAGTCCCTGGTGGTGCCTAGTGACAGGCAGTAACCACGAGCAGGTAGGAACCTGACAGGGAGAGCCAGGGAAGGACGCATCACAGTGACCCTATGAATCAGCGACCTCCAAGAGCATCTGTCATGAACCACCCTGTTCAGATCTTGTAAGTTCAGGTCTGTGGCTTCCTTTATGGAATCAATCCATCTCTTGTTTGGCCTTCCTCTTTTTCTACTCCCTTCTCTTGTTCCCAGCATTATTGTCTTTGGAGAGCCCGCAGTTAGTGGTGCAGACAGGTAATTTTGGACGCAGGACTTAGGCCTCTTGCTGGCATAAGTGGACAGCTTGTCCTCTTCCATCACAGGATAGTGGTATGTTTGTGTTAGGGAAAGAAGGTGCACCTGGCACCCGTACTGAAGGCTGTGTTTCTTGCCTCTTGGGGGACCAATATAAACTCGTGCCTGGTAAGTGTGCAAGCCAAACAGCTCGGGGTGAGCAGCCTGATCACAAGATCCTGGCCTATCAGGCATTAACGGAGTGTGCCAGGTTATGGTGGGGAAGAAACGTTTAATCGCTGGACGGCTTCAACGTGATGCATCTTTAAATCCCAGTCTGTGGACATACAATTTGTGCTACCTGGAGAGCACTCTTTGCGCGTGATCCTCAGGATGGCGATGTCAGCCCCTGTTGTTGTTATGGGTGTTGTGTGGGGGTGGAATGATTGTGAGCGTTCCCTGGTGAGAGGAGGGAGCGGCAGAAATGACCGCCAGCACCATCCTCATCATCCTGGGCCAGGGCATGCAGATGGAGACCCCCAGTATTAAGCTGCACTACTGCTGGCCTGAGCTGCAGGCCCTCGCCATTTCGGACTGGTGTACCATCCCTTGAAATAGTTGTAAGTTCAGGCGAGATGGAATGCCTTTCCTGGATATTTTTTCTTAATTAATGTTATTTGCTATTTAATTTAATTTTTTGTACAATGTCTTGCTTTATTGATGTATTGCCTTGCTAATGTATGTTTATATTTGTGTTTACTTTTTCTGTAAGCTGCCTTGAGGGCTGTTTGGCAGAAAGGCGGGGTATAAACAAACATTAACATAACATTAACATAACATACCTGTACACACACACTCGTGTGTTTGGTGGGTGGGATTGTTTGTCTTTGTGTTATGTTCGTGTTTTGATCTGCTAGTAGTGATTGTGATTTATTATGTTAGTTATTATAGGTTATATTGAAGTTTAAGATATCTTTTTAAAATGCTTTGAATTGTCTTAAATGTGCAATTTGGTTTTTATGATGTTTAATGTTAATGTTTAAGACGATTTTTTTCCAGATGTTTTGTATTGTTTTAGATGTGTAATTTTGTTTGATTTTTTTATAACACTGTAAACTGCTTAGACTCGCAGCCTTTCCCAACTAGTGGGCCACCAGGAGTTGTTGGACCACAATTCCCTTCATTCCTGAGGATTGGCAATGCTGGCTGAGGCTGATGGGAGTTGTGGTATGAGAGGCAGCATCTGACACCCTGTGCACAAGTCCCCAGGCTCAACCATCAGCATTGACAGTTGGAAGGATCTCAAGTAGGCCAAGGAACACCTTATTGTAAATATGTCAGCTCAGGTGGGGGAACCCGTCACTATTAATTTCTTTCCCCTCAGTCACCAGGGGCTTTTGTGACACCCCAAGTGGACTGCAGCCAATGGAAACAGCAGGAGCATCACCTCCCTATGGCCTGGCAATTGTGGGGGCAGGGCAACTTAGCAGTGATTCATTTGATCTCTCATTATCTGTCTTTGAATAAAAGATACAATGGACACGGCAGGTAGTTGTATTGAAAAGACATTCATGGTTAAAATTCACCTTTGGAAGCCCCTTGACAGGAGCCGGTGAATATTTGTGGGTGAAGCCGGGACACGGATGTGAATGCACGGCGAGTGGGAGAGGAGCAGATGTGTCCGCTGGCGTTCTTCACAGATGTTGGCCGGGCGTGTGTGTGGGGGGGCGAGTGGGGTTTCAGATGTGGTTGAGGCGAGTGGTGTGTGCAAGGGCATGAAAGTGACGTGTGAAAGGAAACGGGTGGATATTCATGAGTAGATGAAGCCTGTGGAAGTCGCCAGGCGGAAGCCGGAGGAAGTGCCGGGGTGAGGCTGTCGGATAGTAGCCATCCGACTCATGGCTCCTGTGGCTTTTTCCTTCCAGGGATGCCTGAAGCCAGAGAGGTTTTCTTGAGACACCCCGTGAAAGGAATGAAGAGAACGGCAGGGCTTCAACAAGCCAGCTTTTATTTCTCAATAAATGTCTGTTAAATACAACTGGAGTGTCCATTGTGTCTTTTTCTTCCAAGACAGACAATGAGAGATCAAATACCTAAATTTTATGGTGTGCCCCTGCTTGATATGTTTGTGCGTGAAGGGTAGGCTATAAATATTTCAACAATGAAATAATAAGTAATTGCTGAGATGTCCCCACAATTGTCACTCTGGAGGAGGGTGTCCTGAATCTTCCCCAGCTGTTGCCGATGGCTACTGACTGCCTTTGCAGTCACAAAAGGACAAGGTGGCTGAGGGGAAGGAGGAGGGGGGGGAAGAGGCCTCGGAGGGGCTCAGGGGAAATTAAGCAGGGCGAGTTGTAGGCACAGAAGGGAAATCTGGCTTGACTCCCGTCTGCTTGAGTTGCCAACTTTTTGCTTGCTCAGTGCTCCTGTGTGTGTCTCACCAACCTAACTATATATAGAACCCCCAGTATTTGACAAAGTGATATGCCAGCTGGGTCTACCAAGGTGCTTGCTTCAGGATCAGTCAATGTGCATTTTCAGAAGAAAGAGCCCCAGTGCAATCCCATGTGTGAGCTGGGTTTGAATCTCGCCTCGGATTCCAAACCCAAGGAAAGGCCCCTCATGCAGCATTTACTACATGCTCTTCTCTGGCACTTCTGTCTGAGATTCTCACCTGTTAATGCTGAGAATTAAGCCTGGAGCCTTGTGCATGAAGTAGAGGATGATGCATTATACCCAAGTCAGGCCCTTAGTCCTTCAGTGTGGTGCCCATGAACGCACGGGCACCCACAAAGCCCTATCGAGTTGCCTGCCAAACTCTCTGCCCTCTGCACACACACACCCCCTGGCAAGACGCTGTCCCAGTTTCTTCTTGCTAATTGTCCATGTTGCCTACTAAGGCCTCCGCCCCCTTTTGTGCTGACCACAGGAGAGAATGTTTTACTTGCCATTTAACAAAATTTATGTACCACTTGATTGTAAAAACAAACTTCAAGTGATTTACAAAATTACCAATAAAACAGTTAAAAAGTATTATTTATTTATCTAATGTATATACAGTCCCATAGCCAAAGCACTCTGGGTGGTTTACAACAATTAAAAACAAATATACAAATTAAAAAAAAACATTTTTAAAAAGCCATTTAAAAACACAAGCTAAAATGTCTGGGAGAAGAGGAAAGTCTTGACCTAGCGCCAAAAAGATAACAGTGCTGGCGCCAGGCACACCTCACCAGGAAGATCATTCCATAATTTGGGGGCCACCACTGAGAGGGCCCTCTCCTTTGTTGCCATCCTCCCAGCTTGCCTCGGAGTAGGCACCCAGAAGAGGGCCTTGGATGTTGAGCATAGTGTACGAGTGGGTTCATGTCAGGAGAGGCGTTCCATCAGGTATTGTGGTCCCAAGCCGTGTAACTGAAATTGAAAACATTTAAAAAACAAACCAGCAACAGACTAAAAAGCTTAAAACACATCAACACCTGTGTGCCTGGATAAGCTTGCCTAAAGAAAAAAGTTTTAAGCAGGCGCCAAAACAAAATACAGCGAAGGCGCCTGCCTGACGTCAATAGGCAGGGAGTTCCGAAGAGTAGGTGCTGCCACACACTAAAAGAACGATTTTTTGCAAGTGCGGAAGGAGTATTAAGCGGCACCTCTAGCAGGGCCACTTCTACAGAGCAAAGCCCTCGAGCGGGTGCGTGTGCAGCAAGGTGGTCCCACGCGAATTCCCTCAGGGCTCCCCATGCATGCCAGGATTGGAGGGGGGGGGAAGAGGAAAAGACAAAGGGATGGGGCTTCACCTGTATGACAGGGCGAAGGGAGGAGAAGGAAAGGAGAGTGGAGCAGGAGCAAAGAGAGGAGGGGAAAACAAAACAATGACAGAGCAGTCATTTGGGCCCAGGAGCAAAAAAGGAACAGAAATTTGGGAAGAGACTGAGGGGGCCTCCAGACAGTCAGTGTTTTGTGGGAGGCATTCAAGCACATAGCAAGGAATTTAGGTTTGGGCAATTAAGGTAGATTAAAGCGCTCTGCTGGCCTGGTACAGCCAGTCCACTATAAAAAAGGATAGGACTGACACCAGAGTGATAACGTGCCCGTGGGCCGCACAGATCCAGTTTTTCTGTGTGCGCTTTTAAAGGACGTTTGTCCACACAGGAGAGTTTTCAGGTGAGCTCTGGCCACATCTGCTCCGTTCATTTAAAGCGCTTTGATCCCACTTGAAACAGTCCTGGCTTCCCCCCAAAGAATCCTGGGAAGTGTAGTTTGTGAAGGGTGCTACTTAGAGCTGTTAGGAGGCCCCCTGTTCCCCTCGCAGCACTGCAATCCCCAGAGTTCCCTGGGAAGAGGGATTGGTTGTTAAACGCCTCTGGGACCGGTAGCTCTGGGAGGGGAACAGGGCTCTCCTTACGCCCTCTCAGCACCCTGTACATGGAATGGAATGGTGCGAGATGCAAAATGTTTTGGGCTGGCCCTACAGGGCCTCGTCCCTGCACAAACCTGACACCACCTGGAGAGGCCTAAGAAGCACCCACTGTCCTTGCTCCCCCACAATCGGTCATGTAACCACTGCCCGGGATGATGACCCCAAAGGCTGCAGGGTCGTCGTTTTGGTGTGCATTCTGCTCCAAAGGCAAGCCCGTTGGGTGTGGCCAGGTGGAAGGAGGGCACAGGTGCCTTTCTTTGCCTCTTCCTTCTGGAGCCCAGCATGACTATACGGCGGCATGAGGCTGGTAGACAAGGTCTGTTGCGATTAGCATATATCCCTGCAGAGACAAAACACGACGTTCAGATTCTGGGCCACCTCTCATCTCCCTAGACAGCTTTGCCATCGAGTCCCAGATTGGACCTGGGACCTTCTGCGGTTAAGGTAGGTGGCTCTACCACAGAGGTAAGGCCCTTCTTGGTGAGAGTCCTGCCTTCCAGTTGGCCTGATTACACAGAAGCCTGGCCTGGCCAGAGCATGACCAAAGAGAGCCATCAAAGAAGCCCGCTCGACTCCTGCAGCAGAATCGTGGCGCCACCCAATCCGTGCCTTTGACATTTTCACCTTGTGACATTCACAGCCTTCTCAAACTGCCCTTGAACACCCGAGACCTGCCTCAGATCAATCAGGTCAAGTTATGAACTGGAAACAGCATGGCTTTCTTCTCTTCGTCTCATTGTGAGGAACAATCATCAACATCTGTTGCGCAAAGCTGCACGCTGTATTTTCATTGGAAGTTTTGTAATCGCTTTTTAAAAATAATGTTATTTGTTATTTAATTTTGTAAATTGTATTGTTTTATGGATGTATTCCTGTATTCGTGTTTTTCTTGTAAGCCGCCTTGAGGGCCTTTTGGCCATAAGGCGGGGTATAAATAAATTAAAATAGATAAATAAATAAAAATAAAATTATTATTTTATTATCTAATCTGAGCTGTGCTTTCTCAGCTCTGGGGAAAACAGGGGCCCTTTCTGGACTACAGGGGCTGAACACTCTACCACTTCCTTGGCCAGGACACCCTGTTCTGTCCAGAGGACAGATAACAAAACCAGTCTTGAACTAAAATCCCTGCTTGGCACTCTACCTGGGACGGGGATCCTGACCCACCACCAGGACTGGCTCCAGGTTGTGGAGGTCGCCTGGGCCAGACTCCCTCCCAGAGAGCTTTGCTCCTCACTGCCATTATCGCCGGTTGTTCCCACTGAACATCCCCTTCTTCATCATTGCCACCATCACGGCGTCCTTAGCGGCAATGAGCAAGCAGGCTATGGCATCGGCTGCTCCTGATAGGGAAGGGCCGCAGCTCAGTGGCAGAACATCTGCCTTGCATGCCAAAGGTCCTGGGTTCAATCCCTGGCATTGCCAGGCAGGGCTGGGAGAGACTCCCGCCTGAACCACTGTCTGCAGAGCTGCTGCCAGTCAGTGTGGACAACCGTGAGCAAGATGGACCAATGATCTCGCCTGGTATAAGGCAGCCTCCTATGTTTCTATGATTCGCTATTGTCTGGGTTGGACTGAGTTGCAGGTGAATCAGCAGGTTCCAATGGTGAAGAGGAGGGGCAGGTCCAGGAGGGTCCGTTCAGTGGCCCCTGACTGAGATGGAGGCCCCCCACAGATACCCGACTATGCCAACCCTTCTGCACAATATAGGAAACGAATCTTTAGTGTGGCGACTCCTACCCTGTGGAATTCCCTCCCCTTAAATATTAGGCAGGCGCCATCTCTGCTATCTTTTTGGCGCCTTTTGAACACTTTAAGAGCTGGTATAGCACAGTGGACAGGAGAGCCTGGCTGGTAGTCCAGAGTCTGTGAGTTCAAATCCCCACTTGTGTCTCCTGGGTGTCAAGGGCCAGCTAAAGATCACCCCCATAGCGAGTGCTCAAGGGTGACGTGCCCTGCCACCTGTGCAGCCGTGGGCAAGCTGCAGTGTCCCAAGGAGCCCAGTTGCCCCCCAGCTGGCAGTTGCGGACAAGGAAGGGGCTGGCTTGTGCAGCAGTGGCAAGCTGAGCAGGCTCTAGCCAGCTGGGGAGGACTAGCCTCAGTGGGAGGCAATAGTAAACCCCCTCTGAATACTGCTTACCATGAAAACCCTCTTCATAGGGTAGCCATAAGTCGGGATCGACTTGAAGGCAGCCCATTTCCATTTTGAAGACTTTCCTCTTTCAACAAGTCTTTTAAGTTGAGACCTATCCCAGTCTGCATCTGTTAGAATTGCTTTTTAGTATGTTTTTTTAAATAATGTTTTAACCCTTTTTACAACACCGCCCTGAGAGCTTTCTGCTATAGGGCGGTCTAGAAATGTAATTAAATAAATAAATAAAATAAATAAATTAAAGGTTTTTTAAAAAAATGTTTTTAATGTTGTTTTGTTTTAATGTATTTTAAGGTCTGTTTTTATGATGTTTCAAAGTGTTTTTAGCGCTTCTGTTTGCCACCCTGGGCTCCTGCTGGGAGGAAGGGCGGGATATAAATCAAATAATAAATAATAAATAAAACCCTTGACATTGGCCCTGTCCAAATAGCCCTGTCCAAATAGCTTGCTCCTGCGTGGTATTTGTGCTTTCAACATCTGTAATAGAAGCATCCTTTTGTTATTGTTGTTCCAGTCGTGAATTTTCATACAGCACTTGGAACATTTGCCCCTGAAAAACCTAACGCAGGATCGGGGGCGGGAGAAGTGAGGCACTTCTGGCAAGAAGGGGGCAAACAGCCCAGGGACCTTTGGACACTGGGGACCAAGAACTGCAGAAGACAGAATGTCTGCGTGAGAACATTTTCCTCTGCACTTCTGGCCCTGTGGGGAATGCTTCTGGGCATGTGCAAAATGTAGAGCTTTACCACCACCTCAGAGTATAGTTTACAGCTGCCTTTGTCAACCTGGTGCCCTGCAGGTGCTTTGGACTACAATTCCCATCAACCCCAGCCAGCAGCGCAAGGTGACGCTGCCACACCTGTGTCATTAAGCACTGACCTTGTTCATTGTGACTGTGGGGTTCACTAGACTGGAACCGTAGACGTTGGGCAGAGCAATCCCTTTCTTCAGGTGCTCTAAAGAAATGCAAAAGGATTTATTTGTTTCAAAGTTTAACATGCGGCCTTTCAGGGCAAAACCTGCCCAAGATGGCTGATCTCAAAATAAGAAAACACAAAGTATCAGAAATACCTTTGACAGATAAAGTATTTTGTTTTGTGGAAACCACAACTAGGCCTCTATCCTCCCCGTGGCCCCAACTTGTGGGCCAAGGAGGGCCAATCTGCCCTGTCCCAAAGGTGGGACCACCCACTCAACCTCAAATCCATCCCCAAAGTTATTTAAGGGGAGTCCCTCCATCCCCTGACCAAAAGCAGGCAGGTGCAACCAGCACAGGATGGAATCATTTTATTTACCAGCTGTTACTAAGCAGGACAACTCCATCCTGAGTGTTGCCGGTCACTGCTGCTTTGTGAGGAATGTCTCTGCATGCACCTGCGAATGAGCAGTGACCGGCACCATGCAGGATGAAGCCTCCCACCTATCAGCTGGAAAGCAAGAGGATTCTCTACTGTGGGGTGCTACTCCTTTGTGAGCAGTTTCACTGCATGCAGGGAAGACCACTGCAAACGGGATCTGGAGCGCAGGGCTCAGGGAGGCCTGGCAGGAAGGAGGAGAGGGTGGGCGGGAAAGGCAGGCACTGACCTTCTCCTGGGAAGAGGTGACTCATTGCCAAGTTTCTCTCCTTCCTACGTGTGTCTGCCTCTTCTTTCTGCCCTGCGTCCTACCCCTGATAGCCCCAGATTACTCTGGGCCACCCATAGTGATCTGGGGCTTTCTCATCCTGACCAAGGCCCAAATACCTCCACAGAGGGCTGATTTGGCTTGGGTCTTGGCCGAATACGGAGCACAGTCATGCCCACCACTTTTGCTAAATTTATACTATTCTGTTCCATTTGGAATTGTTTTGTGTGTTTTTAAAATTGTAATGGTTTTATAAGGACATAAGAGCCGGGCTACTGGGTCAGGCCAGTGGCCCATCAAGGCCAGCATCCTGTTATCACAGTGGCCAACCAGATACCCCAATGGTTGCCAGGCCCGACCTCCAAGAGGTCTTCTGCATCTTTAAAAGTTGTGCAGGGGGAAGGGAGAATTCCACCTTGTGTTTTTTCCCATTACAATGTTGCAAGAATACCTGCACTTGGCTGACTTTCTCTCCTCCTAAAGATACAGGATCAGTCTCAGGCCATGAACCTGGCAACCCTAAAGCCTGCAGGCAGGACCTGAGTGCAAGAGCACTCTCCCCTCCTGTGGTCTCCAGCAACTGGTATTTAGAAGCATCCTGCCTCCATCCTTGGAGAGAGAACACAGCCATTGTGGCTAGCAGACATTATCTGGTTTTATAATTGTATATTCAATTGATGGAACTTGCCCTAGAACCTTATAGTGAAGGGCTGCTAAGAAATCTTTAAAATACATACATATATACCACAATATATTTTAATCCTCTTTATATAGCTTCTATACCTTAGTATAAGCAGTCTCTAAGGGGTTCATAAAAGAAAACATTACCAACATATAAAACATTGCAATATTAATGGCAAAGGACACCTGCCTTCCATGCAGAAGGTCCCAAGTGCAATCCCCAATGGCATCTCCAGGCAGGGCTGAGAGAGACCCCTGCCTGAAATCCTGGACAGCTGCTGCCAATCAGTGTAGACAATACTGGGCTAGATGCACCAATGGTCTGACTCAATGGGAGGCCCACTTCCTAAGTATGTTCCTAACATTAAGAACACCCTCATCCCATATTAAAAAGCACAGTGAAAATTTTAAAGGTTTTCAGGATCCGTTTTAAAGCCAGTAGAATGCCTGAGGGGAGAATACAGGAACACAGGAAGATTCCTTATTCCAAGTCAGGCCATTGGTCCATCTAGCTCAGTACTGTCGACACTGGCTGGCAGCAGCTCTCCCCAGTTTCAGACAGGAGATGCTATTGGGACCTTTGGCACGCAAAGCAGATGTTCTACCACTGAGCTAAATAAAGCAGGATGATGCAGAGGAAGAGATGACTACAGGCCCCAGCAGAGGCAGAAAGGGTGGAGCAGAGCTTGGAAAAGTTATTTTTTTGAACTACAACTCCCATCAGCCCAATCCAGTGGCCATGCTGGCTGGGGCTGATGGGAGTTGTAGTTCCAAAAAGTAACTTTTCCAAGCTCTGGTGGAGTGAGTAAAAATGGGAAAGGGGGGAAGGGAGGGAACTATTCCGGACTCACTGTTGAACCTTGACACTGCCAGTCGCCCGGCCACATGCAGCAGCTCCTCCAAACCCGTCACCTGCACGGGACAAAGACAGACGGTTCGAGTAGGAATAACGTGGAAGAAGCAAAGTAAAAAGCACTAGAGGGGGCAAATGGAGCCTGAGGGCCGCATTCCCTTCTTGGCACCCGTCCAAGGGCCACGTGCCAGAGGTGGGCGGGGCCAGAGGCAAAAGTGGGTGGGGCACCAAATAGCTTTGTGCAGTGGGCTAGTTTCTACGCACCCTCGCACACCCCTCTCTATTCACCATCCAAGCAAGGAAAAGGCCTTATCAGAGCTCAGGGCACATCCTAGCCAGGCAAAACCACACAAAGTAACTGCACAACTAGCCCAGGTGAAGGTGCCCTGCCCTGTGGGCACGCAGCATTAAGTTCCACTTTGCCTTCAGAATAACAACCATGTTGGGCTTTTTAGAGTCTGCTGGGAGTTTCTACACCAACAACACCACATTGATGTCCCCCAGTTCTGACAGTCTTTTTCTTAGCAGAGTGGGACTCTTGGCCTAGTTCCCCCTTGAGGTGGGCAGCTCCACTCGTGGCCAGTGCTGTTTCAGACTGCCGGAGGAGGATCACGTAACTGCCCACTACTTCTTCATACAAAAAATAAAATAAACCTCCCTGCACAAAGAAATCCTGCTTGTCAAGGGAAAAAAAGCAATGCTAATCAGACTCTCTGTGTGTGGAGAAGCATTAATTAAGTAAGCCTCACCCACAGTCTGATGCGGTACATCTCAAAGCCAAGTTCAGCATCTCTTTGGGAATACACGCACTGAAGAAGGTAGGAGCAGCACACAATTGGGTGCATTTTACAACAGGGCCCATAACCCCAGTTCCCAGATTCCAGGCCCACCCTGTTAATTCCTCCCTATGAGTTGCATCACCTCCACTCACCTTGATCTCACCGATCTTTGGCCGATCCTGGGACAGGTGAAAGCTGTTGGATACACAGAGAGAGGGGAAGCGCTGAGTTGGGGCCAGTTTATGCTCTCAGGAACAAAGCAAGCTGCCTTAGCCTAGCTCAGTACTGTCTACACTGACTGATAGCAGCTCTCCATTTTCAGGCAGAGCTACCTGGACATGCCAAGGATCGAACCTTCTGCAAGCAAAGCATGTGCTCTGCCGCTGAGCTGCAGACGTTCCCTGAAGACCTGGCAAAAAGGAAAGCATAACACCAAGAGAGCTTCTAAATAGGGGGTTCGCTCTCCAAAGGCTGCAATCCCACTTTCTCCTGCACCTACACTCAAGGGCAGTTGTGCTTTTTCACATGTGCATTTTTGTGCTAGAATGATGCTGAGGAGAATGCCGGCGCACGCAGGCAAGGAGGGGAGGAGGGCCTGTGGCGACGGAGCTCAGCCTTCCCAAACCTCCCTGCACACATCAAAACAACACTAGAGGAATCTACACTTGTGAAGAAAGCACTCCTCTTCCATTCTCTCAACAAGAAATGAAATGAACCTTTACTGCTCAGAGCCATAGACTACCACAATTAAACACACGTAAAAGGAAAATACAAAATACATATTAAAATACAAAACACAGCTCAACAACAGACAGTAAAAGAAGAACAAAACATTTCAAATAAAATTTCAACGACTTCCGGGAAGGGTGACTTAGCCTGTGCCTGCTTTTGAGACGGGCTCCTGCCTCAAAAGAAGCTTATTCAGATATATCAGTCAGATTTTTTTTTTTTTGACTGATTAAACTTCTCCCGGGTAGGGAGAAACGAAGAGATTAACCTCAAAGCCTATTTTTGTTGGGACGACCAGATCTCATTAATTTATGGGACGAGGTCCAGCCGACGAAGGTGGGACGGATTTTCAACAACAAGCTCTATCTGATAAAGCGAACGTTCATCTTATCTTCTAAGAGAGAACGCACTAACAGGCAAGCACCCTTCTTTCTATATTTTTCTTTTACTTGACTTAAATTGTTGCTGTTTAAAAGAGATTTGCCAGATTGATCGGTTTTTGACATCTCACTGGGGAGCCATAACTTCTCTCTGCTACTCACTAATTAATAGCTTATCTCTGTTTTTGTTGCAAAAAGCTGTCCTGGATTTGCATTCTAAAGATATACACAGAAGAGGGATTTCTATTCCAGATTTTTATTTTGAAGAATATTATATTGTCTGAGACTACTCTCTTTTTGGTCTATTTTATTTTGACGAATCTGTTTCCTGACGACCGCCATTAATTGTTTCGATCCTGGGAACTGCATTTTGTTTACTTAAGCATGGAGAGATAAGGCTGTCTGCTCTGTTTATACTGTGATGTCACCAAGTTTGGAGTATTAACCCAATTGTTGCTGAAATAAGAAGTGGTTTTCCTATATTTTTCTTTTAAAATGGCAATTAAGAAAGTGGCTGAGAATCTGGAAATAACTATGTTTCAGAAAATAATGGATGAGATTGAGATAACGAAACAAAACCTGCGACAGGGTTGTAAGGAGCTGAAAATTGAATTGAGTAAAATGAAGCAGGAGATTAAAGATATAGGGGTCCCTGTGAGAGAGGTGACCCTGGAAGGGGTCCCTGTGAGAGAGGAGACCCCGGAGATTGGAACAAACGTGGAACAGGAAAAAGATTTGGAGTCTATGGACTTTAGAAACAAAATCTATTGTTTGGAGACACAGGAGATTAAAGACATAGGGGTCCTTGTGAGAGAGGAGACCCTGGAGACTGGAACAGGGGTCCCTGTGAGAGAGGAGACCCTGGAGACTGGAACAGGGGTCCCTGTGAGAGAGGAGATCCCGGAGATTGGAACAAACGTGGAACAGGAACAAGATTTGGAGTCTATGGACTTTAGAAATAAAATCTATTGTTTGGAACTCAATGTTATCTCTGAAGAAATTAATGAAGATTCTAGAGATAAAGTTATCAATGGCATGGATAATCTTCTGGACTGGATTGATCTGATGGAGCCCAATATAGAGAAAATCTATGGAATTAACTGCAGCCATGTGACAATGGAAAAACTTTCAAGAGATGACCCAGTGTATTTTGAAAAAAAGAACAGAGATATGATTTTACAGCAGTATTTCAGCAACCTATTCAGAATGGATGGCAAGAAAATATTTGGGATAGAGGTAATTCCCATCAGACTCTTACTATATGACTATGGCTTTGACAGCAAGATTATTATGGAATACTGATAATGGAAGATTGGATACTGAAATTACTGGACTTAACAAGACTACTGAAGATGGAAGATGGAAAATGGAACTAATAGGGATAATAGAACAATGGCTACTGAAATTACTGAACCTAACAGATTCTGATGTGATGGATTAATTGAAATGTTTATTTTGACTATGGTTATGACAATAAGATTATCATAATTAGTAATGAGATGGATTAATCGATATGCTTATCTGGAAAAAAAAATTGATAGATATATTTCTTAAAGAATTGAAACCTCTCTTTGACTTTTTGTGGAAAGAATAAAGTAATGTTTATGAGATTTGATGATTAAGTAAGATAACTACTGGAGGAAAGTGATTTTATAATATGACTTAAGAGACAGGATTGTTATATATTATAGACTTATAACTGATTTGATCTTTGACAAATGGGAAGTCAATATTTTACTCTTTATTTTTTATTTTTGTTTTTTTTTTTTCTTTTTTTTTCTTTTTTTTTTGTTTAAATATTTTTGATTTTGTTTTTTGTCTTTGAATGTTTTATGATTTCGTCTTGTATGTTTTATGAAAATCTGAATAAAAATTATTGAAAAAAAAAAAATCAAATAAAATTTCAACGAGAAAAAGACAACAGCCAGGTTTTCCAAGGTTTGCACAGAGGTGGAAACACTGGGGAGGGAGGAGGGAGAGAGAGGAGGAGGGCAGTTTGATGACTGCATTCACTTATTTATTTATTTATTTAAAACATTTATAACCCGCTCTATCTCCAGAGACTCAGAGTGGCGAACAAAAAGCAAAGAGCAAAGAACAATCCCATATAAAAATTAAAATTAGCATGATAAAAACAATATTAACTAAGCATATCAGCAGCAAGAGCCTGTCAAGCAATAAAAACATCCTATATATCGCTCAAATTAAATGCTTGATGAAAAAGAAACGTCTTGACCAGGCGACGAAATATAACAAGAGAAGGAGATGACCGCACCTCTATCAGTAAAGAATTCCAAAGTCTGGGGGCAATAACAGAAAAGGCCTTATTTCTGGTTCCCGTTAGATGTACTTGAGAAGTTGGGGGAATCACAAGAGAAGGATCAGCAGAGGACCTCAAGGGCCAGGAGGGTTCATAGCAAGATATACGCCCAGACAAATAGAGAGGGCCCAAGCCGTGTAGGGCTTTAAAGGTTAAAACCAGCACTTTGAATTGGGCTCGGAAGCAGATCAGCAGCCAGTGTAGTTGTTGTAAAAGGGGAGTTGTATGGGCCCATAGGCCAGCTCCTGTTAACATTGTAGCTGCCGCTCTCTGCACTAATTTAAGCTTCCGAGCTGTTTTCAAAGGCAGCCCCTTCAGTTGTAACTCCCTTTCATGGACTGCTCTCCCCAGTGAGGTCCACCTAGTGCCTTTCTTGACATCTTTTCCGTACCACGTAAAGACTTACCTTTCCTCCCCAGACATTTAATAGACTGAGCTGGTGTTGTTTTGTTAATAGGGTGCTACCAAAGTTTCCTGTGGCTCTTATGGGGTTTGTTTCGTGCTGTTTTTACGGTATTATCTATTTGTTTTTAATATGTTGAAATAATACATTAGAGAGCCAGTGTGGTGTAGTGGTTAAGGTGCTGGACTATGACCTGGGAGACCAGGGTTCGATTCCCCACTGGGTGACCTTGGGCCAGTCACTGCCTCTCAGCCTCGGAGGGAGGCGATGGGAAACCCCCTCTGAATACCGCTTACCATGAAATCCCTATTCACAGGGATCCCTATTCAGTCGGGATCGACTTGAAGGCAGTCCATTTCATTTTCAATAATACATTGCATGGATGAACAATGCACGGCAATCCTACAGTGATCACCTAGTGTGGAAGTCAATGTCCCTTGGAAAACATGAGGTGGTTCCCTGGTGTAAGAGGGAGGGCGCAGAATCAGAGATCAGAGATACTCACTTTTTCAGGGCCACTGAGCCCCCGACTTTGCCAAGAGGCTTCCCAGACTTGTCTGGCTTCAGAAAGAATTGTCCTGTGAGTTTGCTGTCCTGTTGGCCAAAAGGAGAACATAGCCATAAAATCATAGAATAGTAGAGAGTTGGAAGGGGCCTATAAGGCCATCAAGTCCAACCCCCTGCTCAATGCAGGAATCCAAATTACAGCATCCACGACAGGTGGCTGTCCAGCTGCCTCTTGAATGCCTCCATGGTTGGAGAGCCCACCACTTTCCTAGGCCATTGGCTCCATTGTCGTACCACTCTAACAGTTAGGAAGTTTTTCCTGATGTTGAGTCAAAATCTGGCTTCCTATAACTTGAGCCCATTATTCCATGTCTTGCACTCTGGGACGACCAAGAGGAGATCCTGGCCCTCCTCTGCATGGCAACCTTTCAAGTACTTGAACTGTGCTATCCTATCTCCCCATAGTCTTCTCTTCTCAAGGCTAAACATGCCCAGTTCTTTCATTCTCTCCTCATAGGGATCATCCTTGTTGCCCTCCTCTGAACCTGTTCCAATTTGTGTGCGTCCTTCTGAGCATGGAGGTTGCATAAAACATGACAAATAGCCATGCATCACCCTCTCCTTGTCCATGGATGAATGAACTGTTGAACTCATACTCTCCCTTTCCATAATTCCCTTTTAATTGCCTTTTTGGCTAGTGGCCATCACTACATCCTTGTGGCAGAGAGTTCCGTAGGTTAATTCTGCCCTGTCTGCAGAGAACGTTGTGTTACTTCTCAGAAACTGGCAACGGCAGCCACAAAGGAGAGTATGCAGTCTATGCCGGAGCTTACGAGACTGCAACTGAAGTCTCCAAACCCGCCCAAGGCATTTTGTGCCTCGGTGCCTTCTACCTTGATATTTGCTGGCGAAGTAAGACGGTTGAGAATATGACCTAGGATTGGGAAAATTGCTGACTCACTTCTGTTAGTGGCTTTAGGCCAGCCTTTGCTGACCTGGTGCCCTCTAGATGTTTTGGACTAAAACTCCCATCAGCCCATATTCAAGCCTCTCCCACCACTCCAGAAAAAGGAAAATATCTCCATTTCCCCATACCTCTGTGATGGCACTTACAATATTTATCCGGAATACAGAGGCCAGGCTGGCATTTGGCAGAACAACAAATGCCTCAGCAGATCCAAAGAGTGTTGCCTCTACACCACTAGGCTGGAAGGTCAGCAGTGGCTGCTTCCGGGCAGATAGGTGGATCTCCATGGGCATATCCGGAAACCTCTTCTTCAGCTGGATAAAGGAGAGGCAGGAAGATAGCATGAATGCTTACTTATGAACAGAGCTTGGAAAAGTTACTTTTTGGAACTACAACTCCCATCAGCCCCAGCCAGCATGGCCACTGGATTGGGCTGATGGGAGTTGTAGTTCAAAAAAAGTAAATTTTCCAAGCTCTGCTTTTGATGCATCTGGGGGTGCTTCTAGATGGGCATTTATTATGGGGTGGGTGCTCTTAATGCATGCACGTTTTTGTTTTTTTTGCAGGGTCAACATGATGCCCTTGGCACTGCTTGGAAGTGGTGATGGGCTAAACACAAGCCAAGAAATTGAAGCTGAACCCTGATAAGACAGAGGTGCTACGTGCTCCAAGTTCTCGAGGCCAGGAGGTGAGGAGACAGCCTGTTCTGGATGGGCTTGCACTGCCCTGGAAGGAGACTGGAGGCACTCCTGGATCGACCATTGTCACTGGAGGCTCAGGTGGCCTCAATAGCTAGGAGTGCCTATTTCCAACAAGGGCTGGTTTCTCAGCTACAGGCCTTTTTGGACAGAGATGACTTGGCCACTGTACTCCATCTTCTGGTAGCCTCTAGGACTACACAAGGCTGCCCTTGAAGATGACTCAGAAAGGACAACTAGTCCGCAGTCTGGTATCCATTTAGAACTCATATAACCTTGTTTTAGAAGAATGGCACTGGTTGCCAGTTCAATTCTGGGCCCAATTTAAGGTGTTCACATTAGTGTTCAAAGGCCTAAAAGACTTGGACCCCAAATATCAGAAAAACTACCTCCTTCTTCCATGTTATGGGGTCCCTCTTGGTAGTTCTGCCACCCTCAGAAGTGCAAGGAATGGAACAGGGACCTTCTGCATGCAAAGCAGATAGCCTGACTGATGTGTTATGGCCCTTTAAAGAAGCTCACGACACCAAATCAAAATTCCTCCATTATACTCACAACAACCCTATGAGGTAGGTTAGGGTTGAGAGAGACTGATCCACAGTGGTGCAGTGGTAACATTTGAAGTGCATGAGCTCATTAGAACTGCCTCCATAGTCACACACCCCAAAGCAAGTCCATAGCCATGCCCAAAAGAGCGTCCAAACTATAGGCAGCTGTATACTTTTCTAGTATCAAGTCCTAAGAACATTGCTTGCTTACTAATCTACCCAAATGCATTAGCAAAGCTATCGTCATTAACATTATGGACTTGGAACCTTGGATCTAAGATCTGCAGTGGTGTAGTCTGGCTGTAATGATATTACTTTTAACATGGAATTATTTTTTTAAAGTGTTTGACCCATCATTCCTAAAGAGAGAATATATCATAAGAGAAAATATTTCATAAGAAGTTTTCCGTTTTTCTTTTGAGACTTGGGGAAAAACTAACATTTTCCTCCATTCCCGCCCACCACCACCACCACCACCGCTAAGGTTTCCCCAACTTTACAAGCCTAAACTCACCTCTGGTAAGAACAGACCCACATTCTTGGTATTCAGGCGGAAAGGGAAACTTCTTGGAACCTGAAACAACACCACATATGAATGTTTGATGGTGGGAGCCCACTTTCCAGGCAGACTCATCGGATTTGTTCTCAGTAATCTTTTAAGCACAGGGAGCTAACAGCACCCTTAGGGAGTTCTTAATTTTTAAAATGAGATATATGAGAGCTTGTTATGCCACCTATCAAGATTCATGGTGGCTGGAATTAGTGGTGGAGACTGGGCACTCTTCACATGCTCAAAGGTACTTCCTATTCCAAATGCCCTAGGCACTGAACCCTTTTGATGGAAATGATCTCTGGAGCTAAGCCTTGCTGAGCTATGCCTGAAATTATGCTCATCATTACAGAGGTGCCATCTTAAAGATATCCTTCCCACCAAGCTGAAGACCAGGATAGGCAGAAAAGAACACTTTTATTACAATGTCAAAAGTTTGCCTTAATTTCCTTTCTTTTCTGTTCTCCTGGGGATATAACCTCAAATAGTTTATTGTTACTTTCCAGCTCAGCAAAACTTTAGAGAATTAGCAGCCAAGTGGCAGGGCACCAGCACCAGGTGAAATGGCAGGCAGTGGGTAGCACAGGAAGGAGAGTACAGGACACACGCAACAAGGTAGGGCCAGGGCCAACGTCTACAGCACCATGGACAGCTCTGTAGCAGCAGAGTTGCTCCAGCATTCAGATGAGTTCTAGTATCATCTGGGCCAGGCCACCAACTTCCAACCCTCAAGAGAAACCGCAAGGAGTACATGTTCTGATCCAAAGCTGTACATTGTGACACCACCGAATAACCACCACTTTTGTCATTTGGCTCTCTGTCAGGAATCCCGAAGAAAAAACTGGTGGGTTGATTCTGTTGAATCAGCTATGAACTCTGGATTGGCAGCCCTGAATTTGGGGTCAGGCATTCATTAGGAAGGTCTAGTGATGTTCCTTTCAGAGTCTATATCTACCCAGGGACAGGTGATTCTGAACTGAGGTCACTGTCAGCAAGTTCTGGGGGATAGATGATGACCCCTGCTGCTTGTTCTAGTCTACCTGCATGCTCGGTGGAAGCGGTAGAAGGTTTCTCTTGGTTGATGCAGTCACCCTCATGTCTCTGCATTTTGCCAGGTTAGGGGAGAAAGGGCCACCTCTCATGACAGAGCATCTGCATTGTGTGCAGATGGGCCCAAGTTCAGTCTCTGGCATCGCCAGGTAGCATTGGGGAAGACCTCCTTTGTGAGACCTCAGAGAGCCTCTGGAAGCCATTATAAACAATCCTGATGGACCAATGCTCTGATTCAGTTTAAGGGAAGCTTCCTAGGAGCTGTACAGGACCTAAGCTAAAAAACATCATTTTGCTGCCACTATTAAATCATCTCTTTGCCGCCCAGCGGAGCTCTTTCGAGTTGTCCGGGGGCTTCTCCATTCAAACCCTCCGGACACGGTGGAATCATCGGAGGCCCGCTGTAATCAGTTTGCCGATCACTTCCAGAATAAGATCTCATGTATCCGCCGGGACCTAGACTCTCAAGTTATAGCAGTAGATCCTAGTGAGATGTCCGGAGCACAGTCTTGTCCTGTTTTGTTGGATGAGCTTCAGTTGGTTCAACTCGAGGACGTGGACAAGGTGCTTGGACAGGTACGTGCAACCACTTCAGTACTGGATCCTTGCCCCTCCTGGCTGATAAAAACTAGTAGGAATGGAACAGGTAGCTGGGCCAAGGAAGTGATAAATGCCTCTTTACGAGAGGGAGTGGTCCCAGGCTGTCTGAAAGAGGCAGTGGTGAGACCACTCCTGAAAAAGCCTTCCTTGGACCCAGACAATTTTAACAGCTACAGGCCAGTGGCGAATGTTCCATTCCTGGGCAAGGTCTTGGAACGGGTGGTTGCTGGCCAGCTCCAGGCGCTATTGGATGAAACTGATTATCTAGATCCATTTCAATCGGGTTTTAGGCCCGGTTTTGGCACTGAGACAGCCTTGGTCGCCCTGTACGATGACCTATGTCGGGAAAGAGACAGAGGGAGTGTAACTCTGTTGATTCTCCTTGATCTCTCAGCGGCTTTTGATACCATCGACCATGGTATCCTTCTGGAGAGGCTCGCGGAGTTGGGAGTTGGAGGTACTGCTTGGCAGTGGTTCCGCTCCTACTTGGCGGGTCGTCTCCAGAAGGTAGTGCTTGGGGAACATTGCTCGACACTGCGGGCTCTCCAATATGGGGTCCCGCAGGGGTCAGTTTTGTCCCCCCTGCTTTTTAATATCTACATGAAGCCGTTGGGAGAGGTCATCAGGAGTTTTGGAGTGCGTTGTCATCAGTATGCTGATGACACGCAGCTCTACTTCTCCTTTTCATCTTCTTCAGGTGAGGCTGTCGATTTGCTGAACCGTTGCCTGGCCTCGACAATGGACTGGATGAGAGTTAACAAACTGAAGCTCAATCCAGACAAGACTGAGATGCTGTTGGTGGACGGGTTCTCTGATTGGATGGTGGATATATACCCTGTCCTGGACGGGGTTACACTCCCCCTAAAGGACCGGGTTCGTAGTCTGGGAGTCTTTTTAGACTCTTCCCTGTCACTTGAGGCTCATGTAGCCTCGGTGGTTAGGAATGCGTTTTACCAACTTCGGTTGGTAGCCCAGCTACGTCCCTATTTGAGTAAAGAGGACCTTACATCAGTGGTACATGCTCTGGTAACCTCACGTTTGGATTACTGTAATGCGCTTTACGTAGGGCTACCTTTGAAGACAGTTCGGAAGCTACAACTAGTGCAAAATACGGCGGCCAGATTGCTGACAAGGACCAAGCGGTCCGAGCATATAACACCTGTTCTGGCCAGCTTGCACTGGTTGCCAATATGTTTCCGGGCTAGATTCAAAGTGTTGGTATTAACCTATAAAGCCTTATACGGTGCGGGACCACGATACCTTGCGGAACGCCTCTTCCGATATGAACCGGCCCGTGCACTACGTTCTGCTACGAAGGCCCTCCTCCGGGTTCCAACTCACAGGGAGGCCCGGAGGGTGATGACAAGATCTAGGGCCTTCTCAGTGGTGGCCCCCGAACTATGGAACAGGCTCCCCGAGGAAGTACGCCTGGCGCCGACTCTGCTCTCCTTCCGGCGCCAGGTCAAAACCTTCCTATTCTCTGAAGCATTTTAAGTTACACTGATTTAATTTTAAAAATGTTTACTGTGTTGGATTGTTGCTTGTATTTTAGTATTGTTTTGTTATTTATTGTATTTTTATGCTGTTTTATGTTCACCGCCCAGAGAGCTATTGCTAGTCGGGCGGTATATAAATTTAATAAATAAATAAATAAAATAAATAAATAAGAGTGATTACTGTGGTCTTAGCATACGGTCTGAAGGTACATGACGCCACCACCTTGCTGAAGCTAAGCAGGTCTGAGCCTGATCAGTGCATGGGTGGGAGACTGTCTGGGAATCACATGTATGTCGCCTTGGGTTCCTTGACGAAAGGAAGGTGGGGTACAAATGTAAATAAAATTGTTAATTTTCATCTATGAATTTCCCTATGACACATCTTGATGCAATTTCACAATACAATAAAAACATATATTGAACAGTTGCATCTATAACAACAGTTAAAACAGTTGCATATATATCAGGACTCTGCCTGTGTGTGTGGGGGGGAGGTAATATGTGTACAGTAACTACAAGTGTGGCATTATAGATATGTATATATTAACTGAAGCACACAAATCGTTTTCCTTTTCCTACATGGGAATTGTTTTTAAATTGTGTTTTAAATTGTTTTTAAAAGATGTGTTTTTAAATTTGCATATTTGTTTTTAATGTTTTTAGTTATTGTAAACTGCCCAGAGAGCTTCGGCTATGGGGCAGTATATAAATAAATAAATTATATGAAAATGATGATTGTCTACCCAAGCAGCTGCTCTCCAAGGATTCTGACAGGAGTCTTTTCAACCTCATAACCTGTCAGCTGGAAAGGTCAGGATTTGAACCTGGAACCTTGAACATGCGCTCCATGGCATGTGCTGCGTGGGCCCTCCCTACATCCACACGGCCTTACCATGCTGTCTTTGTAGTTCATCCTTAGCGCCCCGGCGGTGTAGTACACAAATGCAGCCGAGTTGGCAACGGATTCAGAGATCCCCAGGAGGATCATGGAGTCTGATTGGTTGGGGAGGAGGAAGGGTGCGGGCAGGAAGGGCTTTCTGTGGGGCTCTCCCAAAACAAAGAACTGACCCTAGAAGGAAAGAGGAGGGAGGACTGTCAACTCATGGGGTGCATTCAACAGTATGATGCCCACCTCTCTCGGAATGAGAGCAGAACTTGAAGGCAGACCCCAGCAGAGCTTGGAAAAGTTACTTTTTAAAACTACAACTCCCATCAGCCCCAGCCAGCATGGCCACTGGATTAGGCTGATGGGAGTTGTGGTTCAAAAAAGTAACTTTGCCAAGCTCTGGACCCCAGACAAGAAAGCTGCAAAGCAAACTCCACATGCTTGCTGAGTCTTTCTAGTGTACATTGTTCCATGTGCAACCTTGTGGGGCCAGTGAGAAGTGTTCCTGTGCAAACTCACTACATGTGCCTAAAGTAGTTCTCCAGAGCTGGGATGGGGAAACTGCGGCTCAGGAGATGCAGACAGCCTAATGTTCTGCTAGCCTTAGAGTTAGCACTCCAGATGTTGGGAGACCACTCTTCAGAGCTTGGAAAAGTTACCTTTTTGAACTACAACTTCCACCAGCCCCAGCCAGCATGGCCACTGGATTGGGCTGATGGGAGTTGTAGTTCAAAAAAGTAACTTTTCCAAGCTCTGCCACTCTTGTTCTCTGGACCACCCCTCTAGCAATTGCTTCCCGGTGTCGCACAGACAGAGAAACAGATCCTGCAAGCCTGCAACACGATGAAACTCCACCCATTTTTGAATCTGGCTGCACCCACCATCAGCTGCAGCCTGCCGCTGACTTTTCCTGTCGGTCAGTGACCCTTCATAGGAAAAAAATGTTTCCCACCCTTGCTCTAGAGTGAGGCCCCAAGCATTACACTGTGATGCAATCATTTTTCTTTTTACTCTTCCATAAACTCATTTGAAATGTGGTGTTGGAAAGAGCTTTGCGGATACCATGGACTGTGAAAAAGACAAATAATTGGGTGTTAGAACAAATTAAACCAGAACTATTACTAGAAGCTAAAATGATGAAACTGAGGTTATCATACTTTGGGCACTTAATGAGAAGACATGATTCACTAGAAAAGACAATAACGCTGGGAAAAATAGCAGGGAGTAGAAAAAGAGGAAGGCCAAACGAGATTGATTGATTCCATAAAGGAAGCCACAGACCTGAACTTACAAGATCTGAACAGGGTGGATCATGACAGATGCTCTTGGAGGTCACTGATTCATAGGGTTGCCATAAGTTGTAATCGACTTGAAGGCACATAACAACAACCAATATTTTAAGTGTGCATAGAGACACACATTATTAGAGCCAGTCACGCTGCTGTGGAGCTGCACTCACCCATTTTTTATCAGATTTATAATCTACCATGCAGGATCCAGGTTGGGGTGGGTGGGGAAACACTCTGTCACATTTCCAGCAGAATCTAGCTGTCCTTTGCCCCAATTAGCTGGCCCCCATGGCATCTCAAAGCCAATCCCCCCTGAAACAGCCTTGGTCGCTCTGGTGGATGATATGAGGAGGGCGTTGGATAGGGGAGAATATACCTTCCTCGTGCTCCTGGATCTCTCAGCGGCTTTCGATACCGTTGACCACGGTATCTTGTTAAATCGCCTAGAGGGATTGGGAATGCGGGGCACTGTTCTACGGTGGTTCCATTCCTATCTCTCAGGCAGGTACCAACGGGTAGCATTGGGGGATGAGGTTTCAGACCCTTGGCCTCTTAATTGTGGAGTGCCACAGGGTTCTATCCTCTCCCCCATACTATTTAACATCTATATGAAGCTGCTGGGAGCCATAATCAGGAGCTTTGGGCTGCAGTGTCATCAATATGCGGATGACACTCAGCTCTATCTCTCATTTAAATCCTCACCAGAATTGGCTGTGAAGACCATGTCTAAGTGCCTGGAGTCCGTAAGTGGATGGATGGGCGAAAACAGGCTGAAGCTAAATCCCGACAAGACCGAGGTGTTGCTCGTGGGTGACAAGAGAAGGTTAGGAGATATCGATCTGGTCCTTAATGGGGTGAGATTACCCCTGAAGGACCAGGTCCGCAGCCTCGGAGTTATTCTTGACTCCCAGCTGTCCATGGAAGTTCAGGTTTCGGCAGTGAGCCGGGTGGCTTGGTATCAGTTACATCTGATACAGAGGCTGCGACCCTACCTTCCTGTACATCTGCTCCCACGAGTGATACATGCCCTGGTCTCCTCTCGCTTAGACTATTGTAATGCGCTCTATGTGGGGTTACCCTTGAAAACGGTCCGGAAACTGCAGCTGGTACAGAATGCGGCGGCACGCTTGATTAAGCATAGCCGCCGGCGGGATCACATCACCCCGGTGTTGATGGATTTGCACTGGTTGCCAGTGGTTTACCGGGCCCAATTCAAGGTGTTGGTGCTAACCTTTAAAACCCTATACGGTTTCGGCCCAGTTTATCTGAAGGACCACCTCCACTATCACCAATTAGGCCGCCTTACAAGATCAGCCACATAGGACCTCCTCTCGGTCCCACCAGTCAAAACAGCTAAGCTGGTGCAGACCAGAGAGAGGGCGTTCTCGATTGTGGCCCCCACCCTCTGGAACTTTCTCCCTTATGATCTTCGACATGCCTCCTCCCTATCGAACTTTCGCCAAGCTTTAAAGACCTGGCTATTCAGGCAGGCCTATAGGAACCTGGGGGTGGAGTAGTAATTGTGATGTTTTAATTGATGTTTTGATGTTGGATAAATCAATGATTGTGTTTTGATTATACTGTATTTTAATTATTGTTGTGAGTTGCCTAGAGTGTCCGTTAATTTGGACAGATAGGCGACCAAGAAATAAAATTTTGTTATTATTTATTATTTCCCAAAGCAATTTTTCATTTTTTAAAAGCTGTTGCTGTGTTTAAAGTAAGGCACCAAATAGATCGTGTCTAATTGGATAAATTTGTATATATGAAATCTGTATCAGCTCTAAATATGTGCAACAAACCCGGCAGAGAGATATTTTCACTAAAACTCTCTAACATTACATTTCCCCATGGAAAATCCAGATTTCAGAATATATACTTCAGGGTTTGAAAATCTGCCCAGTTAAAAAGGGGTTGCAAAATACGGCATCAGCTCCACAGAGAACTGATAATTTTGTTCTCATGGCCAAACAGTCTCTGCTTGCAAACTTTTCATTCACTCTGAGTGAAATCTTGATTTCACAATCCTCAGGGGAGAGGGGGTAGAGCGGTCTCTCCCAACCTGGAGCCCTCTAGATGTTTTGGACTATAACTATCAGATTGGTAACAGGGACCAGACGGTTCGAACATTTAAAACTGATTCTGGCCCGCTTGCATTGGCTGCCTGTATGTTTCTGAGCCCGATTCAAGGTGCTGGTTTAACCTATAAAGCCTTACACGGCTTGGGACCACAATACCTGATGGAACGCCTCTCCCGACACGAACCCACACGTACACTACGCTCAACATCCAAGGCCCTCCTCCGGGTGCCTCCTCTGAGGGAAACTGGGAGTCTGGCAACAAGGGAGAGGGCCTTCTCAGTGGTCGCCCCCAAATTATGGAATGATCTCCTTGATGAGGTGTGCCTGGCGCGAACAGAGTTATCTTTTCAGCACCAGCTCAAGACTTCCCCCTTCTCCCAGGATTTTTTTAACAGCATTTGAATAGCATGTGTTTTAACTTGCCTATCGGTTTGTATGGGTTTTAATTTGGTAGGGTTTAAATTTGTATATTTGTTTTTAAAGTTTTTCATTGTTGTAAACTGCCCAGAGAGCTTCGGCTATGAGGTGGTATATAAATGCAATAAATAAATAAATAAATAAACTCCCATAAGGCTGGGGTTAGTAAGAGTTGTAGTTCAAGCTATTGAGGGCACCAGGCTGGAGAAGGCTGGGATGGAGTCTTGGGGGGGGGGTACAGAAAAGCTTCATTTATTGCTATATTATTAAGTGGCTTTCTTTTTATCAAAAAGGTGAACTCAGAATGGTTTAGAAAAAAACATGAAAACAAGAATAAAACAACCTAAAATACACCGATACTATACATAAAAAAGCAGATCCAACTCAACCGCTCTCCACTAAGAGATAAGTAGAAAACTAAGGTCAGAATCTTGGGAGAATGAGAATGCTTTTGCCTGGTGCTAAAAACAGATAATGATGGCACCAGGCATGCCTCCCTTGGGAGAACACTCCACGCTGACAAGGCCTGTTCTCATGTCACAGACAAGCTGAAAAGATCAGCTCCCCTTGCAAATGTATCATTACCTTGAGGTCCACATTGCATCGATCCACGTCAATCACTGGCTTGTTCACCAAGGAATAGTCTATCCCTGCAATGGCGTCTAACTGGGCTGAGGCTGGAGGACAGGAGGGAGAAAGCAAAACTCTAGTAAGGCACAGACAAGCTTCCTTGGGAATTATTCCCAGAGGGATGAAGCCGCTTTTGAGTTTGCTGCTGATGGCATGAATGGCACTCACCATCCATGGTTTTCAGGAGTTGCGCAACCTTGTCAATTTCTTTCTTGAGCTCGGAACATAGCTGGAATGAAAGAGAACCCATAATACTCAGACAGATAGGTTGTGAATGCCTCCCTGGCCCACAGCTCTTAAAGACACAGTATGCACTAAAAACTGAGAGGGGGAATTGCGCACCAGCAGAAGACAAGTGAACATAGAATCACCAAATAGCAGAACTGAAAGGGGGTTATAAAGCCATCCAGTCCAACCTCCAGCTCAACGCAGAAATCCAACTTAAACCATCCCTGACAGATGGCTATCCAGCTGCCTCTTGAAGGCCTCCAGTGCTGGACAGCCCACCACCTCCCTAGGTCATTCGTCCCATTGTCGTATGGCTCTAACAGTTACGAAGTTTTTCCTGATGTTCAGTCAAAATCTGGCTTCCTGTAGCATGAGCCCATTATTCTGTGTCCTGCACTCTGGGACGATTGAGAAGAGATCCTGGCCCTCCTCCGTGTGGCAACCTTTCAAGCCCTTGAAGAGTGCAATTATATCTCCCCTCAGTCTTCTCAAGGCTAAACATGCCCAGTTCTTTCAGTCTCTCCTCATAGGGCTTTCTCCCCATGGTGCACTTCAAAACACAGGAAAGTAGGAGGGGCCGTAGTTCAGTGGCAGAGGATCTGCCTTGCATGCAGAAGGTCCCAGATCCAGTCTCCACTATCTCCAGGTAGAGCTAGGAGACAGCCCTGCCGACGTTCCTATGTTCCTATGAAGCTGCCTTCCGCTGAGTCAGACCACTGAACTATTTGACTCAGTATTTTGTCTACACTGGCTGGCAGCAGCTCTCCAGCATTGCACAACAGCTGGGGTCTCTCCCAGCCCCACCTGGAGATGGTGGGGATTGAACCTGGGACCTTCTGCACGCAAAGCAGATGATCTGCCACTGAGTTGCGGCCCCTCCACAGGGCAGTTGCAAATTGCGCTGCCACCTCATTGCCCGCAGGGGACTGGTTCATCTCCCGCGGAATAAGTTTTCATCAGTGCCCTACTTACTAAAGGGATCTCTTACTAAAGGGAATAGCTGTGGTGGATTGAGCTCTGGGATCCTTCGCTACGGGATTGTCTCACAACAATGTATGCATTTAATGCAGGGCTAGGGAGCCCGTGGCCCTTCTGATGTTGTTGGACTCCAACTCTCATCATCCTCATCCAGCACGGCAGGTGGTCAGGGATGATGGGTGCTGTAGTCCAACAACATCTGGAAGGTCACAGGTTCCACATCCCTGATTTAATGTATCAGGGCTCCACAAACAGCAGAGCTGGATGAGGCAGGGAAGGAAGGCAGCCGTAACAAGGCCTTCAGATCCCATTCCGAGCGGAAGCATCTACATGAAATGTCCCAAAATCTCACATGTTTATTGACTTCTGATTTCAGCATTTTCTTAAGAACAGATGCGGCCAAGTTGTACAGCCAGCTGTGGGAGGAAAACAGAGGGCAAATGTCAACGGGATTCCGAGTTCACGCTCCCATCCTGTATGCTGTCCTACGATGGATAATCGAAACGGATACGTTGCAAAATATCTCCCTTTTCCTACTGAAAGCATCTTTGCTCATAGAGGAGGATTTTAGCAGGGCCCTCAAGAGGGAGAGATGCCCCTGATGAAGCCCTTCTCTGTGGGGGAAGATTTTGTCAGTGCTCTACCTCTGAGCAGATGCTCTTAGAGGTCACTGATTCATAGGGTTGCCATAAGTCGTAATCGATTTAAAGGCACCTAACAACAAACTACCTCTGAGCCACGAGTCCTTCCCAGCTAAAACTCCGAATGCACTGTTCCGACTGCAGGGAAGATCTGAGGGTGTACAGGCTGTTTCCAGGCCTAGAAAAAGCCACAACACCCACCTCGAGGCTTTGGACAGGAAACACAGCTAAGGGGACTTAAGTGCAGCGAGGGACTTTCCTGGAATGGATGTGCCACTTGTCAAGGCCTTTTGGGATTGAATGCAACAAAAGGACGTAAGAAACTGCCTTATGCCAAGTCAGCCTATTGGTCCATCGAGCTCTCTGTTGCCTACACTGACCGGCAGCAGCTCTGTAGGGTTCCAGGAAGGAGTCTCTCTCAACTCTATCTGGAGACACCAGGAATTGGGCCTGGGACTTTGTGCATGCAAAGCAGGGGCCCTATCACTGAGCCGCAGGTCTTCCAGTGCATGGGGAACACAGGGGACTGGGGGAACTGAGTACCTGCTTCCCCCAGAGAATTTCATGCTGAAGTCTCCGATGGCAGAACGGCAGCTGTCGTACCACACCTGAGGGCGTCCTACAGCATCCCTGCCCACTCCCAGGACAGCAGAGAGGGACAGCCGATTGATGCTGATGTCAGCAGTGCCGCTATCCTGCCTGTGGGGGAAAGAGGAAAGACTTGCCAGCAATCACTGCTTCTGGATGAGGCAGAGAGAGCAGAAACTGTGTTCATCAGAGCATCCGGCTTACGTGATCTGGAGAAACTGAAAGGTTATCGGGGTTGGTGCCGGTCCCCGGGAGATGGAACATTATTCCCAGCCAAAAGGCCTTCAAGGGCCGTGGCTTCATCCATCAGATGGATGCAACGTCTAGATTACAGTCCTACAAAATAGCTAGTGGTAATCCCACGCCATCTCACATTGTCTGGAGACCAGGCCCATCTAGTCTGTTGGCATTACAAACGGGGGGGGGGGTCATCTTGACACCCCTTACCAGAAGGGCATGCCGTGCCAGATAAACCTGGAATGTGCCATTTGGCCAAGGCTGGCCTAAGACACTTTGCTGCCGGAGACATAAGGAAGATGGTGGCCTCTTCCAGTTCCACATAGAGAAGGTGACTGGACCAGCAGCTGAATCTCATTTCAACATTCGCAACAGGATACCTGCAAACACAACCTACATTTGAAGCATCTGGCTTCCCCCCAAAAATCCTGGGAACTGTAGTTTACCCCGCACAGAGCTACAATTCCCAGCACCCTTAACAAACTACATTTACCAGGGTTCTTTGGGGGATGTAAGGTGCTTGAAATGTATGGTGTGTACCCAGCCAGAATCCTCCACCACATCTGAAGCAGCAGGCTAGTTTAGGGCCCCAGGATGGGCCATGTGGCATATGGGGCCTTGTCCTCCAACAAAAGGGAACAGCTGGGGGCTTTAGCAGGAACAAGCAGTGGGGAATTGCCATTGCACCCCAGCATCTGCTGCCTGTGGCTGTTGCCTTACTCTGCCTAACGGGAGAGCCGGGCCTGCATTTGGCTGCTGGAACATTCGTGCCAGAGCCCTCCCTCCTCCCTGCTCAGCTGCTTGAAAGCCAAAACCAGTTTCCCAACAGCAGATCAGTTCTTAACAAAATCAGTTCTTACCGAAACACAGACGCCATCTTCCAGTTACCACTGACCAAGAACTGGGCATTTTGGATGGAAATATTGACACCTGTCCCTGCAATGAACCCAATGGCTATGTGGTTCACCTGAAGTTGGCTGACTCGGGCCCTAAAAAGAAGCACAGAGAGACACCTGCGGTCACCCTCCGGCTGAACACTTTCTTGGGCCTCCATAAAACAGCCTGGGAAGAGCATCGGAACCTAGGCAGCCACCTTATACTGAGTCAGGCCGTTAGTCCATCTGGTTCAGCTTTGTCAACACTGACTGGCAGCTGCTCTCCAGCGTTTCAGACAGGGTGCCTCTCCTGTACCTACCTGGAGATGCCAGGGATTGAACCTGGGACATTCTACATGCAAAGCAGATGCTCTTCCGCTGAGCTATGGCCCTTCCCAAATAGGAACACAGACAGCTGCCTTATACCAAGTCAGACCATTGGCCCACCTTGCTCAGTGTTGTCCACCCTGACTGGCAGCAGCTCTCCAGGTTTTCAAATAGGGGGACTCTCCCACCCCTACCCAGAGATGCAAGGGATTGAACTTGCGACCTTCTGCATGCAAAGCAGATGTTCTACCACTGAGCTACGGCCCTTCCTCCTGGGGCCAAGGGCTGAGGCAGATGGATGCCACAGGGTTAGGGGGTGGCCTAGATGCCCTTTGGGTCCCCTCCAGCCATCCATTATTCCAGATTGTTGCCATGTCTTCTTGTGAGCTGCATGCAGCCACCTAGGTCTAGCTGTGATGGACAGGACAATGGGGGGTGTAGCTGTGAATGTTCCATGGGGCGGACCCAGGAAGGGGAGGGGGCCACACACTCTGTCTTACCCAGATACAGAATATTGCACTTTCCCAACAAGTGGTACATTGCTGGAACCATTTATATCCTGGAATGTCTCCTTCTTCAGCCTTGACTTCAACAGCTCCAATCCAAGTTCCTTTGCTGTAAAGAGTGAACAAGGGCCGGAATCAGGGAAGGGGGGAGGTTAAGGTGGTGGTGGGGTAACAAGGCAGGATTATTACTAGGAATAGCTGTGTTTTCAAAACCAAAGTCTGCCCCCTTCTGACTTGGGGTAAACATCAATGCAGGTTGGATTCCTGCAATGAGCAAGGGGTTGGACTTGATGGCCTTATAGGCCCCTTCCAACTCTACTATTCTATGAATCTATGATCTACCCGACTTAGTCACAGGTCATTGTTTTTTGTAAGTTCCCCAGAAGGTGAGGCTGCATACACACCATACATCCAAAGCACAGTTAAAGCAAAGGGTGCATTTGAAAAATAAATGTATATTATACATTACAGACACACACATATGCATACCTCCAAACCTTAATCCAAATATCACATTTTAAAACTAGAGACTTTGGGGTTTTATAATGTACATTCCACACAAGCAAGTTCACAATCTCAGGATTTGTGGGAGAGTTTTTTTTTTTAATCTCCAGGCTCCCTTTCTGCTTTGCTCAAGGTGCAGGCCAAGTGTTTTATGCTGCGGGGAGCGTGTGGAGATTGTCGTGAGATAACGCACCATATTCCAGACCCTTCTGGCTCACTTGGACCTTCAAGCCTCCCTCAGCCCCTCTCGCTGTCTGCATCAAGAGAGCCATGGAAATAATCCAGAAGAACATCCTCTGGGGGCCCAAGGTCTGTGACGGTGTCCAGGTCATCTGGGCTCTCTGGGATGGGAAGACAAGGAGTACTCAGAACTACACAAAAGAGCACAGCTCCACAATGACCCTCTCAAGTGAAATTCTAAAATAGACATTAGAGCAATGCAACCAAAAAGTCACAAAATAATGTGCAAGCTTTCACATTTTCCAGAACTCTTCATCAGGCTAGATGGTAAACAAAGGAAGGGGGGAAACTCGGCTGACAGTGACAGGTGACACCATGCAATTTGCACCCCTTAAGTGAGCAGCAGTGCGTGTTCATCGTGGCAAGAACACTATGTGCATATTCTGGATTTTTAAATTATTTTCAAATGGCAGGGGCAGCATTATATGTGCTTTGTTCCCAAGAGGCATTCTGCTGCAACAGCTGATAAGTGCATTTGTTTCTGCTTAGAAATTCCCACTCAAAATGGCTCTGTTCTCCATTTCTCGTCCTGGGCGAAATTCTCAGCCTACACACTGATGTGGAAATAGGCTGCGACAATGTGTCCTTTATCCCCTTTCGTTTGATGTATTTCCTGATGACATTGTCCAAGCTTCATTTGAACGGGTAGCGCCTATTGTAAAAAGACCTCCTTTTTCCAACTGTTTTTGCGGTGTGTTCTATGACGGCCTCCCTCACCCTGGCACCCTCCAGATGTTTTGGTCTACAACACACATCAGTCCCAGCCAGCATGGCCCTGGGAGTTGTAGCCCCAAACATCTGGAGGGCACCACACTGGAGAAGGCTGTTCTACTATGTATGAGACTGAAACACCCAGAAGATGCAGACATATCTTTATGCTGCAATCAGACAGCACCTACCCACACATCTGGGTGTGTTATTTAGTGCTAAACCAGTAGCACCAGAACCTACACCCCCAGAATAAAAACTTTTGCAGAATCTGCATAGCAATCTTCCCACAAGCCATTTTAGAACACATGCAGTTATTTGTTCTGAAAAGAGGAGTGAGCAAATCAAGCCTTTAAAAGACTTAGGAAACACTTGCTCCCAGCTGTGTGTGTGTGGGTTATTTTAAAGGCAGCACCGGCACCTGGGAGACCAGGGTTCGAATCCCCCCACAGCCATGCAGCTCACTGGGTGACCTTGGGCCAGTCACTGCCACTCAGCCCCAGAGGAAGGCAATGGGAAACCTCCTCTGAATACTGCTTATAATGAAAACCCTATTCATAGAGTCGCCGTAAGTCGGGATCCACTTGAAGGCAGTACATTTACATTTTTTCATTTTCCTAACAAAAAAGTCTCCCCACGTAGTAGTAGTTGCAGTAGCAGTAGTAATAATAATAATAATGGATTTTTTTTTACTCTGCCTTTCAGGATAAGTTCTGGAAATGTAATGTAATAACTTCTGACCACGTGCAAAATGCTCACGAAGGCCTCCATAAGTCTGGGTGACCAGTTTTAATTTTTTCGGGTTCTATCCAACACAGACGTTAGTCAGGGTCCCATCTGTGCAAGGATTCACCACTAGGACAATGGGACTGTCCCCCCCCCTTCTCCCCTACTTCTGTTCAGGGGGTTCCCCCAACACTCCAGGGCAGATTTGGGGAGGGCGCAGGGCCAATGCACGGGGCAAGGAGAGGAAGGAAAGTCCTGTTGGTTGTGCTAGTGTGAATCCTTGTGCTGATGGGACAAGTTAGTTAAATACTACCATTTACATAGCGCTTCCTCAAAAAAAGTTTCCAAGCAGTGTACACATTCAGTTGTTGTTGTTTATTAAATTCATACCCCGCCCTCTCTCTCAGCAGGACCCCAAGGTGGCAAACAAAAGCACTAAACACTCTAAAACATCTTAAACACAGACTTTAAAATATATTAAAACAAGACATCTTTAAAAACATCTTTAAAAAAGCTTTAAAAACATCTTAAAAAGCAATTCCAACACAGAGGCAGATATGTATATCAGTACACAGACCAATTTTTTTAAAAAAAACCTATGGATAAATTCATCACTGAAAAGATAGATAAAATCAATAAAGCATTTAAAACAAATGTGGCTAAATCATATGTCTGGATTAGGGATGGGGGAGAAATTCAATTCAGCTTGCATTTAAAGCCAAATCTATCAAATTCATTCTTTCCAAAACAATAAGAGAACCAAACCATGGCCATTGTTCAAAATTCACAATTTTGCAATGCAGTTCTGCAACTGAACCCTTCAAATTAATGAACCTAAATTAGTCATGTCTGTTAACTTCAGAGTAGAACTAGCATTGAATACCCTCCATTATATTCTAAACACTGAGTAGCCAAAGTGGTGCCCTCCAGATGTTGCGGACTAAAAACCCCATCATCCCCAGCTGGCATGGCCAACAGCCAGGGATGATGGGAGTTGTAGTCTACAACATCTAGAGGGCACCATGTTGGTTACCCCTTTTCTAAAAACACACCTGAGAACACACACGAAATCTGGGATGCACTAAAGTTGGTCAGGGAAAGAAAGAGAGGAAGAGATGTTTGCTGAAGTTAGGAGAAGGGATTTGTCAAAAGGGGAAGCAAGAAGAATTTGGGATGAATCAGCCAAGAAAGAAGAGAGTCCATCAAAGGGAAGACCACCACCAAGACAGAGAGCCCGGGTTAGGCTTGAAAACTGGAGACAGGAAAAGTGGGGGAGAAGGAGAGAGGGTCCTGCCCGCTGATATACTTGCCCAAGAGGAAAGGGTGGAATGAGCACCTGTCCTTATTTCTGCAAGGTGGCTGCTTTCTGTGTTGGAGTTGAAGGTAAATGGCCTGGAAGCTTCAGCCCTTGAGGTTGGTTCAGAAGCTGCCGCTCATGCAAAATGCAGACTCTCTCCACCATGTTACGTAGCTGCTGAAAGAATCGCACTGGCTGCCCATTAGCTGCCAGGCTAAGTCCAAGGTGTTGATTCTGGTCTGCAAAAACCCTATGAAGCTTAGGGCCAGGATTTCTAAAAGATCATCTCACCCCTGATATACCCAACTGACCACTGCACTCTGCAGCAGACGGCCTCTTGCAGATACCATCTTATCAGAAGGTCCCTACACACCAGACAGGCACGCCTCTCTATTGTCTTTTCGGTGCCTGTTGGAAGACCTTCCTTTTTCAACAAGCCTTTTAAGTGGAGTTCTTTATCCCCATCTGAACTGAATTTAAACCTGCTTTTTCTTATGCAGAGCTTCCTTTGCATTTGACCCAGAAACTGCAGTCAGTGAAGAATACTGCCGGCATATAACACCCCTGATCAGAGAGACCTGCATTGCCTGTTGATTTGTTACTGGGCCAAGCTGAAGGTATTACTCTTAGCCCACATTCACACCATTCATTTATTCCACTATTATCCCACTTCAAACAGTCATGGGATGTGTAGTTTGTGAATGGTGCTGACAGATATTGGGAGGCCCCTATTCCCCTCACAGAGCTCCAGTTCCCAGAATTCCATGGGAAGAGGGATTGATTATTAAACCACTCTGACAACTGTAGCTCTGTGAGAAGAGGAAGCATCTCCTAACAACTCTCAGAACCCTCCGGAAACTACATTTCCCATGATTCTTTGGGAGAAGCCATGACTTTTTAAAGTGGAATAATAGTGGAATAAATTTATTGTGTGAATGTGGCCCCAGTATAAAAAGCTCTTGATAACTTACTTGGGATCATATATGCATACTTAACAGCTTCACTCTGCAGGACTGGCACCATTACAAGGGTCACATAATATTCAGTCTGCACTTGTTAGGAATGGATCTTTTAGTGTGGCAACTCTAACCCTCTGGAACTCCCTGCCTATCCATATCAGGCAGGTGCCTTCACTGTACAATTTTCAGCACTTGCTAAAAACTCTTTTGCTTAGGCAAGCCTATCCAGACATATAAAAACTGGTGGATGTTTTTATATGTAATTTTAGCTTTACTGCTGCTTGTAATTGTATTTTGATTTTTTAAAGTTTTATTGATAGTTTTAATTTATATTTTATGTTTTTTGTAAACAGCGTAGAGGTTTTATTTACAGTTAAGCAGTATACACATTTTGTTAAATAAATGTTTTTAGTACATATGGAATTGTTTTTAATTGCCTTAATTGTTGATGTTTCTACTATGAAATTGCTTGGAGATGTTTTATGGAAAGTGATTCATAAATGGATGGCTGTGCTCTGCCACCCTAGTCAGAGGCAGCATGCTTCTGAAAACCAGTTGCCGGAAGCCTCAGGAGGGGAGAGTGTTCTTGCACTCGGGTCCTGCTTGCGGGCTTCCCCCAGGCACCTGGTTGGCCACTGTGAGAACAGGATGCTGGACTAGATGGGCCACTGGCCTGATCCAGCAGGCTCTTCTTATGTTCTTATGTTTTAAAAAATGAAAATTGCGGGGGAGGGGGGAGTTCACAGGAGCATTCCTGTGCAGGGAAGTGGGGTCTTTGTGGGATCCAAAAGACTGCTTAACTGCTAGAGGGAAAAGCATCTCTTTTTATCCTCAAACTGGGCTTAAAATTGAAATAAAAACAAAGACTACAAATCCAGTCTCCCTGGCTATGAGGATCCAGATGGTATAATAACGTGCCCCAAAATATCTGGTTATCATGCCTGTTTGTGATATTATATCACCAAAGAAGGCAACAATGCAGCTGAAACTGTCCTTCTGGGTAACATCTAGGGTGGATCCCCTCAGGCTATTGATTGTTCATTGGTTATTTGGGGGAGCGGGAAGAAGGATAATCTCTTGGCTTAACATTTCCAGGAAGAGTCTGGTGGTCTTTTGTTTATCTTTAAATTTGCAAGCGATAAAGGAGAATGGCAGAGATTTTGCAGCGAGAGGAGACAGGGATCCATGGATTTAGCAGGACGTGTTGCAACTCAGCTTGCTTGAAGGTGTCTTGCCTGAGTGACTCTCTCTCCTTGACTCTTCAGGCCAAAACAGACCTTCCCTCCTCAGGCACAGGCTACCATTATTTAAACAAAAGAAAGGCTGTACTTCTGAATGCCAGTCGCTGGAACTTGTGGGAGGGGAGAAGCTGCTGTTGCACTCAGGTCCTGCTTGCATGCTTCCCAGAGGCATCTGGCTGGCCGCTGTGAGAACAGGATGCTGGTCTAGATGGGCCCTCTTTGGCCTGATCCAGCTACAGCTCTTGTGATGGCCTTTTTATAGGGATACATTGTAACACTGCTCTCTAGGGTCTTTGGCAGGGGGCCTTTTATAACACGGAAGAGTAAAAGGCATGTGCTGCACCAATGAGCTATGGCCCCCTCCAAGGCTAGTTATCTGAGTGTGTGTACATTATATGGGTGTGGAGTGTACCACCACCTCGCTCATATGCAAACAATTTTTACTATAATTGTATAATAACCTAACAAGACAAATAATTGGGTGTTAGAACAAATTAAACCAGAACTGTCACTAGAAGCTAAAATGATGAAACTGAGGTTATCATACTTTGGACACATCATGAGAAGACACAATTTACTAGAAAAGATAATAATGCTGGGAAAAACAGAAGGAAGTAGAAAAAGAGGAAGGCCAAACAAGAGATGGATTGATTCCCTAAAGGAAGCCACAGACCTGAACTTACAAGATCTGAACAGGGTGGTTCATGACAGATGCTCTTGGAGGTCACTGATTCATAGGGTCACCATAAAAGTCGTAGTCGACTGAAGGCACATCACAACAACAAACAACAAGACTCTTCCAACACCACATATGAAAGTAAAAATAGATGCCATCTGTAGGCCATGCCTCTTCCTAGCAGATACAGCTGCCCAGTTTAGTCACTTAATTCATAATTCAGTGAAATAACAAAGATGACAACAAACTGGAACAGGTTCAGAGGAGGGCAACGAGGATGATCAAAGGACTGGAAACAAAGTCCTATGAGGAGAGATGGAAAGAACCGGGCATGTTTAGCCTGGAGAAGAGAAGACCAAGGGGAGAGATGATCATACTCTGAAAGTACTGAAAGGCTGTCACACAGAGAAGACCGGGATCTCTTCTCCATCCTCCCAGAATGCAGGACACAGAATAATGGGCTCAAGATACAGGAAGCCAGATTTCAACTGAACATCAGCAAAAACTTCCTCACTGTTAGAGCAGTACGACGATGGGACCAATAACCTTGGGAGGTGGTGGGCTCTCCAACACTGGAGGCCTTCTAGAGACAGCTGGACAGCCACCTCTTGGGTCTGCTTTAATTTGGATTTCTGCATAGAGCAAGGGGATAGACTTGATGTCTTCATAGGCCCCTTCCAACTCTACAATTATATGATGAACTTTCTGGGAATGGTAAGATTGATTTGGAGTATCTGGTGTCAGTTTTGTGTGACCTCCTTCTTTAAAATTAAAATTAAAAAGCCTTCTCCAACCTGGTGTTTATGACTACAATTCCCATCAGCCCTAGCCAGCACAGGCACTATAGTGCAAAATATCTGCAGGACACCCAGTTAGCAAAAGCTGAATCAGACCAACTTAGGTTGAGCAACAGCGCCTCTTAAATTATTCTGTGTGCACCCTAAGGGTGTTTCCAGATGGATGATTATGGGTGCTATTTATGTAACAACGTTTTTGCAGCATCTACACAAAATTGTTAGCATCAAAATGCTAACCCATAATCCTCCCTGCTCCAAATTTAATCCAGACTTATCCTTTCTGGTTAAAAAAACAATATTGCCAATGACCCACTTGCAGTATCTGAATGGCCTGTTTGCAGTATTAGGCTTCTGCCTGAGGCACTGCTGCTTAAGAACATAAGAAGTGGCTTGCAGGACCACACTAAGGTCCATCTAAGATGCAGACAAGGATCCCAGCAACCGGCAGGATGGAAATTAGCCACTTGTCCATCAGTGGGCCCCAGTTGACTCCTGCCTGCTCCTGACTTGAGGAACCAACCAACCAAAGTGACTTTGTTCCCTAATTAGATTTCTTTCCCTTCTCCTTGTCACCAAGAGCACTGTTATTTTTTACTAATTGACCTACCCCTTTTTCCTTATATGAGTTCAACGATAAAGGCCAGAGGGACCTTCTTTTTCCTTCCAACGGAAAGGTAAGCATTCAGGGAAGGGTTTGGAAGATTGTGGGAGGGAGGGTGGCTATAGCAGGCCACTCTCGTAGCTACAGCCCTGAGAGGTGGTCCACCATCTAGTGCATGCAAGTCCCGGAGCTTGACTGTGAATTCCCCCAAAAGGTGGGAGATCCGGCCTATGTGTGGTTCTAGAGTCACATCCTGCCATTTACCACCATGCTACAAGAACCACTGGGGTTCCCTTCTCTGATTGCATGGGCTGCTTCTTCGGATGAAGCCTTCAGAAGTACTGCCGCTTGAGGGGAAGGACTGTGGCTCAGTGGCAGCGAATCTTCCTTGTATGCAGAAGATCGCAGGTTCAGTCCCCAGCATCTCTAAGTAGGGCTGGAAGAGACTGCTTCACTGACACCCTGGAGAGCCGCTGCCGGTCAGTGTCGACAATACTGAGCCGTATGGACCAATGGTCTGACGTTATACAAGGCAGCTTCCTATGTTAAGTAGCCACATGGGTTACGCATGCAAAATAGTGGCTGCCAGATGGGATGAAATTCTGGAATGCAAATATTACTTACAAGAATCTTCAGCTCCAAGGGGGCAGCTGCAATGTCTCTTTTTCAGCAGGAGAGCTGGATATCATCCAGTGATCTTATCTAGCCCCCAGGAGCCTTTATAATTCTTCCCCACTGCACCTAGACTTCCTTATCTTTCAAATGACTGCCAGTAATTCATCAATCCAGGCTCAGTGGAATCCCCCCACCATTTCCCCATCTCCGTCTGCACAATCAGAGAGCAAGAAGGGAAGTGAAGATTGTTCATCAGGCCCCACTGGATGCTTGTACTCTTGTGAGAAAATCCAACCGCGCCATTTGTCATCGAGGGGATGCCATCTGTATGACGAAAGGCACACACTGATGAACATTGCCCAAAATGCGTAGTGAACAACAAGATGGCAAATCAGTTTCAGCATAAGGAAGTGTGAAGTGATGGACCTTGGGGCAAGATAATAATACTAATCCTACCTTTCAGATATACACCGATGTGGTCTGAGGTCAGATTTGGCCTGCCAGGATTCCCCATTTGGCCCTCAAGGCTGATGTCAAAAACCACATCCCACCGTCCCCAAACCTGATGTCATATGTGACCAGTAGTGTAGTGCCAAAGTTAGAAGTGCAGAGTCCCCTCATGCCATGCCCCCTCAGGCAGCCATGACCCTCACAACCCCCGCCCCACTGGATTCACTGTAGCTTTCAGCACATTGGATAGTTCTTTGAAAGTTTGGACTAAAACCCGGAGAGGATTCCACTGCCCCACTGAAATGGAGCCACCAGCTGCCAGTGGAGCCACCCACTGGGAAGCAAATTATACAGATTGATGGTGTGACCAAACATGGAATACTGTATACAGTTCTGGTTGCCTCATCTCAAAAAGGATGTTGTAGAGCTGGAGAGCCAGTGTGGTGTAGTGGTGAAGGTGTTGGACCTGGGAGACCAGGGTTCGAATCCCCACACAGCCATGAAGCTCACTCGGTGACCTTGGGCCAGTCACTGCCTCTCAGCCTCAGAGCAAGGCAATGGTAAACCACCTCTGAATACCGCTCACCATGAAAACCCCCTTCATAGGGTCGCCATAAATCAGAATCGACTTGAAGGCAGTACATTTACATTTAGAGCTGGAAAAGGTTCAGAAGTACATGAAAGGTTGTCACAACGAGGAGGGCCAGGATCTCTTCTCGATCATCCCAGAGTGCAGGACACGGAATAATGGGCTCAAGTTGCAGGAAGCCAGATTTCCATTGGACATCAGAAAAAACTTCCTAACTGTTAGAGCCACACGACAATGGAACCAATTACCTAGAGAGGTAGTGAGCTGTCCGACACTGGAGGCATTCAAGAGGCAGCTGGACAGCCATCTGTTGGGAATGCTTTGATTTGGATTTCTGCATTGAGCAGGGGGTTGGACTTGATGGCCTTATAGGCCCCTTCCAACTCTACTATTCTATGATTCTATGAAAAGGGAAAGCAAAATTATCAAGGCACCAGAGATATTTCCTTAGGAGGAAAGGTCTCAACGTTTGGGACTTTTTAGTTTAGAAAAAAGACAAGCATAGAGGAATGCATAAAATGATGCATAGCATGGAGAAAGTGGGCAGAGAGATTTTCTTCCACTCTCACAATACTAGGACTTTGGGTCATCCCGTGAACCCGAATGTTGGAAGATTCAGGACAGTCCTTCACGCAGCACATAAACGATGGACTCCACTCCCACCAGAGGCAGTGTTGGCCACCAACTTGGAGGGCTTTAAAAGGGGATTAGAGAAATTCATGGGGGATAAGGCTGACAATGGCTACTAGCCATGATGGCTATGCTCTGCCTCCACTGTTGGAGGCAGTCTGCTTCTGAATGCCAGTTGCTGGAAACCGCAGGAGAGGAGAGAGCTCTTGCACTCAGGTCCTGCTTGCTGGCTTCCCGTTGGGGCATCTGGTTGGGGACTGTGAGGAGAAGAGGCTGGACAGGATGGCCACTCTTTGTTCTGGTCCAGCGGCCGCGCTCTTCTGATGTTGTTAAGCAACCTAAGAGTTTGGGAAGCTGCAGCCAATCAGAAAAGACAGGACTGGACCAAAGCTGCAGACACACTACCTGCATCCGGAACGTTTTCTTTGGCTTTGGCTTAAAACGTGTTTAAAACACATTTATCCATGGCCGGATGCATCTCCGCCGCAGAGCTCAGTCTTTTTAGGACCGTCCACAGCAAAGAATTAGGCCAGTCACTATCTCTGCCCAACCTACAGCGAAGCGTTTTCATTGAGCATGCTCAGAGTGGCAACAAGTTGGTCTACCAACCAGTTTTTAAATTTCACAGATAAACACACTGGGGCTGCAGCATTACCCCAGGCTTTGGAGTGAAAAGGGGCGGAATGTGATGTGTGTCATGTGTCTCTAGCTTCAGAAAACAGAGCTGGTGATGTACTGAAGCCAGTACAGCCACAAGTGTGTCTCTAGTCATAGAATCATAGAATAGTAGAGTTGGAAGGGGCCTATAAGGCAATCAAGTCCAACCCCCTGCTCCATGCAGGAATCCAAATCAAAGCATTCCTGACAGATGGCTGTCCAGCTGCCTCTTGAATGCCTCCAGGGTCAGAGAGCCCACCACCTCTCTAGGTAATTGGTTTCATTGTCGTATGGCTCTAACAGTTAGAAGTTTTTCCTGATGTCCAGTCGAAATCTGGCTTCCTGTAGCATGAGCCCATTATTCCGTGTCCTGCACTCTGGGATGATCGAGAAGAGATCCCGGCCCTCCTCTGTGTGACAACCTTTCATGTACTTGAAGAGTGCTATCCTATCTCCCCTCAGTCTTCTCTTATCCAGGCTAAACATGCCCAGTTCTTTCAGTCTCTCCTCATAGGGCTTGGTTTCCAGTCCCCTGATCATTCTCGTTGCCCTCCTCTGGACCTGTTCCAGTTTGTCTGCATCCTTCTTGAAGTGCGGAGACCAGAACTGGACACAGTACTCAAGATGAGGCCTAACCAGTGCTGAATAGAGGGGAACTAATACTTCACACTATTTGGAAACTATACTTCTGTTAATGCAGCTCCACGAGCTAGAGGGCTGCTCCACGAGCTAGAGGGAGCCCCAGCTGACAAAGCGTCAAGGCGAGTTAAGCAGCAGAGCGAGTTCGGCAGCAGGGCGAGGCGGCCAGGGCCCCCCACTCTGCCCGTCTGTTCCCTGACCTCAACTAAACCGCAGTCTCCAACCCATTGACGTAATAAACCTTAAACAAAACTATGCAGGTAAGAAGCCAGCAGGGGTGTGGGGGCTTTCCAGTGTTTTGCACCGCCTGCAGCATGTACGACTATCTGCCTGTTGGACAGAAGTCGTGGGTGTGCTCTCAGTGCAATGAGCTCCTGGCTCTCCGGGAACGACTTCATTTCCTTGAGGCCAAGGTGGCGGACCTGGAAAAGCTGAGAGAGGCAGAGAGGTGTGTGGAGGAGGCCTTCAGGGACGTTATAGCTGTGTCCCACTCCAACGATGATAGCTCTCCTGCTATCATGGACAACGATGGTCTCGGGGAAGGAGAGCATCCAGCTGAGGAAGAGGGAAACGATCCCTTAGAAGGGACCCATTGCATGGGGGATGAGCAGCTATCTTCTCGTGCCGAGGATATATCTCCAGGGGGTGGAGGGATCCTTGTAGTGGGTGATTCGATCATTAGGAACATAGACAGTGGGGTGTGTGATGGGCGTGTAGACCGCAAGGTGTTTTGCCTGCCTGGTGCGAAGGTTGCGGATATCGCCCGTCGTTTACATAGTTTGGTAGACAGTGCTGGGAAGGAGTCAGTGGTTGTGGTGCACGTTGGCACCAACGACATGGGGAAATGCAGCCGTGAGGTCCTGGAAGCAAAATTTAGGTTGCTAGGTAGGATGCTGAAAGCCAGGACCTCCAAGGTGGCTTTCTCTGAAATGCTACCAGTTCCACGCGCAGGACCAGCCAGACAGGCCCAGCTTCGCAGTCTCAATGCGTGGATGAGACGATGGTGTCGGGTGGAAGGGTTTGGATTTGTTAGGCACTGGGGAACATTTTGGGACAAGCCGGGCCTGTACAAAAGGGACGGGCTCCACTTGAACCAGAATGGAACCAGACTGCTGGCACTTAAAATTAAAAAGGTAGCAGAGCAGCTTTTAAACTGACTGAGGGGGGAAACCCGACAGGAGCTGAGAAAGGTCAGGTTTGGAATAAACCTCCCCCCTGGGATAAAAACCAAAGAAATGATGAAATTTTAAAAGGGGTAGGCCTAGAAGTAGGCATTGTGAGAGCAGGGGCACAGGATATAAATGCAGAAGAGCAAAATTACCACAGGCCTAACCACAAGTGCCAAAGACACTTGAAGAGAGACACTGCTTACAAGTGCCTGTACGCTAATGCTAGGAGCCTCCGAACCAAGATGGGAGAACTGGAGTGCTTGGTCTTAGAGAAGAGCATTGATATAGTGAGCATAACGGAGACCTGGTGGAATGGAGAAAACCAGTGGGATACGGTTATCCCTGGATATAAACTATATCGGAAGGACAGGGAAGGACGTATTGGTGGTGGAGTCGCTCTATACGTGAAAGAAGGCATTGAATCCAGCAAGCTCGAAACCCCAAAAGAGGCAGACTGCTCCACAGAATCGTTGTGGGTGGTGATACCGTGCCCCAGGAGGGACTTAATACTGGGAACGATCTATCGTCCCCCTGATCAACATGCTCAGGGAGACCTTGAGATGAGATATGAAATTGAGGAAGCATCCAAACTAGGAAATGTGGTAGTAATGGGTGACTTCAACTACCCGGACATAGACTGGCTGCATATGTGTTCCAGTCATGACAAAGAAGCAAAGTTTCTAGATATTCTAAATGACTATTCCCTAGACCAGTTGGTCATGGAACCGACCAGAGGGACGGCAACCCTGGACTTAATCCTCAGTGGGGACCAGGACCTGGTGCGAGATGTAAGTGTTGTTGAACCGATTGGGAGCAGTGACCACAGTGCTATTAAATTAAACATACATGTAACTGGCCAATTGCCAAGAAAATCCAACACGGTCACATTTGACTTCAAAAGAGGAAACTTCACAAAAATGAGGGGATTGGTAAAAAGAAAGCTGAAAAACAAGGTCCAGAGGGTCACATCACTCGAAAATGCTTGGAAGTTGTTTAAAAACACTATATTAGAAGCTCAACTGGAGTGCATACCGCAGATCAGAAAAGGTACTGCCAGGGCCAAGAAGATGCCAGCATGGTTAACGAGCAAAGTCAAGGAAGCTCTTAGAGGCAAAAAGTCTTCCTTCAGAAAATGGAAGTCTTGTCCGAATGAAGAAAATAAAAAAGAACACAAACTCTGGCAAAAGAAATGCAAGAAGACAATAAGGGATGCTAAAAAAGAATTTGAGGAGCACATTGCTAAGAACATAAAAACCAACAACAAAAAATTCTATAAATACATTCAAAGCAGGAGACCATCTAGGGAGACAATTGGACCCTTGGATGATAAGGGAGTCAAAGGTGTACTAAAGAACAATAAGGAGATTGCAGAGAAGCTAAATGAATTCTTTGCATCTGTCTTCACAGTGGAAGATATAGGGCAGATCCCTGAACCTGAACTAACATTTGCAGGAAGGGATTCTGAGGAACTGAGACAAATAGTGGTAACGAGAGAGGAAGTTCTAAGCTTAATGGACAATATAAAAACTGACAAATCACCGGGCCCGGATGGCATCCACCCGAGAGTTCTCAAAGAACTCAAAGGTGAAATTGCTGATCTGCTAACTAAAATATGTAACTTGTCCCTCGGGTCCTCCTCCGTGCCTGAGGACTGGAAAGTGGCAAATGTAACGCCAATCTTCAAAAAGGGATCCAGAGGGGATCCCGGAAATTACAGGCCAGTTAGCTTAACTTCTGTCCCTGGAAAACTGGTAGAAAGTATGATTAAAGCTAGATTAACTAAGCACATAGAAGAACAAGCCTTGCTGAAGCAGAGCCAGCATGGCTTCTGCAAGGGAAAGTCCTGTCTCAGTAACCTATTAGAATTCTTTGAGAGTGTCAACAGGCATATAGATAGAGGTGATCCAGTGGACATAGTGTACTTAGACTTTCAAAAAGCGTTTGACAAGGTACCTCACCAAAGGCTTCTGAGGAAGCTTAGCAGTCATGGAATAAGAGGAGAGGCCCTCTTGTGGATAAGGAATTGGTTAAGAAGCAGAAAGCAGAGAGTAGGAATCAACGGACAGTTCTCCCAATGGAGGGCTGTAGAAAGTGGAGTCCCTCAAGGATCGGTATTGGGACCTGTACTTTTCAACTTGTTCATTAATGACCTAGAATTAGGAGTGAGCAGTGAAGTGGCCAAGTTTGCTGACGACACTAAATTGTTCAGGGTTGTTAAAACAAAAAGGGATTGCGAAGAGCTCCAAAAAGACCTCTCCAAACTGAGTGAATGGGCAGAAAAATGGCAAATGCAATTCAATATAAACAAGTGTAAAATTATGCATATTGGAGCAAAAAATCTTAATTTCACATATACGCTCATGGGGTCTGAACTGGCGGTGACCGACCAGGAGAGAGACCTCGGGGTTGTGGTGGACAGCACGATGAAAATGTCGACCCAGTGTGCGGCAGCTGTGAAAAAGGCAAATTCCATGCTAGCAATAATTAGGAAAGGTGTTGAAAATAAAACAGCCAATATCATAATGCCGTTGTATAAATCTATGGTGTGGCCGCATTTGGAATACTGTGTACAGTTCTGGTCGCCTCATCTCAGAAAGGATATTATAGAGTTGGAAAAGGTTCAGAAGAGGGCAACCAGAATGATCAAGGGGATGGAGCGACTTCCTTACGAGGAAAGGTTGCAGCATTTGGGGCTTTTTAGTTTAGAGAAAAGGCGGGTCAGAGGAGACATGATAGAAGTGTATAAAATTATGCATGGCATTGAGTAAGTGGATAGAGATAAGTTCTTCTCCCTCTCTCATAATACTAGAACTCGTGGACATTCAAAGAAGCTGAATGTTGGAAGATTCAGGACAGACAAAAGGAAGTACTTCTTTACTCAGCGCATAGTTAAACTATGGAATTTGCTCCCGCAAGATGCAGTAATGGCCACCAGCTTGGATGGCTTTAAAAGAAGATTAGACAAATTCATGGAGGACAGGGCTATCAATGGCTACTAACCATGATGGCTGTGCTCTGCCACCCTAGTCAGAGGCAGCATGCTTCTGAAAACCAGTTGCCGGAAGCCTCAGGAGGGGAGAGTGTTCTTGCACTCGGGTCCTGCTTGCGGGCTTCCCCCAGGCACCTGGTAGGCCACTGTGAGAACAGGATGCTGGACTAGATGGGCCACTGGCCTGATCCAGCAGGCTCTTCTTATGTTCTTATGTTCTTATAGCGTTTGCCTTTTTTGCAGCCACATCACACTGTTGGCTCATATTCAGCTTGTGATCAACGACAATTGCAAGATCCTTCTCACATGTCATATGGCTGAGCCAAATATCCCCCATCTTATAACTGAGCATTTGGTTTCTTTTTCCTAAGTGTAGAACTTTGCATTTATCCCTGTCGAATTTCATTCTGTTGTTTTCAGCCCAATGCTCCAGCCTATCAAGGTCCCTTTGAATTTTGTTTCTGCCTTCCATGGTATTAGCTGTGCCCTGCAATTTTGTATCATCTACATAAGCATGCTTTGTACCTCCTCATCCCAGTCGTTAATAAAAATGTTGAAGAGCATTGGGCTCAGGACCGAACCCTGTGGTACTCCACTCGTTACTTCCACCCAGTTTGAGAAGGAACCATTGATAAGCGTTCTTTGAGTACGATTCTGGAGCCAACTGTGGATCCACCTGATAGCTGTTCCATCCAGCCCACATTTAGCTAGCTTGTTAATCAGAATATCAAAGATGGACAGTCAAAGATGGACAGTCTTCCCTGCTAGAAGGTAAATAGCCTGACCTGCATACCTGCTATTCTTCAAGCAGAGACAGATTTAGTGTGCTACCAAGAGAATGGATGAAGGCGGGGGGGGGCACAAGAGAAGAGTGGTTTGATGATTTGACAAAACATGAATGAACAAAGAATGGCAATTCAAATCGAAGCAGCCGTTGAATTAGGTGAGACTGGAATACCCCCGCCCGCCCGCCCTTCGCTGCCAAGGAGGATTACCCTTTGCATCTTGGCATGAATCATTTCTCTGTGCTTCCTTCCTTCCTATGAAGAGAAAGGCTCATAATAGTGACTCAAATCAAAATAGAAGGTGGGCTCTCCTGAGCGTGAACAATTCTTATGTCATCATGGGACTATAGGAAGGGATCTTGGAGGTCAACTAGTCCAACCACTTGCTGTGCAAGTCCTGAACCAGTGCCTGGAGTCTATAAGGGGCTGGACTTTTTCAGCTGTAAAAGTAAAACTTAATTCTCCTATTTTAAATTTGGCTGTCTCCACTAGAGACATGGTTCAGAAACTGCAACTGGTACACACAGCTGATGGAGAGGGGGTGGTCTGACCCTGTACAGCACAGCAAAACTGCCTGCCTCTAAATTTCTGAGCCCAATTCAAAGTGCTGGTTTTAATGTAGAAAGTCTGGTGTGGCTCAGAACCCCAGTGCCTAATGGAATGACTCTCCCAACATGAACTTTCTAAGATAGGCAGAGGTCCCTTTCTGAGTGCACCCTCCAAGAGAGGTTTGGAAGGTGGCAACTTCTTAGTTGTGGGGCCCTGCCTACTGGATGATTTCCCCAGAGAAGCCTGCCAGGCATCGGCTCTTACATCTTTTCAGCACCAAGTTAAAACAATATTTTCTTTGAGATTTGATGGAATATAATGAGCTGGGTCTAGGGTTGCCAGGTTCAAAGCCTGAGACTGATCCTGTATCTTTAGGAGAACAGAAAGTCAGCCAAGTGCAGGTGTTCTTGCAACTCTGTAATGGGAAAAACCACAAGGTGGAATCCTCCCTTCCCCCTGAACACCTTTTAAAGATACAGAAGACCTCTGGGAGGCCGGGCCTGGCAACCAAAGGGTCTTCTGTATCTTTAGAAGTTGTGCAGGGGGGAGGGAGAATTCCACCTTGTGGCTTTTCCCATTACAGTGTTGCAAGAACACCTGCACTTGGCTGACTTTCTCTCCTCCTAAAGATACAGGATCAGTCTGAGGCCAGGAACCTGGCAACCCTAGCTGGGTCCTATGGCTTATATGTTAGGGTTGCTTTTTTTAGTTGCTGCTAACAGTGATACTGTTTTCTTTTTAGAGGTTTGTTTGTTGTTGTGTTGTGATTATTAATTATTTGTTGTTTTACTTTTTAAAAAATAACTTTTGAATGTTAAATTGTTGAAAGTCCCCTGGAGATTCACTCTGGTATTAAGCAATGAACAAGTAAGGGACTAAAGAGGTCTCCAGTCTTTCACCACTAGTCAGCACACTTAATACAGTTTTATCAAGCTTTCTCCACACAATTTCACACTTTTTTCAATGGTGTTAAGGGCTAGAAACTTGCTTTAAAAAGAAAGGGGGGAGAAAATGGAAACAGAAGTTCTCAGGATGCCAATTACTGGAGATTGCTTGAAATATACATAGCCCTGTTGTGTAATTAGCAAGTGCAAGCAGCAAGGTTGCCTCACACCATCAAGTCTAATTGTTAGAGAATGAGAGAGAAAGACACCAATTTCTGCCTAGATAGAAGCTACACTCATCAGATGCTCTGCTTCTGAATGCCAGAATCACAGGGTGCTTCCAGGGTGCTTTCCCAAAATATCAGATGGTGTGTGTGTGCAGTTAAAATGGGTTGAAGGCCTGCGTTGCACTGCACAAGAAGCCAAAGTCAGCCCCTTAGATCCCACTGGCACCACTCAAAATATCACTGCTCCAAATAATGGCTGGTCCTGCTCAATTCAGAGAGGTTTATGCAGGGTAGAAGTGAATCAGGGCCCAAATTGGTGAATGGCAGGGAGGGGTGTTGTCATTTGGGTTCACCTGCAGGCAGACACCCAAATAGCTTGGGCTGGTACTCAGAGCTTGTAAAAGTTACTTTTTTAAACTACAACTCCCATCAGCCCCAGCCAACATGGCCACTGGATTGGGCTGATGGGAGTTGTAGTTCAAAAAAGTAACTAGAAAGACCCTCCTTGTTCTTTGAGAAGGACTGTCCCCCAGTAACCCACCTTGCTGGTCTGGAAGAGAAGGCAGATGTTGCCCTCCTTTGACTCCCCCGTTCCCAAGGCCTGCTGTGCCCTGTGCAGCCTGCAGGGGAAGACAGCAAAATATTTCAGGGGAGAGATGTCTCCATCAGCAGGCAGAAGTGTGGTCTTGTGCAAGGCGCGTTCTGCTGTGGTCTCATCTGCGCTGACTCAGCAACCAGTTTGGGGCAAGCCCCTCACTCTCTCCCAGCCACAGCTGTAGCCACAGAAGGGACCTGGGCCACTTAGGGAGATTCCCTGCTTCCTCTTTTGGATGCTCTGCTTCCGTTTCTGAAAAATAAGTCTCAGGGTGGCATCCAGCATTAGTCATCTGCAGAGTAGACTCAGTCACATCAATGGGTTGACGTTAGTCATGCCCATTGATTTCAGCAGGTCTGCTCTATGTAGGGTTGCCTGGTCCATCGCCTGAGACTGATCCTGTATGTTTAGGAGGAGAGAAAGGCAGCCAAGTGCAGGTGTTCTTGCAACCCTGTAATGGGAAAAACCACAAGATGGAATTCTCCCTTTCCCCTGCACAACTTTTAAAGATGCAGAAGACCTCTGGGAGGCTGGGCCTGGCAACCAAGAACCAGAGCTTGGAAAAGTTACTTTTTAAAACTACAACTCCCATCAGCCCCAGCCAGCATGGCCACTGGATTGGGTTGATGGAAGTCGTAGTTCAAAAAAATAACTTTTCCAAGCTCTGCCAAGAACCTGGCAACCCTAACTCTATGAGTAATGTGGGACACAGCTCTCAGGTCCACCCTTACATTCACAGAGGCCCGTTACAGATTGTAACTCTTTCTGGGTGAGAGTCAATCCCAAACTGGCAAATTCAGGTTGTGCAGTTACACATGACTGGGAGGTCTTGTGCAACAAACCCGCTTCTCTAAAAGATCGGGGATATAGAAAGTGGCAGGGAAATGGACTGGAAAGGGTGGCATCACATTTGCTTTGATGCAACATCGTGTATTCTCTTTGCAAACAAATCAGGATGAATTCTCAAGAAACAGGTTGTCTGGAAGCACCCTCAGAGACAGCCATGCTCCTTCCTAAATTGTGGCATTATGGCCAATGCATGCAAAGCTAGTGAGGACACCGACAAACCCAAGGCCGCTTTGGGACACAATTTTATAAAATTAAAATGTTTCATTTTAATATTTAATGTAACCAACGGTGCAATCCTATACGTGTCTATTCAAATGTAAGCCCCAATGGATTCAATAGAGCTGCTCCCAGGTAAGTGTGTTTGGGATTGCACCTTAAATCACTTTCAATTGCTCTTTCCCAACCTGGTTTTGGACTCCAACTCTTTATTTGCAGGGAGATTATACAATGTTGCATTAAGGAATTGTTATCCTCATTTTCCAGTACATTTCCCTGACATGTATCACAAAAAGCCAGGGTTGGTTTTTTATTTGGTTTTTGGAAGTGGGTTTATTGGACTCCTTCTGCGAGGAAGGGACGGATATACATACAATAAATAAAAGAAAATAAATAATAATTGCACAAGAGTACCAAATCCACTTTCAGTGCATGACTTGAATTTGTATGTGATTGAATCCCACCTGCAAAATAGCAGCAGTTTGGAAGTGCGCTGCAAAAAAATTACATGCTTAAGAAGCACTGATCCCATAATAAACTCCCATCTGAAAGCACCCTTGCTCCCAGTTAAGTCTGCATAAGATTGCACTGTTAATCTGTAAACGTGACTGGGGTGAGGGGACTATCCAGGGCTATGCAAAGAGACCCTGTCTCATTACTCTTTCAATGTGTTCAGGGGATTTGAGTGACAGCCCCCTCCAATATAAGAGAGCTTCCTATGCATTACTTCACCCCATCTCAAGTAGCAGAAACCTTTGGTCCTCTAAAAGTTGCATAACTACAATTCCCATCAGCCCCAGCAACTATGGTCAATGGCCAGGGATGATGGGAGTTGTAGTTCAGCCACATCTGGAGGGCTAAAGGTTCACCATTCTTGGCCTTCAGCCTTATGCTCCACAGAATTTCTAGCTACGGACCTGACCCCATTTCATCCTCCAAAGCTTTCTGTACATTCTCAGAAGTACTCTTCTTATAATTCCTACTTTACTTCAGGTAGGTTAAGACTGAGCTTCTGGCCGTAAACATTTGTTAGGTAAAGCCAAAAACAAAATTTGCCCAAATTTGCAATTTGGCAATTTTTCAAACCTGGCTTTAGAATTTTGTGAAGGCGATAGTATCAGGTATGAACATGTGAAATTCAGAACACACCAGGATTGTTCTAAAATCTCTTCATGCAATAGCATTCAAAATGTGTGTGTGGGGGGGAGAAAAATATGTAAATACAACTTTTTGCAAGGAAGTTATCAGAGATTGGTAGGCAAGCCCCACCCTCTGCCGCAGCCGATTGTTGAGCTCAAATGAATCCTGGCCTTTGCGGAAACGCATCTGGTTGGACGTCTGAGATATCCATGCAAATGACAATGACCAATAAGAAAATATCTCCTGGTTAAGAAAAGACATGGCAAATTTGGTCTGACCAGCTTGGCTGTTCATAAAAGAGCTGATCAAGAAATTAAAAAATGACCAAACCCCCTTCAGATGGGACAAGGAGAGGCTGGCAAAGTTTGCTACAGCCTAGTATGTAAAATGCAGGTCGTTTTCCTGACTGACATGGCAAGTTGCTGTTTATACAGCTTTACAACATGATCCTATGCACTTGGAACACAGGGAGGCTTACTTCGGGGGAAGTATGCATAGGATTGCGCTGTTTCTTGCAGTTGTATCCTCTCCTGTCTTGTTGGCTTAAGGCCATTCATACCCTCATTAGGGGTTTAGCAGTAGAACTGCAAGGGCTCCTGACTCCCAAGTGTTTAACACTAGGTTGGTGCCTATAGACTGTCACCAGGGATTGTCTGGGGGGATCTTAGACCCCTTACTTTTGGGGGGGCTGTTTTCCAGCAGGGTCCTGATGTCTCCAGCATTCTATGAGCCAATCAGCATGACAAGGCAGTGTGTTAGCCACTGCGAAGAGTCTTCTAATTTGCTTCATTGTTTCCTGCTTATTGGAGCCAATGAGAGTGAAAGGAGTTCCTATTAGTTCCTACTTCAAAAAGCCAAGTTCTGGAGAGTGAGAATTCTGTAACTGCAGAAGAAGAGGCAGTGAATCCTGATGACACCATCCCATCTACATCATCAAGCTATTTGTCAGCAGCAGGAGATAAACGTGTAGACACTGAATTCAGTAATTCAAGCAATATCTCTGACAGTGAGAAAAGACTGTCAAATGGTGACAGTTATGGAGAAGCAGAAAGTGGCATTCAAGCTTGGGCAGATTATTTTATAATCTTAGAAAGTTGTATAATCTTAGAAGGGGGTATGGCTGTGACTCTCATGAAGGGACCCTGCACTTCTGAATTTGCCACTGTTCTACTGGTCACAGTCAGTATTTTGCAGAAGGGATTCAAGCCATGGAATGCTGACATCTTTTTGTCCTAAACTGAGTGCTGAATGTGCCCCCTTGCATTGCCACACCCCCCCACAGCTCCTGTTTGGAAACAGCTGGGGGGAGCTGAACTGGTGTAAATCTTTAATTTTCCCAGATCTTTTAACAATGGGAGTTTGCCTCTAGAGTCTAGAATATTTTATGGAATATTTATGTGAATATTTTATGGAAGGAATTCAAATGCATGCCAGAAATTTAGGTTTGCTCAATTAAAGCCGCTCTGTCGCCCAGGTGCAGCAAATCCACTTTTTTTTAAAAGGACTTTCTCTGGTTTCAAAAGTGATGGGGAAATTTATTTATTTATTATTTGATTTATATCCCACCCTTCCTCCCAGCAGGAGCCCAGGGCGGCAAAACAAAAGCACTAGAAATACTTTAAAACATCATAAAAACAGACTTTAAAATACATTAGAACAAAACAACTTTAAAAACATTTTTTAAAAGCTTTGAAGACATCTTTTAAAAAAGGTTAAAAAACATACTGTTTTTTTAATAAAAGGTTTTTAAACATATTAAAAAGCAATTCCAACACAGAAGCAGGCTAGAAATGCATGGAGAAATGTGGGATGAACAATTATTCACAGGAAGACATCTATACACCCCATAAGCAAATCAGGACGAATGCTCAGTAAAGGGATCAGACATAGTCTAACCACTGCGAAAGCTTTGTGCAAGCAAAGCAGGACGAATGCTGGCTCCAGAGGTCATCTGGGGAAGCCCAGCAGCAAGGTTAGAGTGCTGAAATGGAGAAGTGGATTTGTGGGCGAGTCTGAATTGTGGTACTGACCACATATTCCTGGGCTGAAGAGGTTCTCACCCTGTTCCTTTGTCGTAAGTTGCCCTTCACCAGCCGGGTGCCCTCCCAATGTTTTGGACGACAACTCCCATCAGCCCCAACCAGCATGGCCATGCTGCCCAGGGCTGATGGGAGTTGTCGTCCAAAACATCTGAGCTATTGTAAGTGTACATATGCCCTGCTCTTGCTGCCACTATTTTGCACCAGGCACCAGTGGATACACCTTGAGGGTCTCTAGAAAAGGAGGGGGGAAAGGATGTTGCCTTGTACTGCGTCAGACCATTGGCCCATCTAGCTCAGTACTGTCTCTGACACAGAGTGGTAGCAGCTCTCTAGGGTTTCAGGCAGGGATATCTCCCGCCAGCCCTACTTGGAGATTGACCTGAGAATCTTCAGCATCCAAAGCAGATGCTCTCCCCTGAGCTACAGCCCTCCCCCAAGGTGCACGGGCCTTCTCTGCAACTAAAATAGAAGAAAAGAGATCCTACAAGTCTTCCCACCCCATAGTTTTACAGACTTGGATAACACCAAATCAAATAGTCTAAAATGCATTCAGTACAATTATACAGCTAAACTGCCCCCTCCAAACACACATATGCGTCCTTAACTGACCCCCCCCTCCACCTGAGAACACCTTACATTGTCTCTTCCATTTGGAAATGACACTGGGAAAACTTTGGGCCACAATTCAGCATGGATTTAGGCTGCCAGCTTATTCTGGGTGCACGTCCCATGGAACACTCTGGGACTTACTTCTGAGTAAACATGCAAGAGGCTATTGCACTGTTAAGCTTTCCATGGGCTTATTTATTTATTATGTAAGAAAATGCATATACCACTTGACTGTAAAAAGCAAAGCATTCATCTATAAACACAGTTGCAAACAAGTAATTAAAACATTTTTTAAAAAATGATTAAAACAGCAGTCGACTATAAGGGTTTTAGAACACATCAGCATCTACACGTCTGGATGTTTAGGATTGCCTAAACAGAAATATTTTAAGCAAGGACTGAAAAGAATACAGCGGAGGCGCCTGCCTGGGGTCTTAGCATAAAGATGGATTAAGCACTAGAAGCAGAGAATCCTCATTCTGTGTTGCGTTGTGAATGATTTACTTTCCATCCCAACCTCTCCAAGCTATTAATTGTCAAAGCTTGTCCTGCCAATTGCCGACGACAGTCCAGTGTTTAAGGATCCTTCCTCGCTCTCTGATCTTTTCTGACTAAATTCAAGACAAGAAAAGCCTTTGATTCTGATCAGCCACCCACAGTTCACACAACTCACCTGGAGCCACATTGTCAGAGGTGCGATCTTCAATCTTTTCTCCAAACCTTTGGGTGAACAGAAGAAAATGTAAGCACACCTGCCTAGGAACTTGCTTGCGACTTCCTAAGGGCATCAAACTGGGAAGGATTCTAATCAGTCACTCCCAAATGAGGAGGGAGCCTTGCAGGAACACACCTTGACAAACGGTAGCAAAGAGTTTCCCCAGTCTGGTTGGACCAGTAAGTCTCCATTGCTGGTGGCCCCTGTTCTTGACAGCCATTTCCTCCCTGGCTGTGTCATCAACAACCCGAAGTTGGTTTAAGATGAAGGCGATAATTATAAGGTTTAAGATGAGGAGAGACTCATGTGCCTTGGGGGTGATGCAAAAACCACAACTGGGCATTGTTTGGGTTGCCTTGCGTGGGCACGAGTGGCTCCTGTATCCAGAAACATCCTCCAGGCTCCAGGATGTCACCATACTGGAGGGCCATCACTTCTCAGGAGCCACTTTCTAATAAACCGTGCATGGCTTTACGGAGAGATTTCTAGCAAAAGTTTATGTTGGCTGATGAAAAGCATCTTGCAGAGCAGAGTAATTTAGGGGTTGAAATTAAGGAATGGAATTAATTCCATAACATAAAGGCCTGCTTGCACAAGCAGCTGCCCTGGATCTTAAGTAATAATAACCCCATTTTGACATCCGTTTTCTTTACGTAGTCAAGGGATGAACAGGAAGTCAAAACTAAAAGTGTGTCAGAAAACCCGGGCAATATCTGACAGCAGCATCACTTGTCAGATAGGTAAATATGGTAAATGAAATGGCCACAATCAAATACAGAGTTAAGTGCAAGGAAACCCCTATATATAAAATATTAAACTGAAATTAAAATTGAATTGAATTAAAATCACTCAGCGTTCCACTGCAAAAGGAACATAATTCATGTTCAGTTCCCTCAGAAATTATAGGAACTGCTTTCAGGTATAATTTAGAGAATTTTGCATTAATTCACTGAACTGGTTAATCTGTAAATTCATTCCAGGCACTGACTATGATGGTGCTCTCCAGAGAATCTGGAGCTGTCCAGCCAGCATAAACACAAAGGTGCATCCCACCAGACACAGGTCTGTGGTATTTTTGTGCCAATGCCACCCCTAAACAGTGGCAGAAATAAATAAATAAATACAGGATTTGGCAACCCTGTCTGGATCATGCAACCAGAGGTGTAGTCATCCAGGGTCTTGGGGGGTCTTAGACCCCTTACATTTTTGGGAGCCAGGTCCCAGCAGAGTCTCTATGTCTCCAGGACCCTATGAGCCAATCAGCATGAAAGGGGAGTTAGCCACTGAGAAGAGCCTTCTAACTTGCTTCCTTGTCGTTTCCTCCTGATTGGAACCAATCAAAGTGAAAAGAGTTCTTATTAGTTCCTATTTGTACAAGTCAAGTTGCAGAGAGTGAGAATTCTGTTAATTGTAGAT